>NW_027361749.1:15807500-16325000 GCF_039654945.1 Dendrobates tinctorius
ATTCAAAATCTCCCTTATCCTGTAGTTACTTTTTTCACACCTGTGCCATCGAGCCTGTGACATAGCGCTATGATATTCAGTGGGCCTCACACAATCCAAGTGTCCAGTGTCCACAAGTGTCTGCAGAAATTTAAAATCTCCCTTATCCTGTAGTCACTTTTTTCACACCTGTGCCATCGAGCCTGTGACATAGCGCTGTGATATTCAGTGGGCCTCACACAATCCAAGTGTCCAGTGTCCACAAGTGTCTGCAGAAATTCAAAATCTCCCAGAAATTCAAAATCTCCCTTATCCTGTAGTCACTTTTTTCACACCTGTGCCATCGAGCCTGTGACATAGCACTGTGATATTCAGTGGGCCTCACACAATCCAAGTGTCCAGTGTCCACAAGTGTCTGCAGAAATTCAAAATCTCCCTTATCCTGTAGTCACTTTTTTCACACCTGTTCCATCGAGCCTGTGACATAGCACTGTTATATTCAGTGGGCCTCACACAATCCAAGTGTCCAGTGTCCACTAGTGTCTGCAGAAATTCAAAATCTCCCTTATCCTGTAGTCACTTTTTTCACACCTGTGACATCGAGCCTGTGACATAGCACTGTGATATTCAGTGGGCCTCCCACAATCCAAGTGTCCAGTGTCCACAAGTGTCTGCAGAAATTCAAAATCTCCCAGAAATTCAAAATCTCCCTTATCCTGTAGTCACTTTTTTCACACCTGTGCCATCGAGCCTGTGACATAGCGCTGTGATATTCAGTGGGCCTCACACAATCCAAGTGTCCAGTGTCCACAAGTGTCTGCAGAAATTCAAAATCTCCCAGAAATTCAAAATCTCCCTTATCCTGTAGTCACTTTTTTCACACCTGTGCCATTGAGCCTGTGACATAGCACTGTGATATTCAGTGGGCCTCACACAATCCAAGTGTCCAGTGTCCACAAGTGTTTGCAGAAATTCAAAATCTCCCTTATCCTGTAGTCACTTTTTTCACACCTGTGCCATCGAGCCTGTGACATAGCGCTGTGATATTCAGTGGGCCTCACACAATCCAAGTGTCCAGTGTCCACAAGTGTCTGCAGAAATTCAAAATCTCCCAGAAATTCAAAATCTCCCTTATCCTGTAGTCACTTTTTTCACACCTGTGCCATCGAGCCTGTGACATAGCGCTGTGATATTCAGTGGGCCTCACACAATCCAAGTGTCCAGTGTCCACAAGTGTCTGCAGAAAATCTAAATCTCCCCTGTCCTATAGACACCTTGTACCTTGTTTTACATTACTATGTAGTTTGTAGGATTTTGTCTACATTTCTACCAAAAATGAGGAAGGCTGGTGGAAGAGGCTGTGGAATTGGGCGGGGGTTGGCAGCTGGTAATGATGGTGTTGGTGGTGGATCTGATGGTAGTGGCAAAAGCAAAGTAGGACCGAATGCAGGAGGTGTTGAGCCTGCGTCATCGTCTGGCTCCATAAGGCTTCGAAGGCTTAGTTTTCTAGGAGTTGGTAAACCGCTTTTAACGCCAGATCATCAGGAAAAAGTTTTGTCTTACATTGCTGACTCAGCCTCCAGCTCTATCGCCTCCTCTTCTGAAGTTGTAAAAAGTAAAAGCACTGAGTCGTCATTGGAGGCTCATGTTCATGAACCACACCTTTCCTTGTGTCCTTCACCACAACCAAGATTGAAGGATGACGCAGGCCATACTACTGATTACTCCATGGAGCTGTTTTCACATACCATGCCTGGATCATCAAGTGAAATGGTGAATTACCCAGGCCAAGATGAATCTGACATGGAGTGCACTGATGCACAGCCGCTGATGGATCTTTCTGCTGGTACATTCACTCAGAGCACTACATTGTCCTCGCAATGTACAGAGCCAGATTCTGACCCTGATGAGACTCAGGTGCCCCTTCCCGCACACTATACCACCATACACGGTGACACAGAGGAAGGTGCACATGACATTGAAGAGGAGGTGATGGATGACCCAGTTGTTGACCCAGATTGGCATCCATTGGGGGAAGAGGGTGCTGCTTCCAATAGCTCAGATGAGGAGCATCCACAGCAGACATCAGCATCGCAACAGCTGTTATCTGGCAGGCCCGGAGCACTCCAAAGACAGGTTCCAAAAATCAAAAGAGTTGCTGGACAGCTTGTCCAGAAGGTCAAAACATCACAGTGTGCTAGGCCGCAAAATGTCTGCCAAAGTAGGAAGAGTGCAGTGTGGCACTTTTTTGAACAAAATCCTCATGATCAGGCCAAGGTTATCTGTAAGAAGTGCGCAAAGACCTTTAGCCGAGGGAAAAATCTGAAAAATTTGAATACCAGTTGCATGCTTAGACATTTAACCAGCATGCACTTGCAATCGTGGACACAACACCAAACCTCAAGTGCCACATGTGCAACTGATCACAAAGAAGGTAGTCAGCAACGCTACATTGTTTCCCCCACTGTAAGCCCACCGGTTAGCACAGCAGCAAATGTTGAGGTGTCGTTGCAAGGCCACAGCAGTCAGGGAATCCCACTGTTATATCAACGAAATACTGAATCTAGGCCATCAGAAAGAACACCAACTCCATCACCATCATCAACCCTCTCTCAGTCCGCCCTGTCCACCGCTACTTACACCATATGCAGCTCTCAAGTCCAGCTCACCCTCCCAGACACTATGAGTAGGTCAAGAAAGTACTCAGTCTCTCATCCGCGTACACTGGGTTTGAACGCCCACATTGCCAAACTAATCTCGTTTGAGATGATGCCCTATCGGTTGGTGGAAAGCGCAGCTTTCCGCGAACTCATGGCCTATGCAGTACCACGCTATGACCTACCCAGTCGCCACTTCTTCTCTCGCAAAGCTATCCCAGCCCTCCACCATCATGTGAAAGACCGCATTGTCCATGCACTCAAGCAGTCAGTGAGTGGAAAGGTGCACCTCACAACTGATGCATGGTCCAGTCGGCATGGCCAGGGCCATTACGTGTCCATCCCTGTGCACTGGGTTAATGTGGTGGATGCAGGGTCCACAGGGGACAGCGGTGGTGGGACAGTGCTGCCTAGCCCACGGTATAGGAAACAGTTGGCTGTAGGTGTTCCACCCTCCTCCTCCTCCAGAAGCGAAAGCTCATCCACAGAGCGCAGTCGTACGAGCACTCCATCTGCAGCTGCCACTGTTGCACACAAGGTGTCCCCCTATCGAGCAGCTAGTGGAAAGCGTCAGCAGGCTGTGTTACAGATGATGTGTTTGGGCGACAGACACACCGCCGAGGTGCTGGCCGAGTACTTGAAGCGACAAACTGAGTCATGGCTGGGCAGTGTACATCTTGAGGCAGGCAAGGTAGTTAGTGATAACGGCCGTAATTTTGTGGCAGCCATAGCCCTTTCAAAACTCAGCCACATACCTTGCTTGGCTCACACCTTGAACCTGGTGGTGCAGTGCTTCCTCAAAAATTATCCGGAGTTAACAGCCCTGCTCCATAAGGTGCGAAGACTGTGCGCGCACATCCGCCGGTCACCTGTACACTCCGTTCGTATGCAGAAGCTGCAGCGATTGCTCCACCTTCCCAACCACCGCCTCATTATCGACATTGCAACAAGGTGGAACTCCACCCTGCACATGGTGGAGCGGCTGTGCGAGCAGAGGCAGGCCATAATGCATTTGTGGGAGGATACACGGCCAGGCACTTTGAGAGCAGACATGGAGTTGACAGGTGTGCAGTGGTCGAAGCTGAAAGACCTCTGTAAAGTCCTTCAGTGTTTAGAGGAATGCACACGGCTGGTAAGCGCAGACGACGCCATCCTAAGCATGAGCATCCCACTTATGCATCTGCTCATGCAAACTTTGACGCACCATAAGGAGCAGGCGTCTGCAGCCAATGTTGACGAGGAGGAAGAGGTGGAGGGAATCCTTGATGACATTCAGCCATTGTCTGCTCAGGGACCTCTCCTGGACGAGTTGGAGGAAGAAGAGGAGGAGGAGGATGATGATGGGGATGATTACTTAGGGGAGGAGGATGCATCTCGTGGGGCAAGTGAAAATGTTGGCAAGGTCTGGTACAGGGTTTGTGCATGACTGGAGGGATATGGATTTGCCAGAAAGTGCTCCCCCAACCAGCACTCGCAGTGCATCATTGACACCGGGAACATTGGCCCACATGTCAGATTATGCCTTGCGGATCCTAAAAAGGGACCCCGCATTGCCAAAATGATGAACGATGACGACTACTGGTTGGCCAGCATCCTGGATCCACGCTATAAAGGCAAATTACAAAACATCATGCCACAGGAGAACCTTGACCTAATATTGGCTAATAAACAAGCAACTCTGGTAAATCGGTTGCTTGAGGCATTCCCAGCACACAGCAGCGGTGATGGTTCTCACACGAGCCGCACGGGCCGGGGGCAGCTTGGCAGAGGTGTTCATGGTGCACACAGCAGAAGTGGCATTGGAGACAGGGGTTTCATGACAATGTTGTGGACTGATTTTTCAAGTACCGCTCACACAACTGGTAATACAGCATCGATGGAAAGTGACAGGAGACAGCAGTTGTCAACTATGGTTACAAACTACTTTTCCTCCCATATCGATGTTCTCCCACACAGGTCATTCCCCTTTGACTATTGGGCTGCTAAACTGGACACCTGGCCTGAATTGGCACAATATGCCTTACAGGAGCTCGCTTGCCCAGCTGCGTGTGTGCTATCGGAAAGAGTCTTCAGTGCAGCTGGATCAATCCTGACAGAAAAAAGGACCCGTCTGTCAACCCAAAATGTGGATGATCTAACCTTCATTAAAATGAACCATGCATGGGTTTCCAAGGATTTTGTCCCACCTACCCCTGATGACACATAGGGTGACAGAAAAATGGCTTGCTTTGGTCCACCTCTTCCTGGGACTTGACCTATTTCGCCTTTTGCATCAGCTGAATGTCCAACATCAACATATGCCACTTTCTAAAACTCCCTAACTGTGCTGCCCCCCCCATGGCCGGGGTCACCACCTAGCGCACGACACCGTGCGAGTGCCATTGCCCTGGACAGGTGGGTAGGCTGACTCTTGGGCGCGGGCACTGGGTCCCTCATAGTGCAATCAAGTGTCTCTGACGGTGGTGGTGCACACCCGCCGTCAGACACACCGCCGTACTATGAGGGGCCCAGTGCCAGTACTGACGCCCACGAGTGGGCCCCCCTTGCTTGGGCAGGGCCCCAGCATTTGCAATCTTTACCTCTCCCTGCTCCTCCGCTGTGTAGTCTGGGCCGTCAAATCCATACTGTGCCTGACACCGTCTGAGCCTGCCTCCTGATGTATAGACATTTCTTTTGAATGTGTACGCTATCCATACATGTTATCCGGGGATACGGTACCCTTTCTCACCTTTGTGCAATCACTTGCAAGCCATACTGGGCCTAACACCGTCTGAGCCTGCCTCCTGATGTATAGACATATCTTTTGAATGTGTACGCTATCCATACATGTTATGTGGGGAAACGGTACCCTTTCTCACCTTTGTGCAATCACTTGCAAGCCATACTGTGCCTGACACCGTCTGAGCCTACCTCCAGATGTATAGACATATCTTTTGAATGTGTATGCTATCCATACATGTTATCCGGGGATACGGTACCCTTTCTCACCTTTGTGCAATCACTGGCAAGCCATACTGGGCCTTACACCGTCTGAGCCTGCCTCCTGATGTATAGACATATCTTTTGAATGTGTACGCTATCCATACATGTTATCCGGGGATACGGTACCCTTTCTCACCTTTGTGCAATCACGTGCAAGCCATACTGGGCCTAACACTATCTGAGCCTGCCTCCTGATGTATAGACATATCTTTTGAATGTGTACGCTATCCATACATGTTATCCGGGGATACGGTACCCTTTCTCACCTTTGTGCAATCACGTGTAACCCATACTGGGCGTGAGAACGGCTGGCGAGCTGTTAAGCAAGCTACAGCACCTGTGGTTTGCACACGTAAGTTTTTCATTTTTTTCAGGAATGATGGTTAGGCCTAATTCCGGAACTGCGGTTGACCTGCACTTACTGGGAAATCATCGTTCGCGAGTAATAATTGTAATCAGTGATCCCCATCACTAACGTTGTTCAGCGGGTTATCTGCACCTGTAAGCGACAAACGCTGGCCTTTTCAGTGTAGCGCACATGCAGCCACGGACATGTAAGGGCATGACACACCAGTTATTGGCCAATCTCATGTGCCAGAGCCTCACGTGTCCCTCTAGTAAGCCGGACTCGGACCGCGGGGCATGACGGAGTCTCATTCGTTAACGGAACTAAGCTTGCAATGTGTGCATCTGTTCTGTAGCTGGCATGGTTGAGGTTGCCCGTGTTGAGTCAAATTACGCCGTAGGCTCCACTCCTGGTGGTGCCCTTCTGGACATTCCTTTAATGTTCAGCTTTGCAACCATACTGCCCACGTAAAACAAACACTTTGCCTTCATGAACGCTGTTTGGAGGGTCATGACTCGTGGGAATAACGCCGCCCAATCAGTTAACCTGCTAGAGAGATCCTTCGTTGCTCCCAAGCATGACATCACACTCCCTAGGAGGAAGGTAATGCCACTGTGGTGACCGTACTCCTGGGGGCGACACAAGTGCACTGATGCCCAGCCACTGCTCGATGAATCTGCTGGTACATTGACCCAGACCACTACATTCCCCTCGCACGCTACCCGGCCTGAATCTGACCCTGATGAAACTCAGGTTACCCTTCCCATATACAGTTCCATCTTACACGGTGACAAAGAGGAAGCTGCAGATGAAAGTGCAGGTTCGGCCCACCCGCCATCAGACACACCACCGTACTATCAGGGGCCCTGTGCCAGTGCCGTCTCCAACGATTGGGCCCCCCCTGCTTGCTCAGGATCACAGCACTTGCAAGGTTGAAATACTGTGCAGTGAGATGGAAGATGGGGACGACGAGGAGTCCAGACTAGTACAGGGATTCCCTAGCGAGGAGACTTATTTCATTGTTTTCAATGTTGGGACAGCAATTTTTGGGGAGCACTATACTCTGGAGAATGATAGATGGGGCCCACCATACACTGGAACATTCCAAAGGTGGACATCAGACACTGGAGCAGCATTTACAGGGCCCATTATACACTAGAGCAGTGGTCCCCAACCTTTTTTGCACCAAGGACCGGCTTGAACCAAGACCATTCTTCCATGGCCCGGCAGGGCGGGGATGGAGGTGTGACAGGGGCGGGGCTTTGGTCATAAGGGGGCGGGGCTATGGACGCGGTTGTAGTTTAGCAGTGCATATTTATCATTTAATTATAACATTTTTAATGTGACTCAACTCACCATAGGTTTTGAATGAGTGTGAGCACCTGGCTTGTTTCTCTGTTTCAGTGGGAGCACTGGGCTACTTCTACTGATGACCGTCACTGCTAATGATGATTGGAACCTACAAGGAAATGGAGCATTGAGCACTTAAGAACAATTGTACTGGAGTACTGTACATGCTGATTATTTTCTAATCATCAGAAAATGTATGTGTGGTCCCCCCCGTCCAGCTCTGTGTGGCTCCCCCTGTTGTATGCATGGCTCCCCTGTCCCATCCTGTATACATGGCTCCGCTCCCATCCTGTATGCATGGCTCTGCTCCCACTCTTCTATCCTGTATACATGGCTCCCCTGTCCCATCCTGTATGCATGGCTCCGCTCCCACTCTCCTGGCCTCCCTTGTATATATGGCTCCACTCCCACTCTCCCTCCCTTGTATATATGGCTCTGCTCCCACTCTCCCTCCCTTGTATATATGGCTCGGCTTCCACTCTCCCTCCCTTGTATATATGGCTCCGCTCCCACTCTCCCTCCCTTGTATATATGGCTCCGCTCCCACTCTCCCTCCCTTGTATATATGGCTCCGCTCCCACTCTCCCTCCCCTGTATATATGGCTCCGCTCCCACTCTCCCTCCCTAGTATATATGGCTCCGCTCCCATTCTCCCTCCCCTGTATATATGGCTCCGCTCCCATTCTCCCTCCCCTGTATATATGGCTCCGCTCCCACTCTCCCTCCCCTGTATATATGGCTCCGCTCCCATTCTCCCTCCCTTGTATATATGGCTCCGCTCCCACTCTCCCTCCCTTATATATATGGCTCCGCTCCCACCCTCCCTCCCCTGTATATATGGCTCCGCTCCCACTCTCCCTCCCTTGTATATATGGCTCCGCTCCCACTCTCCCTCCCTTGTATATATGGCTCCGCTCCCACTCTCCCTCCCCTGTATATATGGCTCCGCTCCCATTCTCCCTCCCTAGTATATGGCTCCGCTCCCACTCTCCCTCCCTTATATATATGGCTCCGCTCCCACCCTCCCTCCCCTGTATATATGGCTCCGCTCCCACTCTCCCTCCCCTGTATATATGGCTCCGCTCCCATTCTCCCTCCCCTGTATATATGGCTCCGCTCCCATTCTCCCTCCCCTGTATATATGGCTCCGCTCCCACCCTCCCTCCCCTGTATATATGGCTCCGCTCCCACCCTCCCTCCCCTGTATATATGGCTCCGCTCCCACTCTCCCTCCCCTGTATATATGGCTCCGCTCCCACTCTCCCTCCCCTGTATATATAGCTCCACTCCCAATCTCCCTCCCTTGTATATATGGCTCCGCTCCCATTCTCCCTCCCCTGTATATATGGCTCCGCTCCCACTCTCCCTCCCCTGTATATATGGCTCCGCTCCCATTCTCCCTCCCCTGTGTATATGGCTCCGCTCCCATTCTCCCTCCCCTGTGTATATGGCTCCGCTTCCATTCTCCCTCCCTTATATTTATGGCTCCGCTTGGCTCCCCCATCCTCCCCATCATACTTACCCTCACGTCGCTGTCGCTGAACTTCCTTCCCGTCGCTGCACGTCCCTGCATCTCGCGGCGCTTCAGCTTCTTCCTGTGCGGAGCGGTCACGTGCTACCGCCCATTAAGGTCCATGAATATGGACGCCACACCTATGGGAGATGAGTGGCGTCCATATTCATGACCTTAAATGAGCGGTAGCACGTGACCGCTCAGCGCTGGATGAAGCTGCCGCGGGATGAAGCCGCCGTGGGATGCAGGGTGAGTATCAGCTGCTGCACCGCCCCCCGGCTCCCCTTGTGTCCGCGGACCGGCAAGGGCACTGCAACGGCCCGGTGCTGGGCCGCGGACCGGCGGTTGGGGACCCCTGCACTAGAGCATTAGAAATGGGGCCCATTATGTTTGGAGCATTATTTGGGCCCATAAGACAGTGGAGCTTCATCCATGGGGACCAACATATACTGTAGCATTATGTGGAGCTCATCATATACTGTTTCAAACATTATATGGGACCAATGATTCTGTATGGAGAAATAGATGGGCCTCGTCATGAGATGTAAAAAGTGAAGTATTTTTCATTGTACTATACCGCTATTTCTCTGCCGTATCGGAGCATGATGAGTTGTGGTATTATGTGTTAAAGGGGCGCTCTTTCGCCCAGGGCACATGAAAACCTGGAGCCAGCCCTACCCCCCCACAACTTTAGCCAAATAACCCCCATTTTTCAGTGCGTAACTTGTATTATGAAGTTAATTAAGGTTGACCAGCTTAAGTAAGAAGATTGATGCTTTTGGCATTCAAATGAGCACTGTAGGTGTGTTTCCTGTCCTCCTCTCACTGCCGACTTTTATTCCCCATTGACTTACATTGGGTTTCGTGTTTCGGGACGACCCCGACTTTTCCCTATAATCGGCCAATCTTGCTCGACCCGACTTTTGGAAAAGTCGGGTTTCACGAAACGAAACTCGACCATAAAAAAACAAAAGTCGCTCAACTCTAATAAAAATGCCTTAAAACATTCTCTCTCTCTCTCATTATTCTGGCATTTGGCAAATAATAATTAAGGTAATCCTAACTGACTTAAAACAAGAAAGGTGTATTTTGACTTCATGTCAGATATTGAGAAAAACATGCATATCTTTTATATAGTGTATGTAAATTTCTTGTTTCAACTGTACATCACAGAAGCACCAACAGTACAGAAATGCAACACCAGGACCATCATCAATACAGGAATATAAAACCAGAACCACATCTGTATATGAATACAGAATCACCATCAGTACATACATGCATCTCCAGAACCACAATCAGTATATGACTATATATCCAGAACCAATAATAGTACTGAAATACAGCATCATAACCAACAACAGCACAGGAATATATTACCAGAACCCCCAACTGTAACTGAATACATCAAAAGAACCCCCATCGGTACAGGAATACATCACCAGAAGCACCAACAGTACAAAAATGCATCACCAGAACTACCACAAGTACAGGAATGCATAACCAGAACCAGCATCAATACATGAATACATCATCAGAAATACCATCAATACAGGAATACATTACAGATACCATCATCAGTACAGGAATACCTCACCAGAACCACCATCAGTAGAGAAATGCATAACCAGATCCCTTATCTATACATAAATATATTACCAGAACCACCATCAGTAAATTAGTACATCCCAAGAATCATTATCAGAATATGAACACAAGACCACAACCACCAACAGCACTGAAATATATAGTCACAATCACCATCTGTACAAGAATACATAATCAGAACCACCATCAGTACAGGAATACATTACCAGATTTAAGGCCATCATCACCACCCAATTCACATGAGCAAGTGCCTTGGCCCTGAGCAAGCGGGGGAGCCCACTCTTTGTCGGTGATACCGCTATGGGACTCGTGAGCTGCGCTGACACATGGGCCCCCGTGCCTTAAACTATTTGCAATACTTACCTCTCCTTGTTCCCTGCTGGTCACAAGTCCGATCTCTTCCACGTCTTGTGACTAAGTGATTTCTCAGGGCAGAGGGCACGATGATGTCACTGCAGCACACCCTCTGTCCTGAGCAGTGCAGAGAGGCAGAAGTCACTGAAGAGACAGGACTTGCAGCCAGTGAAGAGAGGTGAGCTTAGATTTTTCTATTATGTATGGAGCATTGTATGGGGTCCATTCTGTATGGAGCATTATATGGGGCCCATTATGCATGGAGCAATATATAGAACCCATTTTGTGTGGTGCTATATATGGGACCCCTACTGTATGGAGCTATATATGGGGCCCATACTGTATGGAACTATATATGGGACCCATACTGAATAGAGCATTATATGGTGATCATTCTGTATGGAGCATTATATGGGGCCCATTCTGTATGCAGTATTATTTGGGGCCCATACTGTATGGAGCTATATATGGAGTCCATTCTGTATGGAGCATTATATGGGGCAATTCTGTATGAAGCACTATATGGGACCAATTCTGTATGGAGTATTATATGGGGCCCATAATGTATGGAACTATATATGGGGTCCATTCTGTATGGAGTATTATATGGGACCCATACTGAATAGAGCATTATATCAGGCCCATTATTCTGTATGGAGCAATTTATGGGGTTCATTATACTGTATGGAGCATTATATGGGGCTCATTGTACTGTATGGAGCACTATATGGGGCTCGTTATTCTGTATGGAGCAATATATGGGGCTCAATATACTAAAATGTACGGAGCAATATATGGGGCTAAATTTAGTGCATGGAGCAATATGTGTGGCTCATTATACTGTATAGAGCAATATCTAGGGCTCATTATTCCATATGGAGCAATATAAGGGGCTCATTATATTGTATGGAGCACTATATGGGGCTCATTATACTGTATGGAGCACTATATGGATTTCATACTGTATGGAGCAATATATGGGGCTCATTATACTGTATGTAGCAATTTATGGGGCTCATACTGTATGGAAAACTGTGGTGGCCGTAATACTCTATGCAAGACTATGTGGTTCCCATAAAAAAGTATGGAACATTATGTGGTTCCCATAATACTGTATGGAGGACTATGTGGTGCCTATAATACTATATGGAGGACTATGTAGAGCCCATAATACTGTATGGTGGACTATACTGTCTGTTCTAAAATGAAACCTTTTGAATTTCCCCAAGGCACGCACTGTGCATTGTGAGGATTCGCCTGTTTCTAAGCTATTGTAAAATTTACAATAGATATCAGTCATGTAATGTAAGAAGTAAGTGAAATCTTTGGTATTGTACTATACCTATATTTCTCAGCCATATCTGTGCATCATGAATAGAGTTATCTGTTACAGGAGCCCGCTAATACTTTCACCCAGGGTCCATGAATAACTGGAGCCAGCCCTGACCTATATATACCTGAATACATCACAGTAACATCACAGGAGCCACAAACTGTACATGAATTCATTACCAGAACCTTGATCATACATGAATACATGAACAGAACCACCTTCAGTGCAGGAAAACATCATAAGAACGGCTATCAGTATATAAATACATCACCGGAAAACCAACAGTACATGAATTCATCATCAAACTTAGTACAGTGATCAATTGCAATGCTAGGTCAGCCATATACAAATATATTGCATTAACCTGCAACTTCCAATATGTCTTTAACAATGGTAAGGTGACACTGGGTGTTGTTGTTAACAGCCATGAACAGACGGTCGTATATATAGAAAATACAACAGTGATGAGATGAATTCATTATCATAACTTTGCATTTACAACCAGGTAACTTATGGTAGAGGTGACATCTCTAATTTGTCTAATTTGAGTCATGCTCTTCCTTTTCTTCTTCTGGCCTAAATGACATGATGACTTTTCACATCCACAGCTTTTCTCTGCAGGTTTCCATCTTCTCTGGCCTTCTGTAGCACATCCCAACACGATGCCCTTAAAAATAACAGTGTGGTTATAATGCTTCAGTATTAAAAATATGTGGTCTACACTCTTCTCCTGAATAATTGGCCCTCAATGTGCTACCTGCACAAAAAATGACCCCAACACTGTCCCTCTTATGGTACATACCCTCCACAGTGCCTTTGCCTATACATATTGCCTCCAAATTGTCCACTCTTATGAACTATAATCATCACTGTCTGCCCTTTTTAGCCATAATCCCCACACTGTCTCTATCTTAAGAGTCACCCACAGTGCTGCGACCTTTCCTTATTATGCCCCCTTCACATTGACCTTTGAGACTATGACCCTCTTATGGTGCCCAGTCTACCATATATATTGGACCCCCTCCTCACACTCCCCTTCACACGCATTCCCTTTTTGCTGTGACCACACTGTCTCTCCACACTGCCTCCTCTCTATTATCCCCCCCAAGCACTTCCCAGTCTCTTTTGTTGACCCTCACAATTTTCCTCTGTACTATCCCCGACACTATCTCTGTATTTTTGGCTCCATTGGAGCTCTTACTTTATTGCTGACCTTCCTTTTCTGTGGCGCAGAAGTGTGATCAGGTTATCATGTCACCTGATTACTCTGCTAACGTCACCCTGATAAAGAACTGCCAACAGACAGGGCTTCAATTGTACTCGCATCTGTCTTTGTTGCCCATAACAATCAATCGCAGAGCTGTTCGAAAATTTAAAACTGGGCTTTAGTTGCTATAAGCAACAAAGACAAGGTTGTTTTTTAGACAGTTTCTATAATTGCAGAACAAAAATATTTGACATTTTCATTAATGCCAATGTTATAACAGCAACCTTTCACTCTATTAAAGCAGTGTGTTAGTAAGTTTTACCTTCCTAAACCAATTACATGTACATATAGCCCAATGAAAAATTAAGTCATGGATACCTTTATATTTTCAATATGTTGCTGAACCTTGATAAATTCATGTTTATAGTGGTATGAAAATAAAGTGTTAAGTGCTGTGGGTGGGAGAATGCACCTACGGTAATTGAACTCTGCTTCCTTGGGTTATTAACATTCTTGGCATTGTCCTCTCTAATTAGCAGCTGATGTACATCTGACATCAGGCCTTGGCCAGGAAATCATGTGCTGTACAGATCAGTGGCATCCTCACTTCTGCGCACTAACTTGCCCTACAGAGTGCACAGACCTCAGGATTCTACGGCACATCCTCAGTAAAACGCTTAAGTCTGTGTCCTCAGAAGGGCAAGTTTGTACACAGGAATTAAGTAAGGAGACCACTGATCAGGGCAGGCACGCAATTTAATTTTTCTCTTTGTTGCCCACAGCAATTATTGACATTTCATCTATCATAATGCTTAAGCATAAGGACAACCCTGCACTCTGATTGGTTGCTTTGAGCAGTAAGGACAGCTTTGATAAATAGATTTAATGTTTGTGTTATTTAAGAAAATGTATTCCATCAATGAAGTTTATTGTTTTAGTTTTTCTGCAATGTAAAAATAAAATTAAACCACAATATAAAGTAAGCCACATCCATAGAGATACAAAGCAGAGAAAAGAAACATCGGGGAGAGACTGTGACTGATAACAAGAATTTATATATACGTGATTAAGAGAGCTTTCCATTTTAGCACGATAGCAGAATGAACTAACACTTGGAGCATCACATCTATTACACTGGTCAACAGCATTTTTGGTGCCAAAGATATTTCATCGAATTTAGGGTATTTTTGGGGTGCTGATTCTGAATATGTCATCAGTTTTGCCAGATTGGCTCAAGTTTTTGAGATTTTTGGTATCTTATTTATAGCACTTGTTGGTAAATGCGACGCATCATCTCATTAATTTCTTTGGATTAGTACTTGAACTGAGCAGTTCTCAATATAGTTTTGTGTTAATTAGTGTTCTAAAAGTTTGTTCATAGCTTGATTTTTGCACTAACTTTATGTTGTTGTCTGTTTTCCAGTGAAAAGCATGAACTCATCAAGAAGAAGTTGTCTTAACGATCCAGACTCATTCTGTTACATTTGTGGTGAATACACACTGCCAAAACATAGAAGAAACATAACAGACTTCGTAAAAAAAGTGTATTTTGCCTATTTTGGGGTTATGCTTGGGGACCAAGACAAGTTTTGGGCACCACACATAGTGTGCAAAGCATGTATCGAATTATTACGAAAATGGAGCAAAGGACAAAGAAAAAGCTTCAAATTTGGTGTTCCAATGGTGTGGAGAGAGCCAAAAAATCATCATGATGACTGTTATTTATGGTAAACACAGGTACAGGCACATCTTCACAATGAGGGACAGGCCTTCTTGCAGATTCCATGTTACTCCCATTTTCGTTTCTTATGCTTATTGAATCCTTGCACTTGCACTGCACAGAAATAACAGTCATCATGATGATTTTTTGGCTCTCTCCACACCATTGGAACACCAAATTTGAAGCTTTTTCTTTGTCCTTTGCTCCATTTTCGTAATAATTCGATACATGCTTTGCACACTATGTGTGGTGCCCAAAACTTGTCTTGGTCCCCAAGCATAACCCCAAAATAGGCAAAATACACTTTTTTTACGAAGTCTGTTATGTTTCTTCTATGTTTTGGCAGTGTATATTCACCACAAATGTAACAGAATGAGTCTGGATCGTTAAGACAACTTCTTCATGATGAGTTCATGCTTTTCACTGGAAAACAGACAACAACATAAAGTTAGTGCAAAAATCAAGCTATGAACAAACTTTTAGAACACTAATTAACACAAAACTATATTGAGAACTGCTCAGTTCAAGTACTAATCCAAAGAAATTAATGAGATGATGCGTCGCATTTACCAACAAGTGCTATAAATAAGATACCAAAAATCTCAAAAACTTGAGCCAATCTGGCAAAACTGATGACATATTCAGAATCAGCACCCCAAAAATACCCCAAATTCATTAAAATATTTTGGACACCAGAAAAAAAAAATTTTTTCGTTGACCTGTGTTATTAAACAAAAACTACATGCCGGAGCCACAATTACTTGATAGCATCTATGTTAAAGAAGCCTCCAGAGCCATCCTGTAGATCCTGGCTGGAGACATAGTTTATAACATGATTATTTGATCTTAGGGATAACGATAGAGATAATGAACAAGCTTCAGCAGCAATCACACTTCACATCTCTGGGACCACTTATCTGTACCAGTGTGCTGACATACACTGAAATATAAAAACGGGATAAACAAATTTTACCCTAGAGATCTTTACAAAGCACATGAAAGATATATGTCTATGGGAAAAACATATATGAAAAATGTGCATTTAAAGTGAAAATGACAATGTTATCTTGTGTATTGAAGCTCCATTCTAAAGGCCTCGTTACACATAACGATGTCTCAGCGTTCCCACCAATGATCGGACACGGATGGGATCGCTGGGACATCGTTAGACAGCCCCTCCAGCGATCAGGGCCAGCAAGCAAGCTGGTTTCCAATGTAAACAGCGGGTATCCAAGAGCCTTGCGGCTCTTGGATACCCGCTGTTTACCCTAGATACCAGCGTGCCCTAGTATCTAGGGTAAACAGTGGGTAACCAAGAGCTGCGCGGCTCTTAGTTACCCGATGTTTACGTTGGAAACCAGCGTCCAGCGCCGCTGATCGCTGGTCTCTCGCTGCCACTCGCAGCGATACATGCTGGCTAGCGGGAGACCAACGATCAAAAAATGGCCCAGTACGATCGTGCACGATCAGCGATACCCGGCGGGGGGGCCGGTCGCTTATCCCCGTCACACACGGCGATATCGCTGGAGAGATTGCTGATGCGTCGCAAAATCAGCGATCTCTCTAGCGATCTCGCTGTGTGTGACGGGGCCCTAATGGAAGAAAGATGCCCCAACAAGGATAAAAATTCCCCATTATGTAAATCAGTGCAAGATCCCAGATTTAATCATGGAGGAATTTCTCAACTGAGATGGTGACTTCCTTCGGAGAACAAAAAGAAATGTGAGTGAATGTGAATAATGACCATATGGTTTTCTAGGTAAATCTAAAAATCGCAACAATAGAGATAAGTGGATCGATCTGTGGAATATCTGGTTTAAGTCAAATTTTCTGAAATTTGCGGTTGCCACCTGAATTCAAATACTTTTGTGATTGAATTCGTGATTCACAAAAAAAAGCTTGGCTAAGATTTTGGTCAACCAATTAAAGCTGGCAAATGGTTTTAATAAAAAATCATAGTATTTACCTCACTTCTTTGGTCACACTGTTGCTTGTTGCCTGCTTCAAGGTTCCTATCTTTTCTCATTCACTATAGGCCAGAACATTCAACCTATAGCCTTTCAGGCTTTGAGGCTCACTGCATGTTTTAAGGTCACGACAGTGTGCCTTCATGACGTGCACTCTGACCTTATGATTTGCATTTACCCTGCTGAATGTCCTGGCCTATAGTAGAGAGGATGGACAAGCAACGTGCTCCCACACAAAGAAGACTGGATGGCAGGCAGTGAGCAGCTGGGTTGCCAACGAGGTGTACGGTGATTTTTTTTGTTATGTTTTTTCTTTTCACATCTTATATTTAATATGCTAGACCCTAGAGCACTGATAGTGAACCTTTCAGAGACCGAGTGCCCAAGCTGCTACTCAAAACTCTCTTATATATTTCAAAACGCCAACACAGAAAGTTAACCTGAATGCTAAGGTTATAGTTTAGAAAAAAAATCTCATACATTGACATCTTTTGTCTTTAACACCTTCGTGACCGGAGGTAGTTTCGTTTTTGAATTTTTGTATTTTGCTCCCCTTCTTCCCAGAGCCATAATTTTTTTATTTTCCTGTCAAAATGGCCATATGATGGATTGTTTTTTGCGGGACAAGTTGTACTTTTGAATGGCAACATTGGTTTTAACATATTTTGTTCTGAAAAATGGGAAAAAATTCTAAGTGCAGTGAAATTGCAAAAAAGTGCAATTCCACAGTTGTTGTTGGGTTTTTTTTACCATGTTCACTAAATGCTAAAACTAACCTGCCATTAAGATTCTTCAGGTCATTCCAAGTTCATAGACACCAAATATGTCTAGGTTCTTTTTATTTAAGTGATGAAAAAAAATCCAAACTTTAGTAAAAAAAGAAATGGTGACATTTCTGAGACCTGTAGTGTCTCCATTTTTCTTTATCTAGGGCCGGGTGAGGGCTTAGTTTTTACGTGCCGAGCTGACATTTTTATTCTAATATAAAGATCACAGCACTCTGGTGAAGAGTTCCTAGGTGCTCAAGTAGGTTATCCAGTCCGCCAAATTCAAAGTATTTACAACTTGTGTTATGGAAATAAATATGTACAGTGGGGCAAGAAAGTATTTAGTCAGTCAGCAATAGTGCAAGTTCCACCACTTAAAAAGATGAGAGGCGTCTGTAATTTACATCATAGGTACACCTCAACTATGGGAGACAAACTGAGAAAAAAAAATCCAGAAAATCACATTGTCTGTTTTTTTTCATTTTATTTGCATATTATGGTGGAAAATAAGTATTTGGTCAGAAACAAGCAATCAAGATTTCTGGCTCTCACAGACCTGTAACAACTTCTTTAAGAGTCTCCTCTTTCCTCCACTCATTACCTGTAGTAATGGCACCTGTTTAAACTTGTTATCAGTATAAAAAGACACCTGTGCACACCCTCAAACAGTCTGACTCCAAACTCCACTATGGTGAAGACCAAAGAGCTGTCAAAGGACACCAGAAACAAAATTGTAGCCCTGCACCAGGCTGGGAAGACTGAATCTGCAATAGCCAACCAGCTTGGAGTGAAGAAATCAACTGTGGGAGCAATAATTAGAAAATGGAAGACATACAAGACCACTGATAATCTCCCTCGATCTGGTGCTCCACGCAAAATCCCACCCCGTGGGGTCAGAATGATCACAAGAACGGTGAGCAAAAATCCCAGAACCACGCGGGGGGACCTAGTGAATGAACTGCAGAGAGCTGGGACCAATGTAACAAGGCCTACCATAAGTAACACACTACACCACCATGGACTCAGATCCTGCAGTGCCAGACGTGTCCCACTGCTTAAGCCTGTACATGTCCGGGCCCGTCTGAAGTTTGCTAGAGAGCATTTGGATGATCCAGAAGAGTTTTGGGAGAATGTCCTATGGTCTGATGAAACCAAACTGGAACTGTTTGGTAGAAACACAACTTGTCGTGTTTGGAGGAAAAAGAATACTGAGTTGCATCCATCAAACACCATACCTACTGTAAAGCATGGTGGTGGAAACATCATGCTTTGGGGCTGTTTCTCTGCAAAGGGGCCAGGACGACTGATCCGGGTACATGAAAGAATGAATGGGGCCATGTATCGTGAGATTTTGAGTGCAAACCTCCTTCCATCAGCAAGGGCATTGATGATGAAACGTGGCTGGGTCTTTCAACATGACAATGATCCAAAGCACACCGCCAGGGCAACGAAGGAGTGGCTTCGTAAGAAGCATTTCAAGGTCCTGGAGTGGCCTAGCCAGTCTCCAGATCTCAACCCTATAGAAAACCTTTGGAGGGAGTTGAAAGTCCGTGTTGCCAAGCGAAAAGCCAAAAACATCACTGCTCTAGAGGAGATCTGCATGGAGGAATGGGCCAACATACCAACAACAGTGTGTGGCAACCTTGTGAAGACTTACAGAAAACGTTTGACCTCTGTCATTGCCAAAGGATATATCACAAAGTACTGAGATGAAATTTTGTTTCTGACCAAGTACTTATTTTCCACCATAATATGCAAATAAAATGAAAAAAAAACAGACAATGTGATTTTCTGGATTTTTTTTTCTCAGTTTGTCTCCCATAGTTGAGGTCTACCTATGATGTACATTACAGACGCCTCTCATCTTTTTAAGTGGTGGAACTTGCACTATTGCTGACTGACTAAATCCTTTTTCGCCCCACTGTATATGTATTTCATATAGATCTCACTTGCCTGCTATAGGCTATATACTCCATATACTGCTATATACTCATGTACTCTTATATGCACACAGATACATATTCACAGTTTGAACCTTGTAACTAGTTGGTGGAAATGACCTACTGCCCCCCCATGAGAGAGTCTGGGGAGCAGATGGTATCTTATGATAGCATTGTCTTGTGATATTTGTCCCAGACATAGAAAGAGGAAGTTTAGGCCAGATGTGCCAGCCGATATCAGAACATTGCTGACATTGTAAGACAAAGAGCAGTATATCATCTAATGCTTAAGTCACCTTAGGTCGACGCCCATATATGTTTATGCATTAAAACTGACCAATTAGCTAAGAAGTAAAGCCTCTATGTTAATGAGTAGCCACTCCTTTTCTGTACAATTGATAAAACCAAGTATATTCAATAAACTTCCAGAGTTTTGCTGGGAGGTATTGCTGCCAACCAAGTCTGGCGTCTTTCCTTCTTTGAGCGCTCAATAAGACTCTGTCTAATTAGGACAGGTCACAGTATGCACAGGGGTAAATCTACCCAAATCAAAAGTAAATCCATCCACAACAAGTGGCACCCAGCGAGGCCGTGGACGAAAACGCACGGGGATCCTGCTGACCGGAGAGGACAGAGGTGCCGACCAAGGTCTTGGCTCATGGGAACGGAGATTTGCGCAACTCCATAAGTAAGGTAAGAAAATCTAGTTATCTTACCTGAATGTTCCCTGTGCCCAGTCCGGGTCAGAAACTCTAGCCGGTCAGTGTGGTCACCAAACCCAGGTAGTGTTGAAAAGTCCATGAGAAAATCCAAACCCTGGGATAAGCTAAGTGTCTACTGTGATCCTGTGTGTCTGAGATTCGGGTGAGAGAGTTGGTGGAGACTGTGACTTGATTTGTAGCTGCTGAGACACCGATAACAAGACTGAGTCTCTCTGACTAAGTCAGATCACGTCCCCGCACCATGCGGAGGTTTTGACTTAGACGGGATATCACAGGTGGTTTCCTCTGAAAAAGCTGTCACGGTCCCCGCACACACACACGGAGGTGTCAGCTTCAAGGAGGTATCACAGGTGAATCCCACCACATGGCTGTCACGGTCCCCGCACACATACACGGAGGTGTCAGCTTCAGGGAGGCATCACAGGTGAATCTCTCGGCTGCCACAGTCCCCGCACACACGCGGATGCGGCAGACTGGGGGGATATCACAGACTGATCACTGGAGAGATTATCACGGTTCTCGGGTGCACACGGAGGGGTGATAATCTAATGGGATATCATGGCTCCCGTCTCCCAGCAGACGGAGGGTGATACATCCCGGTGCTAACCAAAGCGCCATGGGTGATTGGCAGTTACCGGTTGTCAGCAACTGTTTGACGTGTCACAGAAGGGCTTTCGATCTCTCTCCTCGGACGTCTATATGTGAATTTATTGCAGGTTCCGCAAAGATCTGAAGCAGAAAGAGTTTTGCCTTTTTTTTATTGTAAACTTCCTCTTTTGCCTGCAGGGTGTGGTCCCTGAGATAAATATATATTTCATATTGTTATATTTTGGACTCTGTTTTTCCCTATTTTATCTTTTATTTTGCATTTTTGGTAGAGGCTTTTGTTACTGCAGTGTGAGAATTTTCGGGAAAGCTGGGTCTTTTTGAGCATATCAATGTTTGTTTTTTTTCCTCTTCATGTCACTGAGAGACTCAGGCAAGGGAAAAAAAAAAAAAAGAGGAAGTTGGGTGCCTACATTCTACATTAACCCTTTTATTGTTGGTTTAAAGTTTTATATACTATATACTTTTTGATTTTATCAATTTTTTTGGGTTTCATCCTTTAAAAATCTTTTTAAGGGAAAAGAAAAAAAAAAGAAAGAAAAATCATTTTTCCCTTTTTAGTTTTCTTCTACTTTTTGTGACATATTTTATCAGCTTTTTTTTAAGTTTTAGTTTTCACTTCTTTCTTCCAGTTTTTTGTTAAAACAGAATTTTGAATTTTTACCTGCTTTGGTAATTCCTGTGTTATCTTGCCAATTTTTGATTTTCCATATTCTTGTTTTCTTTTTGTTCCCTTTTAAGCAGGTTAAAAGGGGTTGCAAGGTGTTAAAAGGTTTAATCACTTTTTCTGAAGTTTTTGGAACAGACACAGTAGGTGTTATTCAGAAAGTTAAGCATGTTCGTTTCTACGGGCAGCTCCGTATGCTCTAGCATGGCATAATGTATTGAAAGGAAAAAAGGGAAGTAGCTAGTTGAGCTCAATTGCAGTCTGCATTTCTTAAAGTGACAGAGCATTTAACAGCGCAGTAGGTGCTAGCAGATAGTGTGAACAAGACAGGATTGTTTTTTTTTGTTTTACGTGTAGGAAAAAGTGTTTTCATAGTAATCTGTGCCGTCTGAGGAGGACCACAGGTCGAAGAATGCCTCCCCTCTCTCATCTATTTCTCCTCCCATACCTCGTCCTCCCTCACCATCTCTCCCTCCTCTATCTTCTTCACCTCCGCCTATCTCTCCTCCCTTTCCATCTTCATCACCAATGCCCACCTCTCATCCCTCTCATCCACTGCACCCGTCTCCTTTTTTTTCCCCCTCCTCCTTGTCTTCACCATCTCCCCCACCCTTTCTTTTTTCTTCTTCTTTCTCACCCACCTCTCAGTTCATCGTCACCCGCTGGCCCAGTGCCAGATCCAGACAATGGAGTGTCCCTAGTTCCACATGGGACTCTCTCTAAAGAGACAGTTATGTCACCAGGAGAAGAAAGTGAATCACTCCCCACACATGACAACACAGGTGCCCTCCCGATACAACAGATAGCAGAAGGGACGTGTGGGCCATCAGACACTGCACCTGCTAACTCTGAGACTGAAGATCCTATGTGCCACACGGAGCTCCAGTCTCAAGGGGGGGGGGGGGAGTACACACACACACAGAAAGACAATCACACAGTGGCACAGTTCCTCCTCTGATGAACATGAAGAGGAGATTATGCTGCATAGTAGGCAGGGGCAGATAGAGCCAGAACTCTTACACTATGTGCCCTTCACCCCTAGTCAGGTGTTCAGTATTCTAAAATCATGAAGGAACACCTCAGGCTTCCATCAGAATTAGATGTGCATTCCTGGAAACCAGGATCAAAGCTAATTGAACAGCTTAGAGAGTGGGCCAACACCAGACAAGCACTCAGCCTGCATAACATGAGACAAGCCGAGACAGTCTCTAGACAGGTTTCATGGCAGAGTGAGGCAAGTATTCCAAATTTTAGGCTTCACTATTCATGATCAGATACACGGACAAATGTTGGCACAGGCCTTTGTGCATGGACTAAGAGAACCAATCAAGAAACAACTGATAGTGGCCAGGCCTGAGTACAGGACAATAGCAGTAGGTGTCCTGCTTACAGTAGCCAGAAGAATTGAGTCCCTCCCAGGAGTACGGAGGACAGGCCCTCCCGTGATGGCCACTAACGTGGAGGAGCAACCACCCTGCAGAGACAGAAGACCTGTCAGGTGTTTCAACTGTGGCAACTTTGGCCATTTCCGGAACCAGTGCACAGCACCCCGGCAACCCAGGTCATCACGCAGAGGAGTAGGCCAAGAAAGAAACACAGAAGACAATGAAGAACCCTGTCCATAGGACAGAGGCAAACCAGGTCCACCAGACGTCACGCCCCTGACATGTGAAACCCCATCGGCGAACCCAATACCTCAAATCACTGGGGGCTGTCATATCTTTCCTTGTGGACACTGGTGCAGTCAGAAGTGAAAATCCCCGACCCCACCAGTCTATCAGAACACTCCATGTCTTGTATGGGGATTAAAGGTCAAGACAGACGTTCCCCAGCTTGCAAGCCCCTAAGCATGAGGACACTGCCAGGACACTCCATCCTGTTTCCTGTTTCCGGTGGAGACCTACCCACCCCATCTGATGAGCGCAGACCTACTGCAGGAACTGAAGGTGACCAAAGTGTCCCATGAAGATGTGACCTTGACCACTTCCCCACCTCAGACCTAAGAAGAATCAATCATGCTGGTGGCCCTACAAGAGCCTCGCTCGAACAACCGGTGCAAGCCTACCCAAGGAGGTGCTGGACATAGCACCCAGAAGCCTATGGCCCAAGGGAGACTTCAA
Organism: Dendrobates tinctorius; assembly: GCF_039654945.1. Lineage (NCBI taxonomy): Eukaryota > Metazoa > Chordata > Amphibia > Anura > Dendrobatidae > Dendrobates > Dendrobates tinctorius. Next base: position 15,831,339 of record NW_027361749.1, read on the forward strand.
GTTGCACCAGTGTGGGTGTCACTCAAGTCTACAACCCCGGACGCTCCGAAGGCCCAGCATCCGCAGCTCATCACCTAGAGCTAAACTGACTCTGACCAGCTGGAGGTCTAAGTGGAACTGCTGTTCAAGAAATGGCCTAAGAACTTTGGCATGGGCCAGGAAAACTCTCAACCCAGAGGGACCACACCCGCTTTGTGGAATGGCTGCACTGCTTCCGGCTCCAGCGCCAGAGGATCATCTTGGACAAGATTCTGAAGGTGCTCCCTGAAGTTAATCCAGGCCCTGGACCAGAAGACAGCCACTCAGCTCCTCAAATTGGTTAACAAGATGCTGACCAGAAATAAAGCTGGGTGAAAGGAGCTGCTGCTGGCTGGTAAAGAAGATGCCCCAGCAAAAAGACCCCCTGTGAGAGCAAGAAAGCTCAGCTGTACGTCACCTCTGACAAAAAATAAGGACCCCAGCAAACGGTTTGGTTTCCTGCCAGCCCTGTGCCAGAAGATGGGAGTCGCTCACGGCACTGTGAAGAGCAAGGCCAGATTGAGCCGCCTCACCCACGGGAATCGTCATGCGGTCCCAGCTTCTCTCGATCAAGAATAATTGAAACTGCAAGGAAAAAAGCGCAATAGGGTCTTATCTGAGAAAACCAAGATTTCAAACAATAAAATATACTCACCGTATATAGGAGAGTAACAGGCATAAAGAAACACGGTCAGCTTGCTGCACATCCAAATGACCACGCTGTGGCCATAAATCTTCAGATTCACTAGTAGGATTTTTTATGGATAAAACGTGCGCTGCCAGACCATCATTCCTCACAAGTTGTGTGTTTAATATATTTATTTCCCAACGCGTTTCGAGGTCATAAAAACCTCTTCCTCAGGGGATGACATGTACCTGTCATGAACCAGACCAGATTGAATGGTGCATAACCTGAGGACTGTGAGCGAAGCAACCGTGTTTGAAACCCCAGTTGTGCCAGATCTGCACACTCTGCTGACAAATGTGCCAGCCACAGCAACGGTGCTCACAGCAATGGATCTGCCCGAAGCTTCCCTCAATGTTCCCCCTCACCTGGACGACCAGTTCCTGAAAATGCACAAGGGGGGTGCGGAACAAATGGACAGTGAGGCCCAAGAGGGCCCGGAACAGCCTTTCACAGCTTGCCAGAACATTGCCCTCCGTCCCCACCAACTGGATTGCGGAGCATGCAGAAGTCGACACCGCTACCCCCACAGCGTTTTCCATGTCTCCTCTACTCTGCCTGGCAGAGCAGCAACGTAAGTTCTGCAAAACAGAGTCCAGTGGTGTCAAAAGCAAGTTCCTGAAGACACTGTATCGCCCACTAGACTAAACACTTGACAGATGACCGGAGGGCCGCGGAGGAGAAGGTGGCTCCCTCAACAACTCCGAAGATGCAGTCCTTCCTTAGTCTAGTCTCGTACTGCAGAACTTGGATCCCTGGTGCTCCAGGCTTAATGCAGCCTCTGTACAATTGCATCAACGCATTGCCACCTTCATCTCATACAGGAAACTGAAAGACTTCATAGTCTCTGCGCCAACTCTAGGCCTCCCTGACTACGAGAAGCCATCCCGTCCTGACCAAAACGGAAAAAGAAGGACCAAGATGGAGAAGGTCATGCTACTGGCCAGGCTTAAAACGGACCCACGGAGGAAAACCAGAGGCCTCTAGACTACCTCTCAGCTGGCCTGGATCCAGTTGCAAGGGGGGGGCCTCCTGCATGAAAGCAATACCCGCAGCACACGCCCTCCTGACAAGGCTGCTCTCCACCACTCTTCAGTGCTCTCAGCCGTTACCTGTCTCTACTCCCACTCCCAAGGGGGGATGTGGATACGGACCCTCAGATGAAAAATCTGCAAGATACCGTACATGGCTCCAGTCTTGCAAATGATGAAGGAAAGTTCCACACGGGATGTGCAGCGACCAGCAATCAAGACATTCTATGGTCCAGAAGGTTGTCAGCCCAAGAGCCCAAGAAACAGAGCTGACAGAGCTGACGAAAGACCTGCCAGATTGCGAAGAACGAAAACTTCCAGGTACTCGCATGACATGGCACCTGACTTGGGACCCATCTGGGCTGCAAGAAACTTCATCACAGCAAGCGGATCGACCGTGAAGCACCATGGAGCCATCAGAGACCTGCTGGACGCTCTTCAACTACTAAAAGTGGTGGCAGTGCTGAAGGCCAAGGCACACGGAAAACTGAACACAGTAGAGACACGGGGCATCAGTAGCAGACGTGGCAGCCAAAGAAGCAGCCAGAGGAAGACAATATGGAAGATGGGAGAGGTCGTAGAGCCGGACGGCTACTACATGACGACTGAAGACGAGAAAACCTGGCAAACAGAAGTCAATGGGAAAACCATTGAAGATGCCATCTCTGAATTGGACAGAAGTGCTGCCTCCTCCTCCACCAGTCAACAAGCTGAATCACTTCCAGGACGAAGACTCTGACGTGGATATGAATTTTGAGGCAGAAGAATGGTGCCCACCTTTACCAGAAAGGACGTATTTGATGGAGAACATGCCAGAAGATTGTCCTCCACCATCCTCTCGTGGGGAAGCTTCTCCTCCAGCACAGTCCTACGATTGGCAGTCCACGGCAACACTCCCCGAGATGAGCTGCATGAGTCCAAAGGCATCCCAAGGCTACAACAGTTTGACCTTCCCCCTCATTCCCAGAGAATACCGGCTGGACCTGTACCAATGCAGAGAGTCCCAAGTCCTCCTCTGACACAGTCTAACCAGAGTCTTCATACAGAGGGAGGCGCGGACAGAGACGAAACCTCGGCTAAAATCCCACCATCAGCTCAGAGAATATCAATTACCACAACCCAGTCACTAAACCTGACAAGATGACTTCCTGAAACCTGTACAAGAAGTAACAGGATCAGACTTGGAAGGAGGAGAAGGAGAGCTGGATGCTGAAGGCCAAAAGCACTGGGCTCCAAGAAACCGTCTACCTCAAACTGTCTACCTCAAGACAGACCCAGTCTATCTCAAAGTGTGTACCCTACAGTGGTTCAATGGGCACATGGCCCCCACACAGAATTGAAGACACAGATGAATGACCTGATTGGACTCAACTCACACCTCAACAGTGAAGATTCCCAGCAGCTGTTCGGCCACCGACAAATTTAACATCGGACAAGCGACAAAAGTTCCCCCACATCGTCTGGCCTGAAGACTTCCCAGTAAGGAACCAGTCGGCGAAGACTACTGCAAAGAAGCTACTCTCAAAAATAGTGTGCAGATATGGGGTTTCCAGAAGCAATAGCAAGTGATCAGGGACCCGCATACACAGCAAACCTTACACAAGGGATCTGATCAGCAGTAGGGTCAGACGTAGACCTACACACTACTCACCATCCCACACCATAGACTAGATGGGACACTTAAGAGCAGCATGCTAAAAAATTTGCCCAAGAGACAGACAAACCCTGGCATTAGACACTCCCGTAGGCTCAGAGAAAGCTGTCACCAATATGAGACTTTATTTGGGTAAAAAAAAAACCCAGTTTAGGGGTATTCTTTACTTAGCAGTTGACTATGCAATATGATACTTTGTCTGCATGTGTAATTGAATTTATCAAGAATTTTGCTAATGTCCATTCTCGAGTTTTCCTCCCTCATTGCCAGGTCCAGATTCGGTGCCTGGTATGCACGTCCTGAAGTCAAGAGACTGCTGAGTGTTGGTGAAAAAAAACATCTGTAAAGAGAAGCACTCAATCCCAGATCCGATGGCCCTTCTGCAAGTGCTGACGCCACCGACCTGGAGGGAAAACCCCGCCTGGATCCACGCATCGCATTGCAGGAAAAGGCCTTCATACCAGAAGATACACCTGAGCTGGAATGATGCTGTGGATGACCTCCCTGACTGACTATAAATTACCTACCTGACAGAGAATACACATGCACTGACTGCATAGACTGCTAACTAAGAGACTTTGATTACATTGCACCACACCCCCTTTAGGGACAGATCTCCTGACTGCCCATTTGCGAAAAGTCTGTACAGAGGAGGATGTATGCACTAGGCATATGTCAGTCCATTGGCAGCATAAAAGTTGCAGCGCTTTGGGCCAGGAGCAGGGTTTTAGGGCAAGTGATATCTAAGGGGGGATTGTTATGGAAATATATATGTATATGTATTTCATATAGATCTCACTTGCCTGCTATAGGCTATATACTCCATATACTGCTATATACTCATGTACTCATATATTCTTATATGCACACAGATACATATTCACAGTTTGAACCTTGTAACTAGTTGGTGGAAATGACCTACTGCCCCCCATGAGAGAGTCTGGGGAGCAGATGGTATCTTATGATAGCATTGTCTTGTGATATTTGTCCCAGACATAGAAAGAGGAAGTTTTGGCCAGATGTGCCAGCCGATATCAGAACATTGCTGACATTGTAAGACAAAGCGCAGTATATCATCTGATGCTTAAGTCACCTTAGGTCGACGCCCATATATGTTTATGCATTAAAACTGACCAATTAGCTAAGAAGTAAAGCCTCTATGTTAATGAGTAGCCACTCCTTTTCTGTACAATTGATAAAACCAAGTATATTCAATAAACTTCCAGAGTTTTGCTGGGAGGTATTGCTGCCAACCAAGTCTGGCGTCTTTCCTTCTTTGAGCGCTCAATAAGACTCTGTCTAATTAGGACAGGTCACAGTATGCACAGGGGTAAATCTACCCAAATCAAAAGTAAATCCATCCACAACACTTGGCACTCGAGATATGGTAAATAATAGTTCCATTTTTTGTGCATCCAGACAATATATTGTTGAACGTTTTCGGTCTACAAACAGACAAAATTTGTCTAATAATGCAAAAGAATATCTGACAGTCTTTCAATTAATATAGCATGTCAAACATATGGATAGAATGGCGGTTGCCATGGTGGTCATATCCAAGGTTAACGGTTAGAAGGAGGATGCAAGAACGGAGTAGAAAAAGATCAAAAATAGAGTGTATGGACTCATTCTGCAAGGTCAAGGTTCTTATGTGCATCTGTATAAAAGTAAAATAAGGAAATATATCCATTAATTGTGAAAAATAATAAAAGTGACTCCGTAGTTATGTAAAGGGATATCACGTGTTCCATGGTAGAGCTAGAAATTCAAATAACACCTGGTCCAGAAGAGTCGAAGTAAAGTTTCCTATTACCTCGCGCTCTGGAGTGGGCTCTAGCATGGGTAAGTAGCAATTGGGCTAGTCAATGTGGTGGTATTAGATGTCCATGATTGATTTTTTGGCCATTATTTACTATTGGATTATACTCTGTTGCTGATACCACCCTTTTGGTTTTACATGTTATATATATGGAAATTGCTTTGTAGTCTTATATCTCTCCTCCCCTGCATTTAATGATGAGGTCTCAGGTTATTTAGGCTGCTATTAATTGCACTATGCACTTTATTGTTAAAATCTGCTTAAAAAATGCTTATGTCTGAGTACCTACAGTACTTGTTATTATGCCCTCGTGCTATATGGTTATATTGCTGCCCGCCTGTTCTATTTGATATTATTTGTATATAAGCACTAGTTTTGTATTTTCCACTAATGTGTGTTCTACTTAATAAAAGACAACTCATAGATTAACAATATTTGGCTTGAACTTAAGTTAACATTGCAGTACAGTGCCAAACAAAGAAGTTTATTGAAATGGCATTCTCGTAGCTCACTCACCACTCAGAGGAAATTGAAAGGTACTGGAACAGGAGGCAGGATGTCGTTCAAAAGGTCTCCTATAGGGACTGCGGGATCTTCCATCCCAGTAGAGCTGTGCTGACTTGTCATAGGGTCTTTGGACCTGCATGCCCCGCTGAAGCATCCGGAACGCCTAACCTGGTGCGGTCGCATCTGGTGTTGTGGTCGCTGCAGCTGCTCTGGCTCCAAATGGTGCTGTGGATGCAGGTTCTGTTCCTGCTGCTGGTGCTGTGGAGAGGGCTGCTGTGCCTCCATCTCTGCACCAGTGCCCCTGCCTGGCCGGCAATCTACCCTATATTACTGTAGTTGTAGGTGATCTGCTGGCCGGTGTCTCCTGCAGCTTCTGGTACCCACCCCCAGATGTGCTCTGGGTGAAAGGTCCCAGCTGCGTAATCAGAGCGCAACTTACGTTTTTTGGCCATGCTCTGTGACCGCGCCGGAATGCGGTCTGCCTGCTAATCATGTGGTGATAGCGATGCAGCTCCAGCAAGACCGACAGCCGAGACCGCATCAGGCCCCCCGCTGGCGCTTCCAGTAACTCCGGCACCGGACGAAGCAGAAATGGTGCCCTGCCGCAACCGACCGGCCCAAGTCTGAGACTTCTTTCTTGTTGTTTCTTCTGCCACCATACAGGTGTAGGTTCCCATGTCAAGGACAGGAAACCACTGATGCAGAGAGAGGAGACACCCTTTTTATCTTAAAGGTTTCCTGTCCTTGAAGGGCAGATCCCCTCTCTCGTTGGTGCTATCACGGGTGAATGGAAAATTAGACAAATGTAAAATAAAGTGTAACCATTGCTGCATGCAGCTGGTATATTTCCTAGTCTGCCAAGGATACAGACAAGTCCTATGTGATCCATGCTTGATTCATTTTTAGGAATATTAGGTTCCCCAGTTGGCTGTGAACAGGCGGAAGCGCCTATCTGTGATCACACAACCTACGGTGCTAAAGACACGTTCTGACAGCACACTTGCTGCAGGGTATGCCATCATCTCCAAGGCATATAGGGCAAGTTCTGGCCATATGTCCATTTTGGACACCCAATTCTTAAATGGTGTAAGCCCATCAGTTAGTACATGGATATATGTGGACATGTACTCTTCCACCATGTTGTGAAAACACTTCCTCCTGCTTATATGGGCAGTATTACATGGTGGTGCCAGATGATGTGGCATGCTCATGAAGGTTTGCCAAATTAGTGGCATGCTAACCCTGCCTTTTGAGGTAGTAGCAGTGCCCTAGCTGTGTTAGCGATTTCCTCCTCCGCTTCTGCCTTATTCTTCCAAAAAGTGAAAGCTGTCAGTAGTTTCTCTCACAACGAGTGCTTGTATTAATATTAATGACCCACTCCAGTGACAAAAGCAATGATGGTACATTATCCCTATACTGGGGATCCATCAGGGTGGCCACCCAGTAATCTGTGCTGATAACAATATGGGAAACTCTGCTACTGTTGCGACAGCACTGTAGCATATATTGCATCATGTGTGCCAGGCAGCCCAGAGGCAACGACAAGCTGGCCTCGGTGAGAGGTGTATCTTCTGGGTCCCCACTATCCCCAACATCCAAGCTCTAGTGATGACGTGAGCAGCTCTGAGAGCCACCCTGCTATGAACACAGTTGCTCCTCAACCTCCAAACTCTCCCCTCTGCTGACACTTGTGTACCTGGCCACTGTTGGTACAAGAACCCACCTTCCAAGCCATGTGTGAACAACAGGCCTGATAATGTTGACTATGATCCCTGTTCCTTCTGCTACTTTTCCTAATGTGCCACTACCACATGCATCATTGCCTGAATTGATGTTTCCAGCAGACATACGTCTTATCTTCAACCCATTCCGCATTCATGCCCTTCTTGCCAGTCAGCACATTGCAGAAAGAAGTAGCAGTTGGAACCTGTGTTCCTTCATCCTCAGAGATGTGCTGCAGTGGTCCACCGATACTCCTCCTCCGATATGACAAGTGGTTGAGCACCAGTGAAGTCTCTTCCATTCGGGTGGCAGGTGGATGGGCCACAGAACCGCATACTTATCAAAGATGAAAAAATATAGAAAGGCAGCAATCACTCTTTCCTGTGGTGAAAAGAAGTCCTTTATTTCAATTCAAACGGACATCCACAGTGGCATAGGGATGTGCAAGAGGAGATACGAGAGATGGAAGGACGACGGCCATAGAAGCGCCACCTGTGCACGAAACAGCCGTTGTTCGTGCATCTTCTCACATGTCTCCCCTCGCATGCCGCTATGCCACTTTGGATGTCCATATAAATTGAAATAAAGGATTTCTTTTCATCACAGGAAAAAGTGAGTGCTGCCTTTCTATATTTTTTCATGTTTGCATACTACATGTTGCATGCTACTGTACCACAAGCATCAAAAGTTTCCTGAAAAGCTGTTATTGGTTTTTACAACAGTTATTCCGCTGGTACCTAAATATTCCTCACCTGTACTGAAACATTAGACTTATCAAAGAGCAAGAAGAGACTTCTGCATGACTTGGGGCTCAGAAAACTTGGCTGCTTTTTGAGGTGGAATGGCTCCGAGGTGTCAAATCTGCTCTTTCTGCAGGGGAGTGGGTGGAAGACAATCCCAGGGAACTGGAGCCACTGTCAACTATCCAAACTAATACCTTTTCAACATCTTGTGGCATCACTGTCCTTCCAGTGTTTCACAGACCTAAAAAAAGATTCCGAATGTCATGTCACCTGTTTGCACTTGAGGAAGGTGTTTCACTTGGGATCGGCACAAGCACAGAATGACCAAGGCCTGTCCTTTTTGCAACTCCACCATCACCACCAGCAACATCACGTCCTCATTAGTGTTGAGCATTCCGATACCGCAAGTATCGGGTATCGGCCGATACTTGCTGTATCGGAATTCCGATACCGACATCCGATATTTTTTCAATATCGGGCATCGGAATCGGAAGTTCAAAGTTGATTGACAGCTGAAATGACGTCATCATGATGCGCGGTGTGTGCGCATCATGATGCGCCGTCATTTCGGGCCTTCCGGGGGTCTCTGCCGGCCTGCCGGGGGGTTGTGCCGGCCTGCCGGGAGGCTGTGTGGACTGCCCGGGGTCTGTACCGGCCTGCCGGGGGGCTGTGCCGGCCTGCCGGTGGTCTGTGCACCCTGTGGGGGTCTGTACCGGCCTGCCGGGGGGCTGTGCCGGCCTGCCGGTGGTCTGTGCACCCTGTGGGGGTCTGTACCGGCCTGCCGGGGGGCTGTGCCGGCCTGCCGGGGGGCTGTGCTGATGTCCGGGAGTCTGTGCAGGCATCGTCCGATGGGACTACAAGTCCCATCGGGCGATGCCTGCTACCATGACAGTGATTGACACATTAGCCAATGATGGGACAGTAGTAGTCCCATCATCCGGCTAATGTGTTAAATGTTAAAAAAAAAAAAAAAAAAAAAAAAATACTACATACATACTACATGCATGCTACATACATACCACATATATACTACATGCATGCTACATGCTACATACATACTACATATATACTACATGCTGCATACATACTACATACATACTACATGCATGCTACATGCATACCACATGCATGCTACATACATACTACATGCTACATACATACTACATGCATACCATATATATACTACATGCATGCTACATACATACCACATATATACTACATGCATGCTACATACATACTACATACATATATACTACATACATACTACATATATACTACATGCATGCTACATACATACTACATATATACTACATGCATGCTACATACATACTACATGCTACATACATACTACATACATACTACATACATACTACATGCATGCTACATACATACTACATGCTACATACATAGTACATGCTACATACATACCACATATATACTACATACATACTACATGCATGCTACATACATACTACATACATACTACATGCATACTACATATATACTACATGCTACATACATACTACATACATGCTACATACATACTACATACATACTACATGCATGCTACATACAATACATTCATACAATACATACATAGACATACAGTACATATAACATAGAGTAACATACTTACCAATACTTGTCACATTGTTCCCCGAAGCCATTGTCTTTTACGGAATAAATATTAACATAACAAACCACAAAAATACTCACCCATGATCCGAAGCAGTCCACGAGTGTGTCCCACGATGATCTTGGGTAGAGAGCTGCAGCATCAGCTGATGCTGCCGCTCTCTACGGGCTGCAGGAATCCAATGACGGAAGGTAGGTATCCTTCCGCACTGTATTCCTCCGCCACTTAAAAAAAAAAGTCCCTAGTCTCACTTTATGGCAAAAGCTGCATGGGAACTTTCTCACACAGCAATGTCAAAAGTGAGACTAGGGACTATTTTTTTTTTAAGTGGCGGAGGAATACAGTGCGGAAGGATACCTACCTTCCGTCATTGGATTCCTGCAGCCCGTAGAGAGCGGCAGCATCAGCTGATGCTGCAGTTCTCTACCCAAGATCGTCGTGGGACACACTCGTGGACTGCTTCGGATCATGGGTGAGTATTTTTGTGGTTTGTTATGTTAATATTTATTCCGTAAAAGACAATGGCTTCGGGGAACAATGTGACAAGTATTGGTAAGTATGTTACTCTATGTTATATGTACTGTATGCCTATGTATGTATTGTATGAATGTATTGTATGTAGCATGCATGTAGTATGTATGTAGCATGTATGTAGTATGTATGTAGCATGTAGTATATATGTAGCATGTAGTATGTATGTATGTAGCATGTAGTATGTATGTATGTAGCATGCATGTAGTATATATGTAGTATGTATGTAGTATGTATGTAGCATGCATGTAGTATATATGTGGTATGTATGTAGCATGCATGTAGTATATATATGGTATGTATGTAGCATGTAGTATGTATGTAGCATGCATGTAGTATATATGTGGTATGTATGTAGTATGTATGTAGCATGCATGTAGTATATATGTGGTATGTATGTAGCATGCATGTAGTATACACTCACTGGCCACTTTATTAGGTACACCTGTCCAACTGTGTGTTAAGACTTAATTTCTAATCAGCCAATCACATGGCGGCAACTCAGTGCATTTAGGCATATAGACATGGTCAAGACAATCTCCTGCAGTTCAAACCGAGCATCAGTATGGGGAAGAAAGGTGATTTGAGTGCCTTTGAACGTGGCATGATTGTTGGTGCCAGAAGGGCTGGTCTGAGAATTTCAGAAACTGCTGATCTACTGGGATTTTCACGCACAACCATCTCTAGGGTTTACAGAGAATGGTCCGAAAAAGAAAAAAAATCCAGTGAGCGGCAGTTCTGTGGCCGGAAATGCCATGTTGATGCCAGAGGTCAGAGGAGAATGGGCAGACTGGTTCGAGCTGATAGAAAGGCAACAGTGACTCAAATTGCCACCCGTTACAACCAAGGTAGGCAGAAGAGCATCTCTGAACGCACAGTGCGTCGAACTTTGAGGCAGATGGGCTACAGCAGCAGAAGACCACACTGGGTACCACTCCTCTCAGCTAAGAACAGGAAACTGAGGCTACAATTTGCACAAGCTCATCGAAATTGGACAGTAGAAGATTGGAAAAACGTTGCCTGGTCTGATGAGTCTCGATTTCTGCTGCGACATTCGGATGGTAGGGTCAGAATTTGGCGTAAACAACATGAAAGCATGGATCCATCCTGCCTTGTATCAACGGTTCAGGCTGGTGGTGGTGGTGTCATGGTGTGGGGAATTTTTTCTGGGCACTCTTTGGGCCCCTTGGTACCAATTGAGCATCGTTGCAACGCCACAGCCTACCTGAGTATTGTTGCTGACCATGTCCATCCCTTTATGACCACAATGTACCCAACATCTGATGGCTACTTTCAGCAGGATAATGCGCCATGTCATAAAGCTCGAATCATCTCAGATTGGTTTCTTGAACATGACAATGAGTTTACTGTACTCAAATGGCCTCCTCAGTCACCAGATCTCAATCCAATAGAGCATCTTTGGGATGTGGTGGAACGGGAGATTCGCATCAGGGATGTGCAGCCGACAAATCTGCGCCAACTGTGTGATGCCATCATGTCAATATGGTCCAAAATCTCTGAGGAATGCTTCCAGCACCTTGTTGAATCTCTGCCACGAAGAATTGAGGCAGTTCTGAAGGCAAAAGGGGGTCCAACCCCTTACTAGCATGGTGTACCTAATAAAGTGGCCAGTGAGTGTATATGTAGTATGTATGTAGCATGTAGCATGCATGTAGTATATATGTGGTATGTATGTAGCATGTAGTATGTATGTAGCATGCATGTAGTATATATGTAGTATGTATGTAGTATGTATGTAGCATGTAGTATGTATGTAGTATATATGTAGTATGTATGTAGTATGTAGTATGTATGTAGTATGTATGTAGCATGTAGTATGTATGTAGCATGCATGTAGTATATATGTAGTATGTATGTAGCATGCATGTAGTATATATGTAGTATGTATGTAGTATGTATGTAGCATGTAGTATGTATGTAGTATGTATGTAGTATGTAGTATGTATGTAGTATGTATGTAGTATGTATGTAGTATGTATGTAGTATATATGTAGCATGCATGTAGTATATATGTAGTATGTATGTAGCATGTAGCATGCATGTAGTATATATGTGGTATGTATGTAGCATGCATGTAGCATGCATGTAGTATGTATGTAGTTTTTTTTTTTTTTTTTTTTTTTAACATTTAACACATTAGCCGGATGATGGGACTACTACTGTCCCATCATTGGCTAATGTGTCAATCACTGTCATGGTAGCAAGCATCGCCCGATGGGACTTGTAGTCCCATCGGACGATGCCTGCACAGACCCCCGGACATCAGCACAGCCCCCCGGCAGGCCGGCACAGCCCCCTGGCAGGCCGGTACAGACTCCCACTGGGTGCACAGCCCCCTGGCAGGCCGGTACAGCCCCCCAGCAGGCCGGTACAGACCCCCACAGGGTGCACAGACCACCGGCAGGCCGGCACAGCCCCCCAGCAGGCCGGTACAGACCCCGGGCAGTCCGCAGAGCCCACCGGCAGGCCGGCACAGCCCCCCGGCAGGCCGGCAGAGACCCCCGGAAGGCCCGTACAGACCCCCGAGAGGCTGTACAAGGGCAGGAAAGGGTTTTTCCAATTCCGATACCGGAAGTCTCAGACTTGAATGGGACTTCCGGTATCGGCATCGGCGATACCGATACTTTTTTTAAAGATCGGCCGATCCATTCCGATCCGATATTTTGAAGTATCGGACGGTATCGCTCAACTCTAGTCCTCATATTTATGAGCACTATAGACAAGGCTGGAAGTGTACTGTGCAGGCACTATGCTGTACGTGCACTGTGCACCAGGCTGAATGGAGACTATATGTTAGGGCTGGTGAAACGCACCAGATTATAAAATAATAGTAGGTGCGTTCGCAGCCCGGGGTCCACCGTGCAGAGGTGGTACACTGCTGCTAAGTAATGGCGGCAGAATTAAGCAGTGTGAAACCAGTCACACGTGGGTTACGTCGCGACAGGGGCGAACTCTGTTAATGTACAGAGCCGCACAACAGCTGAACGTAGATGCCGGAGCTGGTTAAGCTCACAGAGCCCGGCCAAAAGAGTGCACAGTGTACGACCACAGAACTCTACCCCAAGGACACGGGGTTAGAGTCCTTCTAGTCCCACTGAACGCGCGGCGTCGCTGCTGCGAACGCCACTATAGACGCTGGCTATGGAGCACATGCACTGAGGCGTGCCGAGTCCCTGGTGAGGACTGATGCCTGACTCAACCTCTGTCCTACCTACGCCTAAGCCTGGGTGCTAGCAGGCTAGGCTGCACAACACATGCGTACCAAGGGTAGGGGTTTCTTAATGAGTCATTCACCAGAGGCATTCATGCGTGCATACATCACTCACTCCACATAGTCTGTAAATACAGTCTTATCCTAGCACATGGCTGAGTGGCCATGCAAACCTTTTATAGCCACAAGCGTCCGGGACCTTCCTGGCTTCTCGGATGGGCCATTCCAAACAGGAGCAGGACCAGAGCATGTGACCTTCGATCTCCAATGGGAGATCACTCCACGGGCATGCTCAGTGGCCCGACATGGGGACTTAGTCCCTGGAGAACCTCGCTGCTGAGCAGCATGTATTGTCATAGCTGCGCCAGAGGTGGCAGCAGCAAGCAAACCCACGGAGCTGGTCTGGTTGCAGCACCACCAGAGGGCGCCCACACCCCATCTCCAGCACAGGCCACAAGCTGCAGCCTTTCCTGCCAGCTATGAAGGAGGTGGGTGGGCAGACAGCGGCGGGTCCAGCGGTGGTGGGTCCGGCGGCGGGGGGGTCCTGGCAGAGGCCAGCTGGCAGGAAAGACCGAAGCTTGTGGCCTGTGCTGGAGATGGGGTGCGGCGCCACCAGAGGGTGCCCGCACCCCATCTCCAGCACAGGCCGCAAGCCGTGGTCTTTCCTGCCGACTGTGGAGGAGGTGGGTGGGCAGGCAGTGGCGGGTCCAGCAGTGTCGGCAGCAGGTGGTCCGGCGGCGGGGGGCATCTCAGCGGTGTCCCGCTGGTGGTACTGTGGAAGGGCCTGGTACCACCAGTGGGTGCCATATTGGAATACCCATCACTCGGGTATTCCAATATGGAGGTCGGTGTACTTCCGGTGCGGCGCGGTGGATTGTGGGATTCGGGGACATCCAGACAGAAGTGGATGACAGACAATTTAAGGCAATTATATATATAGATGTATACAGTATATATGTATGGAATTAATGAAATATTAATTTGGATTCTGAGAAACAGAATAGTGAGTAACTACTGAAGATAGACAGATAGATAGATAGATAGATAGATAGATAGATAGATAGATAGATAGATAGATAGATAGATAGATAGATAGATAGATATGAAAACTGCTGGGTATTTTGAAATACTATATTGAGAGTAAAAGACCATTGGGAATGAAAATTGTTTTGCCATGTGCTGCAGGTGGTCCCTGATGAATGGAGGACTCATCATAGAGGTGTTCTCTTTTGACTTTCTGACATATCCTTAATTAATTTGCAATTTTTTTCTAGTGGATCCCACCCATAACCTTAAAGGGGATGTCCGGCATTTTAGTATTGTTATTGTTGACCTATTCTTAGGATACTGCCATGGCCGAAAGTGTTGGCACCCATGAAATTATTCCAGAAAATTAAGTATTTCTCCCAGAAAATTATTGCAATTACACTTGTTTTGTTATACACATGTTTATTTCTTTTGTGTGTATTGGAAGAACATAAAAAAAGAAAAAAGGCAAATTGGGCATAACTTTGCCTGTTTGTTGGGCTCTCCATGCATGTATTGTGACAGTAACACAGCCACGACACATGCAGCTGCGGTGCCGAACAGCTGATTATTGGGAGCGCTCCGGGTATCTGGTTCCTGATGCAGCTTCTTTGGTAAGAGCTATAGCTTGCCGAATAAGGAGGGAGCTGACGATGTTCGCTCATCTCCAGTCATCAGTATCAGATTCGACACCGCCATTGGTTAGCTGTCTTTGAGTATCTCCTGTCCTCAAATATGGCAGTTCAGCTTCCATTCACTTCAATCAGTGCTGAGCTGCAGTACCCAAGAATGGACACTACACAGTGTATGAGGCTGTGGCACAATAGTTGTTTGATGGAACGCCGAATGTAAGATTCCCAACCAACATCAGAACTTAAGTAGAAGCCTGAAATGCAAAAGTTCAGGACAACCCTTTAAGTAGAATAAATCTTCCTATGTTTATTGTTCAATGACATCATGTTTTTCACAATTGACTTCTGACATTGCAAATACTGATCCTCAGGTAGATTATCTCTTTTGTATTCAGAGAGCTACTATTCTAAAAATGTCACATCTAATAGTTACTCATGTACAGAATTTATGCAAGCCACTCTACTTAGCAGATCCTATGGGCTTTCTAGTGTTAAATCTTTCACATCTACACAGGGATCTGGACTTTTCTGCTGGTTCCTGGTGGACCTGTTCATGGGGAAGATGATAGAAATTGCTGATTTGGAGATAAGTACAATGACAAGATTAGAATCAATTGAATAGTTAGGGGTTATATGAGTTACAGTCCAGGAGGTCAGCCATTAACCCAAGGGTTTGTCAGTAGAATAAACCTGTTACAAAAAGATATCTATCCCAAATATTGCACCCCAGAGTGATATAACAAATTCAATAGTTGGCAATTGCAGGGTAAGGTGTAAATATTTAAATAGGGTGTTGATAGCACCTGAAGACCCGTGAACCTGTCTGGTTATACAAAATCCAGTGATTTTTTATATAATTGGTTGGATGTCATTCACACCACCCAACCAGTTATGATAAGAACCACTAAGGCCAATAAGAAGTGATCGCCCTCTAGAGAAGATGCCAATAAAGCTAGCCAGTGACATTCTGCTTAGCATTGGAAAAAACATCAAGCCCACTGTTGTTATTTCCACAACCAGAAAGAAAGCAGCAGCATCTGGCAGCAATATGTAATGGCTACTTAATATGTGATGCCATAAAAGACTCATACTTCATTGTGGGGCACAAAACCTACACATTTCTCATCTTTATTGTTACTAAATTGGGGAATTGTTGGGAGATCGTATATAGATGTACATTGCTTAAGGATGAATAAGCAACCCAGGTTTATATTGGTAAGGAAACACAAAGTATGACCTCTAAAAATGTGCAAGATGTCATTTTAGCAGAAACATTTCTTTCTGTATTTTTGAAAATAAGAAAATATATTTTGCATAAAGAAGAAAAGTAATATCTAATTTCTAAAGAACCTTGTCACGTTCTTTATCAAGATCTGTGAAGTAAGAATACTTGAAAAAAAAAGTAAACTTCATGGGCAAGTGTAAGAACAAAGGATATTCTGATAGTGTAAGAACAAAGATAGGTTAATGTATGTGATGCCCTCATTCAGCTGCAAAGTTTCCATTTTCCTAAACATGTATATTCATCTCACACTTCTTATGTAACTCATGCTATTATGGCCTGGGGCCACATTTACATAAACCATTGTAAAATTATCATTCTTATCACCCTAAGATGAAAATATGGCATGAAAGGATTAAGAGAAACAATTTTCATTTAAATAGAGATCAATTGTTCAGAATATTCAGGGCGCTTTTAAAATGTAATATATGCTGAGTGAGACCATATAAGTAACAATTTGTCCTGAAAAATTTTCACCAAGTAATATAATTGTATTAAAACTGATCTACTTGTATCTATATTACAATATATATACTTATAATTTACAGGGCACATGAAAGCGACAATCATCCAGTTTTAGGTCAGTCTCACTTTGCTGCCATACTGATCTTTCCCTTCCCTGACTTAATTTATGTCTTTTATTGACACTCCTATTGTATTATACTCTACAATATTTCCCCTTCTCATCCTGGAAAGAAGTAATTTACCGCACAAGCCATACATATCTGACAAACGGACAGTGCGTAAAAAAGTTATGTCTGTGCCATCCACATTCGTAATTGGTTAAGTTTCTGGTGCAACCTATGAGTCTAAGATAAGCAAATACAGGGCACCGATGGCATGCGATGGCAGGTGGACCCTTAAATCAAAACTCCAGCATTTTTTTTGCTTCAGCGCTTGATTCATGCTACTAATCTAAGTTCCTTGACCTGTTATGAGTTCATTTTCCCCTTCACCATTGAGGTCTGATGAACTCCCTCTTCTGGTGAAGGAAGGTAGTGAGGCTGATTACCAAGCACCTGAGCAGGATGATGATGACTGGGTGACTGGAATTGCTGACTAGATATAAGGCAGCCGACGCCCTTCTGCCTTGCTGGTGATTTCTCAGAGGGATTCTAGGAGACCAGTCTGTTTCCTGCTCCTCAAAAGCTAAGTTTTCTGCTCTGCTTTTTGCATTTGTGTTTTGGTTTTGTTTTGCCTTGTTTTTCTGGAATTCTGCCATTCCCTGCTGGGGCGAGCTGAATTCCTTTTTGCTCTGTCTTCAGAAAATACCTTAGTACTGATATAGTCTTTTTGAAGCCTAGCGTCTTCAGGGCTTTTTTCCCTATCAGTCTGTTGGCTCTTGTTTTGATAGGGTTTTGGCGGATTGCAGACAGTAGCTTTTCTATCCTGTCCTATTTAGTTAGCTTGGGCCCCATCATTTGCTCAGCCTATCTTTCTATCTGTGTGAGTGTTTTTCATCTTGCTTCACCGTCATTATATGTTGGGGGCTGCCTATTGCTTTGGGGTCTGCTCTGGGGCAGTTTAGATTTCCCTTTCTGTCTTTAGGCTATTTAGTTCTCCGGCTGTGATCGAGGGGTCTAGGGCACCGTAGGAACCCCCCACGGCTACTGCTAGTTGTTGATAGGTTCAGGGGTCTGCAATCCGATAGCTGCCAACTTCTCTGGTTTTCTGGACTTAGCTAGTATTTCTGTTTTTGCCTCCTACGGTGACTCATTCATAACATTGACCCTAGTAATACAGTTACCAGCCGCTATCTTCAACTGTTCCCAGCACAACTCTTGTCCCACTCCACCATCTTATGACTACAACGTCTGACTGTCTGGAAGTCAGAGGTAATAGTCACAAGCTCTCAGTGTAAGTCTATGTGAGTCTTGTGCCGGGCTCTTTCTGCATCTCATAAACTTACATTGATTTGTGACTTTCGGTTAAACCAGCAATCTGAAGTTATCTGTAGTGGCGCCGATAAAGGATGAAATAAGTGGTTGGTAAGTGTAAGACTAGGGGCAGGGAGCTTAAATTAGTAGCACCACTCCAGCAGTGCAATTAAAAAAATTGCTGACGTGGTGCTTTAACATTGGCCTCTGTATCTTTCATGTACCTTATTTTGGAAGATCCTGCCAGATGTGGGGCCTCTTCGTAAAAGAATACTGTCAGGTTGCCTGCCAATATAACACTGACAGGTTGGGATAATAAATGCAATGTATTATCCAAGTTATCAAAGCATGGTGTGTTCAATTCTCCATTATCCCCCAAATGATTAAAATTACCTGAAAGTGCTGCACCAGAAAATTTTTGATCTGTGCAGCAATGGTAAATTTAAGCTATGGCTGTCTTCTTTGATAATCATTGTAATCATACCGACGTCAAAATATAAAGTTGATATGTAAATCGTCACACAGAGACAGAAAAAAATTAGTATAGTACAATTCTAGATTTAGTGTTTATTTATTTGATTTTTTTCATCCTCACTAGCAATGAGGTCCTCCATGGCAGACGAACCAAGGCAGTCTTCACTTCTGCCATCATCCTCACCCTGGCAGCCACTAGCGTTAAGTAAGCTTTCCAACATAGTGACGTCGTAACATGACGCATGTCATGAAAATGGCAAAGGTAACTTGGCCTTACACAATATTGTAATGTCGCAGGCTTTAGTAAATGCCACAATCTCCGAGGATGCCACATCAAAGATGATGGCTTAACAAGTAAAGACTACAGATGAGCAAAGCTGCTAAGGTTCAGTTCAATTTGCAGAACGTTTAGACGTTTGCCGAACATGTTTGATGAACGTACTCGAACCCCAACAAAAAGTCAATGGAAAGCCAAACCAACAGTATACACACAACACCTTAAGGGGCGACAAGAAGCTTCCCAAATAATTAAACTTAGGAGAAGACACTATTAAAAGAGCCATCAATTGACCCACAGTAGATATTTGCAAATAGCACAACAACAGCCAGCCATATGTCATGTATGAGGTATCAGAGTTTGGGCCAGGATTTACAACTTTGAATTGTAGTTTCAATGAGGACGTGTGGTTAAGGGAGCAGTGTAAGCCTTCTTAGCAGGGAGACCTGATACCTCAAGTAACACCTCTGATTTTTTATTTTTTTTATTCCAGCCACACTCAGATGGCACAAACATTAGTTTTGCACAGTACAATTGGAAGAAAAATGTAAGAAATATAACACAGGTAGTTGACTGATCAATTGACCCACAGTACAGCTTTACACTTTACAGTTTCAATGAAGACCTGATGGTTAATTGAGAGGTGTGAGCCTTCTTTGCTGGGAACCCTGATGCGTCATGCAACATCTAAAATTTTCTATTTTTTTTCCTGCCACACTCAGATGGCACAAACATCAGTTTCATACAGTACTATTTGTATAAAAAATGTAAGGAAAGTAACACAGGTGTTTGACTGATCAATTGACCCACTGTAGAACCTTTTATAATGACACAGAAGCAGTCAGACATGGGCCATGCATGATGCATCAGAGTCTTAGCCAGTATGTACATCTTTGACTTGAAATTTCAATGAGGACCCGGTGGTTAAGTAATCGGTGTTAGCATTCTTTGCTGGATGCCCTGATACCTCATGGAACACCTACAATTTTTTTTCCAGCCACACTCAGATGGCACAAAGTTTCATACAGTACTACTGGTAGAAATGTGTAAGGAAAGTAACACAGGTAGTTGAGTTAAAGTGAGTGCTGACCTGCTTGTCTGGGAGCCCTACTTCTATAGGCAACACACACATCAAGGAGACCCAACTTGAATTTTCCACATTTCAAAAAATTATTGTCACACACCAATAAAGTTGCATAAATTTCCAGAAAGTAGAAACAGTATAAAAGGCCTCTGACACACCTTATACTACATGCAACCTACCAGATGGAGACCCAACCTGGAGTCTCCACATTTCAAAAAATTATTGTCACACCGCTAAAGTGGCATCAATTTCCACCGAGTACAAACAGTATAATAGGCCTTTGACACCTTCCATTACAGGTAACCCACCAAATGGAGACCCAACTTCCAGTCTCCACATTTCAAAAAAATTGCTTGTAACATCAGTAGCAGTAGCAACAACAGGCAAAGAAGCTATGACAAAGGTGTCACAGACTGCAATAATGCAAGATAAATGCACAACACTAAAAACAACACCATTGCCTAGTCAGCCCAATCTGCTTCTGGGGTGCTAAGCTCATTGGAGATCCATGATGTGCTCATTTTAATGAAAGTTAAGCAGTCTACACTTTCAGGGAACAGCCAGATGCGCTTAGCCATCAGACACCACCTGGAGCACTGAAGACATATTCTGAGAGAACGCTGGCTGCGGAGCATGTCAAAACCTCCAAGATGTGACAGGCAAGCTCAGGCCACTCTTCCATTTTTTGAAGAGCAAAATGCAAAAGAGTCCAAATCCTCCCTGATAGCATTGATATTGAGCTCCAGATACTATATTATGCTATTTATAGTCCTACTTATGGGTTATGGCGGTCATTTTTCTATATTTATACATTAATTATGACCTTGCCAATCAGTATGTATTTGATATAATTATCTCATTCACATGCCTGTTACCTTTATGTGTATGGATCTGCAGGTCTATTGACACCATGTGTCCTTTGCCAAAAGCTATTGTCTAATGTGTAATTTTGCATTGTAATTTACTCTTAATAAATTTTGTATTTTCATGATACTTTGGTTGATACTCCGAGTCTCTTTTTGGACCAAACCCTAAGAATACACGGGCATCATGTTGAAGATATGAGCGCCTTCTTACTGCACTTTGTCAGGTGCTTCCATGAAGTCGAAGTCCAAGGTGTGTTTTTGACGGGTAACACTCAACGTTGCTTCCTCTATCCCCTCCCACCAAGTATGGACAACAGAAAGGGGAGCATTATCCTCTTCAGCACCTGACTGTTGCACGTCCATCACCTCTTACACTTCATCCTCCTCCATTTGTTCCATCAGCTCCTGCACCTACACTAACAGTTTGTCTGGTACCATAAGCCTCCCTCTATCGCTATAATCCAACCACCCATGGCACCTGCCTGTGCTATGACAGTATGGAAATTTGAGATATTGTTATTCCTTCCTTATCTTCCTCCTGCTTCCATGTCTTCCTCTAGGACCACCACCTCCTCACATATCCTCACACAGACTATTCAAAGTGTGCTCCAGCATGTAGCTGATCAGAATAGTGATGCTGATGATGGCAACAACAGCGCTAACCACCTTTGTTGCTATCTCAATACTGTGTAGAAGGCTGCAGAGGTCCTTCATCTGTACCCACTTGAGTGTGTGACTGCGATCTCCAATGCACATTAATTTTAACCCTGCCTGTTTGCGGCAAGCTATGACTGGGCAGTACAGAATTGCAGGAGAATCTCTCTGCACTGTTGGAATGCGTGTCTGAATAAGGGACAGGTTAGGGCACAGGTGGAGGCCCTAGAGCAGGTGGAGGAGCCAGAAGCAGTGGCAGAAGAGTTAGATACAGAGTGTTATCCCGCAAGCCTTGGGATTCAATGACTTGTGGAGCAGTCTCTTGACTGCCTGACCCCACAGCTATCAGAGTCATCCAGTGTCCAGTCAGTAAGATGTAACACCCCTACCCATGTTTGCTTGTTTAGTTGTCAGTGGTGAAATTCATCCTGGCAGACAGATTTTTTCAGGAAATGGGTGATGTCAGCAACATGGTGGTTTAATGCAGGCACATCATTCTTAGAGAAGTAAGGGAAACTGGGCAACTGGTACTGTGGGACTTCAATTGCCATGAACTTTCAGAAACCATCTATATCCATCTGGGAAACGGCAGCATTTCCATGGCCAACAGATTGGAGATGGTGGAGTTCAAGCTCTTAGCTTTAGCATGGGTAGGAGGAAACATTGTTTTACATGACCACAATTGTGGGACTGAGGGCTGGCTGCTGTGCTGAGAAAAGGTGGAGCAGAGTGAACAAAACATACTGCTGGACTGTAAAGGAGGTGCAGGTGGAGATGTTATGGTGGATAAAGAAAGATGTTTTGTGCTAGGGACACAAAAAAAGCAGGCATATTCACTTCCAAAACAGTTGAAGGGCTCTCACTCATCCAGACTGTAGGGGACAAACAAATAGATTTTCTGAGGACAGAAACCTGTGTGAGAATACTTGGCATGCTGACAGAGATGGAGGAAGCAGCAGATATGGTTGATAAAATGGCCCATGGTTGGCGAGCCACACTAGTCAGCATTTTAGCACAGTGAGATTCCCAGGCTAAGGCATGTTGATTGCGCATGTGGCGGTTCATGCATATAGTTGTAAAATTTTCTCAATTTTTGCCTCTACTGAGTTTTATTTTTGCAGAATGGCAGATTAAGTGAGTTGAGTCATCCTTTGCAGTAGCCCAGACTAGGCAATACTTGCTGCCGCTGCAAACTGCACACTCGCGTCTGATTCTGCCCACACCCAGAGTTGTGTCTGAGGATGCAGTGATTGTCATGATTCCATCAATTCATGTCTGTGCGGAAAGTTGCAATGTAACCTCCTTGTGTTAGTTCTCCTCCAACTTTTCCACTGAGCTACTCAACTTCATACCTCTGGGTTCACACCAAGTGGGATCTACAACCTCTTCTTCATCCTCTCTGTTCTTACACTTCTTATCTTGAGAGTAACCCTTCTCTTCCTCCTCTGATACCACAGTACAGCCCTCGTGCGCCTCTGGTATTTGAGTCTCATTAGGATCACCTCCACCCCCAGTGGTTAACGTCTAGTGATGAGGGTTTGCATTACTTTGTCCAGCCAAGGATCAAACATGAAAACATATTTGGCATAGGCGTAGATGCTTTCCTCCAGTCACTAAATGAACAATCACTATTTTCTTAAATAGTGTGCATGAACAACACTGTTATACCTAACGATTTTCAAAAGAAAATGTGGCCTTGTGATTTGCCACCAAAACTGTTTTATCGCAAATGATTTGGAGTAGCTATTTGGGCTTACTGAATGAACCCCAATATTAGGCCTAATGATTTTTAAGTGGAAATCTGGCCTTCTGATTTCTCACTGCAACAGTTTTATCACAAGCGATTTGGATTAGCAAATTGGGCTTCCTGGCTGAACCTCAATATTAGGCCTAACAATTCTTAAGTGGAAATCTGGCCTTCTGATTTCTCACTGCAGCACAGTTTTATCTCAAATGATTTGGACTAGCAAATGGGGCCTCCTGATACCACAACACAGCTTTTGCACATTTTACTTAGAAGCTGGAAGATTGATTTCATACCAGACAAGATCCTATCTAGCTAACTGTCACTTTCAGCAGCAGCAGGACTAGCAGGGGCAACCTCTCTGCACTGTGACACTGAGAAAATGGCGCCAGCAAAAGATGTCTGCTTTTTTTATGGACAGTAACATGTGACTTTTGGTAGTCAATCACAGAAGACATTGTGTTTCAATCGCTGAAAGATCAGTGACCTGTCATAAGCCATACAGACGAATATGTAAGCAGAGCACCACATAAAGACCCCCCGCAGGCTGCTTCAAAGCACAAGAATCTCAATAACTGAAAACTGCAAATAAAAATTAAACAACAACCAAAAGATGGATTTCATCGTCCCGGCATCATTTTAATCATTATAACGTTGTCAACTTGACAGTAGTTTACTTAGCACAATCCTGATGACAGGTTCATTTTAAGAAGTTATCCCAGAGACTACCCCTATAAGTAAAATTCTTATTCCTTGGATTTGACTGGATGGTATAGCAAATATTTTTGTTAAAAGTGCAGTACAGAACTTTGGACCGCTGATGTGAGCTGCTGGTCTGTGATTGGCCAGCGGTTGATAACTGTTGCTGTGCGGGAATCTCCCACACGACAACAAATTTTAACTGTCCGTTCATCTTAGGAATCCTGCCGTTGGGGCCCGGTGAGCAGAATCCTGCCACTGGGGCCCACTGCGGGCCTCTTCTGCTCATAGGTCTCCATACGCCAGTAAGGGCATTAATGCTCTGATGGTCGCCCTGCATAAGTATTACAGATTCTCCTCCTCTATTTGCACATTCGTCGTCTCATTCCGGATAGCTCTACTGCCAAAAAATGACTGCTGATAGAGGGGCATGCAACCAAACAGTCCATCAGTCTCCTCCACTTGAAACCAAGCCTGTAATACTTATATATTATATATTAGTAAGCATTTGAGTTCATGTAAATTGATTTGCTTGTCCCAAGCTATAGTCCATGACTGTGTCCTGTGGCCACTGGATGGGAGAGGGATTATCACCCCTTACGCCTCTTCTCAGCTTTACTTTTGATTAGCCAGCCTGGCGCCATGTTACATGTGTGTTACTATGATATTGTGCCAGGACAGCTGCCCAAAAGAAGAGCAAAGTGCAAAGAGATAGGCAAAGTGCCAATCTCCTGATCCAGTCTAGCGTGGTCGATGGACTTGTACTGCATGTACACCACTTGATTCACACCAACTTCTGGTATGTGCCACAGAATAATTTTCCCAACATATTTCTTAAAATAAAGATAAAGCGGTTAACTCTCTTAAATAATTTTTGCAGAATGTATGGTTCTTCATTATTTCACATGGATTTCTGTGCAGAAGGCCAAACAAGTGTCAGAAATTTTTTTAGCTATCTCATGTTTTAATTTTTTAAAGGGTACAGGAACTACACTGTTTTACCTCTGATAAAAGTTTGGCAATCTACTGATTTTTCTTAACCTGGATATCGCATTTTTATGTTTTTATATTTTGTTCTTTGATCTTGGCAGCAGTATTCACATCAACTTCAATGGAAGACAATTTTATCATCCTGCTATGTAAGTATCATCTATGGCAATTCAGCTAACTGACATCATGAGAAGCATCAAGGCGTTGAGCAAGTGATTCATTCTTTTATTGCTTTTCCACGATTTTACAGAAGCTTCAAATAAAAAAGATTCTGGAAATACTTTTTTGTGTGTAATCTATGACTGAGCGCACATACAATTATGAATTGAATTCTATTTTAGGAGAACTGTATGAGTGATCGAATTGATGTGAGCTGAATTAGAGCTGATATTTAAATGGATGAACTGGAGATTAGATCAGTGTTATAGAAATATAGAAAATGTATCTTTAAGAATATTCCTTATATTATAAAACATATATATAAAATATTTAATTTCCAGAAAATGTGAAATATGTATATTTTAAGTGGCTGCCCAGGATAGAATATTCTTTATGCAACATCCCCATGCGTATAAATAATTATAATCAGTCCCCTTTTATCCATGAAAATAGGGCAATTTTTTTCTCACTTGTCATCCTTGTGCAATCTGTTTTTCACTCAACAGTTTTTAATCTTTTACTGGACCATTTTCAGTTTCCTATGCTACAGAATTGTTTTGTATCCATAAAAAAAAAATTGCATGCCACACTGATGGTCCATCTGGCACACAATTGTGTTTCTCACACCCATCCCATATTTAAGTGAAATTGCAGTAATCTGAGAATTGATATTTTTCTTATGCTGAGAAAAAAATTGCATATCTGGCTCTGCACTGCCTCATTGAATAACATTGGTACGAGTGCAATGAGATTTTTTTTTCTCTCAATGCACTCGCCGAGTTTATACGCAAGTGAGAACGAGGCCAAAGATGTTTAGTTCTCCTAAGTTACTTGACTGGAAAAAAGAAGTCAAGCATGTGTTATAGATAAAAAGCAGAACTGCCAACATTTTTATATTTGCCTGTTTGCGCAGATTTTACCCAGAAATTCAATTAGCAGAAAATTAATTCTCTGCAAATTGAACGCTTCCGGAACCCGGAGCATAATAATCATGAGATGTAAAAAAATTTAGAAAAATATTTAGACTCAACTCTTACATCTGCAGCCGCCCCTGCTGCTCTTTGTTCCTAGTCTAGTCCTCCTTGGCTCTGTCATATTGCATATTTGTCTGGTGTTCAGTATAGACATTGACTTTCAGCCTTGAGCATGACCTAGAGTTAATTATTAGTGATAACCCAAGCACTAAAGTGCTTGGATACTCGATACTCAAACCAAGCAATTCCTAATGCTTGTTTTGAGTAACGAGTATAATGGGAGTCAATTGGAAATTTGAGAATTTTTCCAGCATACCCTACAAGGAGGTCTGGGGGTAGTTAAAATGGATGAAAAAGTACTGAATGGAAGGAGAAGAGCATGAGGAAGACCCCTGGAAGCATCTTTGATTCCAAGATTGCTGAGAGAAATTCGAATTTACAGGAAAAATACTTTACGAAACATTCTTTCCTGTATGGCAAAATTTAAAAACTATTTTAAAAATGTTAAGAATTTACGTTAACCAAAATTGAAGATTTTTTTTTTTAAAAGTTGGAAATATAAGTTTAATTTATGAAGGAAACAAGAACTGCCATAAATTTGATCAAAGAGGGACTCATACACCCTGCATTAGACATAAAGGAGAGCCTCATACACATGTTGCTCAAATTGCCATATAGTGGTACTCCTAGGCTCATAAAAGCTATGCACACAGTGCAAAGCCTGCCAAAAATCACAAGCAAGGTCATCCATACACCCATGAATGCACCAACTGGAAGGCATCATTAAAAATTAGGAAGTGTAGTTGTGGTACATTTGCACTCATAAAGACCTGCACATAGTGCAAAGCCAGAAAAATCTTACAATTCTAAAGAAGGGTCACCAATACACGCTTGAAGGCAACAACTGGAGAGCCTCATTCAAATATTATGCTATGACCCCTCTGGAGGCACTAAAAACCTGCTCAGACATAACACTTCCAGCAGGGCAGCACAAAACCTCCAAGGCATAGACGGACAGCTCATTCTAGGTGTCCAGCTTTAGGACCCAATAGTTTAAGCCTGCAAACAAATTAGGTAGTACGCTGGTTTTGTCAGCCAGGTATTGCTTGACCATCTTCGAAAACTTTTCCCTCCTTGTCAAAAAGTCATCAGCTATGGAATGCTGGGAGGGTGTCATGAAATTGGCCCAGGCCTCTGACAGTGTACCCCTGCCTCTGCTGTACCTGATGTGTGTCTCCCTCGCCTCACCTCCTTGGTTGGGCAAGGAAGCTTTTTCCATGCCGCTAGTGCTGTATGATAGGATTTTTTTCAACGTATTTTCCACAATGGCCTTCTAACATAGCACCATTTTAGTAGACCTTTATGCCTCAAGAAGGAGAGATGCAAGCCTCTCCTTGCAGCACGAGTCTAGCAAGGTGAAGAACCAGTACTCTTTTTTGCCCAAGATGAATAAAACGCAAGAGCCACGAGAAAGGCAGTGGTACGTAAAATCTGCCATATGTGCCAGGTATCTACAGCCAACCCTTCCGTGTTTCCACGATGATGATGACACTCCATTAGTGTCTCTTTCGACTGTGACTATACACAGAACATCCTTGCACATGCCTAGTCAAAGCTGTAAGTCGCAGTGTAGAGTGACTTTGTGCTCTAGGAGTTTCAGTACAAAGGTTATCAAAAGAGGTGCCAGACCTTATGGGGAGAGCAAGCATTGGAGGTGGTCTGAGAGGTGAGTATTGATTTTTCTGCTATTTATGTTTTGCTGACTCTTTTACAAACAAAACATAACAAAAGACTGACTGGCACATCCAAACTAGTCTGAATAGGTGCATACCAGGAGCAGCTATTGACGTTGGTTGATGGGCAGACATTATTTACAATATACAAAAAAAAGGCTGCACTCTATCATGCTTTTGTTATTTCTATGTTAGCTTACTGATTGAGCACTCCAACCTTAACCATGTGATTGTTTTAATTACAGCAGGTCCCTACTTACCCATAAATGCAGCCTTTACGGAAAGAGGTGTCCACATTCACCCAGGAATTCAAACATCAGGAGAAGAGAGGTATTCACAAAGGTTAGGGAACCATCAGTTTTTGAGACCACCTTAACGATGGTTGATGGGCAGATATTGTTTGGCCAAATTTTGTGCAAAGCATCTCATTCATTTTTTCCTAATATTCAAAAGCCATATTGCTATTCATATTTCACATTGACATGCTTTAGCACGATAGAGTGCAACATTTTTTTGTATATGGAGGTAGCTGCTCCTGGTATGCACCTTTTCAGACTAGCTTGGATGTGTCAGTCAGTCTTTTGTTATTTCACAAAATGGCAGTCAGCTGGACATCATTTTGCTAAATTTGCCTGCAGCAATTTTAAAAAAATCTGAATCCTGGAAAAAAATGATTTATTTTTTAAATTTCACTAGAATTAACTTGCCCAACTTTACTGTTTATAACTCTATTAAAGGTATTATATACGAGTAAAGAAGATTATTCATCACTTGAGATTGTTTTAAAGAGAATTAGTCACCAAATTCTTTCTACCCCATCTTAGAATATCATGATGTGAGGGCAAAGATCCTGATTACACTGATGAATCACTAAAAGGGAAACGGTCAACTCACTACAATGCTGCTGGAGCAGCCAGCTTTTAGTCATCGAGGCGTGCACTGAACATTTGCCGCTACTGCTCACCATAATGTAAGCCGCAGATGTAAGCTTGTCCCAGCACTTTGACAGATGTCTCTGCAGCATATCTGTGTAGATCAAGCTGTCAAAGTGAAGGGGTGTGCTTAGAGCGACAGCTCACAGTATAGTAAGCAGTGACTGTAGCCGCACTGTGCACAATTACTTTCAATAATGTGGCCAAGCAGTATTTAAACTTATTTTTCTGCATATTAACCCTACTTATGCAGGCAATTAAAGGTTTCTGAGGTGACAGGTCCCATTTAAACAGCTACTTGCTGCAATTTTGATAAAATCAGTGCTTTATCTACTGCAGATAATAATCTTTAATAATCTTTATTTTTATATAGCGCTAACATATTCCGCAGTGCTTTACATTTTGCACACATCATCATCACTGTCCCCGATGGGGCTCACAATCTAAATTCCCTATTAGTATGTCTTTAGAATGTGGGAGGAAACCGGAGTGCCCGGAGGAAACCCACGCAAACACGGGGAGAACATACAAACTCCTTGCAGATGTTGTCCTTGGTGGGATTCGAACCCAGGACCACTGAGCCACCGTGCCGCAGATCTACCAGTCCCCTGAATAGTCAGCTTTGCATAGCACAACCCACACCCCTGATTCACAGCTTTTTAGGTAAAATGTGCAAAGGCATAAAGCTACCAATCAGTGATGTGATGGGGTTAACCAGCTCAGAAATATAGACGACTACATAGCAGCAAGTTTTCTAGCCATCTAGTGATAATCTCCTTCTGATAAAATATTTTTTAAATCAAAGCTACATCAGGCAGACTAGTAAGTAAAATATTGTTTGAATCAGGATCTCTGTTCCTACATTATGCTGCTCTCAGATTAGATGTAAAAAACTTGGTGATAGGTTCCCTCTAAAAACCATCTAGAATGCACTAAAATAATAAAATATTGTGATCTTGCTTTACTAATTACCTGCTAGTTCTCTTTCAGCACTGCCTGGGTAACCTGCCCATCATCAACCAGCGATTGGATGCCGTAGTCACATGCTCTTTGGGTCACAACAGGATGTATAGAGACCAGCAATACACTTCCTGCCTTGTTCAAATTGACATGTTACCGCTTCAGCCAATCATTGGCCGCAGCGGTGGAACATTGGTTTAATGGCTGTAAAAGTCTGCACCACTTTTGTGAAGTACAGCTGATTCAAATTAAAATGTCTGCTAATGTAATTATATATATACACATTCGCAGTGGATCAAAGGTACGCCGTTTGCCATGCAAAGAGTTGTATAACACACTGAGATATTCTAGTATGTATCCAACCCCTTTCAATCTCTTTAAGGGTGCGATTATTGCATTTTGCAGATGTTTTGCAGCTCTCCCAGCCCGAGTGTGACAGCAGCATAGAAATAAGGTAAACTGTCACGCTCGGTTCTGGAGAGCTGTCAGAAAGTCCCAATCATTGCTGTCTGATCTCAATCCGATTTATATGGCCATCTGACTGCGCCCTTTCACAAACACAGCCTAAATAATGTCAGAGTGACCAAACTATAGAAGATGCTAACCCAATAGTAACTAAGTCTATTTAATAACAGAGTGCAGCCACAGATGTTTCATAAAATAAAAAAAGTCAAAAAATTATCCCTCTTAATGATTTGTCATCACAAACACCATTCTGTTCAGAGCACTGACTTTAACTGATGGTATTGCTGTGATTGGTAACATCATCTTCTACTAGTGATGTGCCAAGTATTCGACAATGCTCTTCACTCCCTCCCCAATTGTCATGCTGTGACCGCAGGAATGCCGGGAAGAGAGGCCCTATACTGTCCTTAATTAAGGGAAGCCCTGGTCTATTCCTAACCTGGAATTACTCCTGAAGGTGGAGATGCTTGGTTCTCATACCTCTCTGCGTTGCAACAAAATCCTACACAGCTCCCAACCAAGGAGGAAAAGGGCAGGAGTAAAAGGGGTGACACCGGCTGGACAGACAGGTGAAAACCAAGGCACAAACAAACGACAGGCACAAAAGATAAAATATAAAGGAAAGATGGGAGTACAGTAACAAGGCAAAAAAAGCAATAGCAAGGAATACCAAAAAGGGGAGGGAAGAGGTACTCAGAACAAAACACATACAACAATCTCAAAACAACAAGAGTAACTCTCCAGAGCACCTTCTTCAATGCAGTCAAGAACAGAATGAAGATTCTATTGCTAATAGAAGGAAGCCTGACACAGGTTTATATAGGAAGGGTGTGGTTCCAATAAGCAGAACAGTTAACAGACCAACAGGAACTCTAAACCCTTTCCACACCACAAAAAAAAAACTGTTAATTCATGAATGGTCGAGTAGATTTAAAGAGGGCTTGTGCTCAACTAAAAGCTGTGATCTTCTAATCTCAGATGTACCACAGGTCCCAGCAGAATGTGGCACATTAATGACACCATGAACAAAAACAAAGGGAGAGGCAAATGCTTAAAAATAGGGATCACCAGAAATAAGAGTAAAAAAACAATAATTTATTTAGTAATCAGCCATGCAAACAAAAGACTATATTAAAAACATTTAAAAACCAAAACATGGTAAATGCATGCTATTTATTTCCCTTTTTTAAATGGTGTTTTATATACTTATATTGTCTTTTGTTTGCAAGTTTGATTACTAAATATTGTTTTTTACACTTATTTCTGGTGATCCCTATTTTTCAGCATGTGCCTCTCCCTTTGTTTTTGTCCATGTCGTGTAATAATACTCTGCAGGTGATCCCATTCATCAATTAGTGTCTCTTAGGTGGTACCCTCCTTTTTCCTCTATTGGTATGTGCACACGCTGCGGATTCTGCTGCGGATCCGCAGCAGTTTTGGCTCTGCGGGTCCGCAGCAGATTCTGCTGCGTTGTACAGTACCTTTATTTCCTATGGAAATAAAAAAACGCAGTGCACATACTGCGGATTTTTCCACGCAGTTTTGCTGCGGGTTACAATCCGCAGCATGTCAATTCTTTGTGCGGATTTTGCTGCGGTTTCACACCTCATCCATTATGAGGTGTGAAACTGCAGGGCAAAACCGCAGGCTAATCTGCAGATAAACCGCAGGACTTTTGTCCTGCGGATTTACCTGCGGATTTTTCATCAAAATCCGCACAACCTAAAAACTACGTGTGCACTTACCCTAAGTATTCTTGTACATTCATGACACCAATGATATGAATGCCAGAGGCAAAGGAGGTCGATTGTGATCTGTATTTGATAGTGCTACTGCCTAGATGGCTGGTACCAGTGATTTTGGTGGTGATTTTGCTGCAGCTAGCGGCTCCCACATTTTTATCGTGGTGTTTTTAATGTTTTTTGTTTTACACTGCAACAACACTATAATTACCTATTGACAATCTTTCCTACAAAAATGATTCAACTCTTGCCATAAAGACTCTAATAAAAAATGCTAGGTAGGTAGACAGATACAAGTCCTTAAAGCAAAATGTGGCAGCAGGTCGTTTTATAGGTGTGGCATATTCTAGCAATTCTTAGATTGGACAAGCAAAACCAGTATGCAAAAACACACATGCAAAGACACGTTCAGTTAAATATTTTAATTTTTTCATTTTTTTTCAACAAAATTCAACCCTGTTCCCCAAAACTCTGTAATAAAAAATGCTTAGTACAGCTTGTAAAAGTCCATAAATCCAGCACCTACAATAGGGTGCTAAATTAGGCCAGGTTCACATTGCGTCAACACAGCCCGTACAACGCATAGCGTTGACGGGCTGCGTTAACGCTAAATCATAATGCGATATGCGTTATGCTATACCACTAGCGCTGATGATTCATCAGCGCTAGCGGTGACGGAGCCTCAGATGCTGCAGCCTGCGTCCGAGGCTCCGTCAGTGAATGAATGCACATCACGAACATGTGCCGCTTTACGGCATATGTCGCAATGCGCCACATAATTGGGGTCAATGGCAGCGTTAATGGACTGCGTTACACCGTGTTATACCGCAGTGTAACGCAGTCCGTTAAATGGACTGCCATAACGCAGTGTGACCCCGGCCTTACAATTGCAGTTAAATGTATGGATTTTAGGGATATTTCTTTTGTATTTTTAGACAACATTTACTCCCCTTTCCCAAAATAATTGCACAAGAGTTTCAAAAACTCAGTTCAATTGTGACAAGCAAGCAAACTGCCTGACACTGATTTCAGATTTCTTTTTTTTTAATTATTGTGCTGCATGGAGTCTGCTTTCTAATGCCTTAAGCATGTACAAAAAATGTTTAATTGTAAATCAAATGCAGCAGGAAAGATGCCAGTTATGCCATATCACTGATCAGTCACACGGAGTTGATGCCTCTCCTATCTCTCTCTCCCAAATTGAATCTCTCAATTATACACAGACTACTGCTATCATCTTCTTCACTGCTGTGTATATACAACATATTACTGTCTGGACTATTTGTCCAACATGTTATGACCTTCTCTTTCTTTCTCTATTGTTGAGCTGTGACCTATGATAATCTCTCACTATCCTAAAATCTTCCTAAAATCTCTGCTGCATTTCTTTCTTAGGCTTTTATACAGGATTTGATAGTTTCTCCTGATTGGCAGTGCTATTCCATGTAATGTTACAGCTATAAAGCATTTTGGGGAAGCCAGCTTGGTTGCTCCTGTATTCATGTCAGCCTTTTGTGACTGACATAATCTTCTGCAATGGTTTAAAAGACAGCAGGCTCAAATCAAATTGCAAATTGTTCAAATTCATTGCGACTTTCAAAATTCATAAAATTTAACTCAAATTTGATTAACATTATCATCTCTACATATGAAATATTGTATGTTATGACTGAAGGTAGTTATGACGCTTTGTAATATCTTATCAGCGTTCTACTTATTTCTCAACATATGAGTCACTTATTCTTCTTTGTTGAATTCTGAAACTTGTCATCCACACTGAAATAAAATAGCTCAACTCTGTCTTCCTCAGACAAGATATGATGGATTGCTAGCTCACTGTGGTGTCAGGACATATGGTTCATTATACTCTATGGAGAGGAGAAGGGAATGAGGATCAGTATAAGAAATCAAGCAGACAGACAAAAGTATCTTGCTGGGCTTTCTAATAAGTCATTTAATTCACCTCAGTGCTGTATTCACGTCTACACTGCTCATTATTATTATATATTGTATCTAATGTTGATGCTTTTCTCTTTGTGCTGAAAGAAATGAACAACTGGAAAACCTTTGTGCGCTGAGCTGTGTATAGGAGAGATCATAGCAGGTAATCTCCTCCCACCTTACTCAATTGCTAATTAATATATTGTATCAATACAAAAAATGGTGGGAGGAACAAGAGGCGCAATAGTGCCCTATCACTAGTGACACTTGAAGTATGAGCGGTATAATACAGTTCCACTCACCTATTCCAGTTGTGTAACCCACAACTGGCTTGAGAGCATATCACAGAATCAGCTGCTGCAGGACCTCCACCAACCACTCGCACGTGGAAAAACCTTCAGAAAGTTGTGGGAAGCAGGGTGTGTTGCAGTCCGCGCTGCCGAGATTAACAAATCACCTGGGATGCAAGATGTTGTAGCAGTGTACTCCTTTATTTCCTCCTACGCGTTTCGGCGCCCTTCCTGGCACCTTCCTCAGGGATATTACATCAGCCATAGGAGCAGGGAATTTATAGCCCCTTACATTAGCAATTATGGGTGTGTTCTGTTTACATGTGATGTCATAATGGTCATCACTGGGGGAGGGGCCAGCATTTTTGGCGGAATTTCACATAAATAGCATAATAAAACAAGAAAATGGTCCAAAACACTCGCTAAAATGTACATAAAAATCTTACAAACAGAATGATGTAAAAATTTCCATGAAAAATGCAGCAGAAACGTTGCTAAAATATCCAGACTATCACTGCAGAAAAAATGTTTTATAAACCCATTGCCACCCGACTTTCAGGGTAGTAGAACCCACGTATTTGCTGGTTTCAGTGTTTTCTCGTGTGACTAATGTTGAGCGCCACCATCTCACTGGTACCAGTGCTGTTGGATCGAAGGTTCTATAAACTGCTTTTTCATGACACTATCCTGTTAAATATATGGTCCTATGGTTGTTATAAAAGAATTGTTCTGAAAAATTGTCAAAGAAGTATGTCAAAAATAATATTATTATGTTGACAAACAATCTTCTTTATTTTTGTTTTAGGAGGGGAGCAAAGAGTGGTGCTACTATTAAAATATACTTCATAAAATATAAACCAGATTATTCCTAAGATCAACTGCTTCTTAAAAGTTTTTATTTTTATTTTATTTTAATTATTTATTGTCAATAAAAAATTATCTAAAATCTTGTATTAAAACTATTAAAAATGGCTTAAAAACTGTGTTTCTCATCTTCCATGTGTTTATGGTCACTATTTTATATATTGGTTGTGGTGGTATCACCCATAGATCGTGTGTCTGTTGGTACAGCAAACTTAGGTTCTAATACCCAGGAAGATCACAGGTCTCCATACAGGCGCAAACAATATAGCACAAGCAATATAGCATAAAGGACAATCTTTCTGAACTTTCTCTTTTTTTTTCTGATGGCGTGCATTTTCTCCTCATTGTCCTTTATGCTATATCGCTTGTGCCTGTATGGAGACCTGTGATCTTCCTGGGTATTAGAACCTAGGTTTGCTGTACCAACAGACTTACATACACTAATGGTTAGTATACGTTCTGCTACAAGCAAACAAAACATGGTATATTTATATATGCCACTGCACCAATGATATATATATATATCTATATATATACAAATATATCTTACATAATCAGACAATGGGAGTTATTTTTACTATAGTCCCTAATGATATGATATATTAAGAACTATATACTGTATACCACACTCTCATTCATTCAAATGTTTATTTCTACAGATCTTCATTGATCTCAACTGGAGAAAATCAGCCCATATCTGCCCTCTTAACATACAGGTACTACCGTTGTATACACTACTTATTCACGCTCTATACCTATGTATCTATAATATAATGGGCTAAGCGTCACTTTGTCTGAAGCCTTTATAGACTGCGCAAGCGCGACGCGCCTGCGCTAAGTGGCTCCAGACAAAATTAGGTATCCAGCGGTGAGGAGTGTGTATGGTACCTGGTGGTATGCGTACATACTGTGATATCGGGCGCCATAATTACATACTTACCTGACCAGGAGGAGCGTTGTCGTGGCGCTTCTTTTCTTCCGGAGACCGAGGCAGGAGTGTGGCCGGAATCACGCATGCGCATAGCTCGATCCGTCGCCATTTTACTGAAGACACATTTGCAGTGTGTCTTCAGCAATATGGCGCCGGACAGCGCTATGGGCATGCGCGTATTCTGGCACCAGACTCCTCCCCTAGCCTCCAGCAGAACATGACAGCGCTGGAACACAGGGAAGAAAGGTGAGTATAATTTTTTTTTTCTATGTGTGTAGTTTAATAGGGATGAGGGGGACCATACATATCAGGATAAGGGGGTGAGGGGACCATGCATACCAGGAAAGGGGGGGAGAGGGGACCATGCATACCAGTATTGGGGGGTGAGGGGACCATGCATACCAGAATAGGGGGTGAGGGACCACGCACACCAGGAAAGGGGGGTGAGGGGACCATGCATACCATGAAAAGGGGAGTTAGGGGACCATGCATACCATGAAAGGGGGGTGAGGGGACCATGCATACCATGAAAGGAGGGTGAGGGGACCATGCATACCACGAAAGGAGGGTGAGGGGACCATGCATACCACGAAAAGGGTGGGTGAGGTGACCATGCATACCACGAAAGGGGGGTGAGGGGACCATGTATACCATGAAAGGGGGGTGAGGTGACCATGCATACCA
Organism: Dendrobates tinctorius; assembly: GCF_039654945.1. Lineage (NCBI taxonomy): Eukaryota > Metazoa > Chordata > Amphibia > Anura > Dendrobatidae > Dendrobates > Dendrobates tinctorius. Next base: position 15,868,197 of record NW_027361749.1, read on the forward strand.
CGAAAGGGGGGTGAGGTGACCATGCATACCACGAAAGGGGGGTAAGGGAACCATGTATACCATGAAAGGGGGGTGAGGGGACCATGCATACCACAAAAGGGGGAGTGAGGGGACCATGCATACCATGAAAGGGGGGTTAGGAGACCATGCATACCACGAAACGAGGGTGAGGGGACCATGCATACCATGAAAGGAGGGTGAGGGGACCATGCATACCATGAAAGGGGGGTGAGGGGACCATGCATACCATGAAAGGGGGGTGAGGGGACCATGCATACCATGAAAGGGGAATGAGGGAACCATGTATACCACGAAAGTGGGTGACGGGACCATGCATACCACAAAAGGGGGGTGAGGGGACCATGCATACCACGAAAAGGGGGGTGAGGGGACCATGTATACCAGGATTGGGGGGAGAGGGGACCATGCATACCAGGATTGGGGGATGAGAGAACCATGCATACCAGGATTGGGGGTGAGGGGTAGCATGCATACCAGGATTGGGGGGTGAGGGAACCATGCATACCAGGATTGGGGGGTGAGGGGACCATGCATACCATGAAAGGGGGGTGAGGGGACCATGCATACTACGAAAGGGGGGTGAGGGGACCATGTATACCATGAAAGGGGGGGTGAGGTGACCATGCATACCACGAAAGGGGGGTGAGGTGACCATGCATACCATGAAAGGGGGGTGAGGGGACCATGCATACCATGAAAGGGGAATGAGGGAACCATGTATACCACGAAAGTGGGTGATGGGACCATGCATACCACAAAAGGGGGGTGAGGGGACCATGCATACCACGAAAAGGGGGTGAGGGGACCATGTATACCAGGATTGGGGGGAGAGGGGACCATGCATACCAGGATTGGGGGATGAGAGAACCATGCATACCAGGATTGGGGGTGAGGGGTAGCATGCATACCAGGATTGGGGGGTGAGGGAACCATGCATACCAGGATTGGGGGGTGAGGGGACCATGCATACCATGAAAGGGGGGTGAGGGGACCATGCATACCACGAAAGGGGGGTGAGGGGACCATGTATACCATGAAAGGGGGGGTGAGGTGACCATGCATACCACGAAAGGGGGGTGAGGTGACCATGCATTCCATGAAAGGGGGGTGAGGGGACCATGCATACCATGAAAGGGGAATGAGGGAACCATGTATACCACGAAAGTGGGTGACGGGACCATGCATACCACAAAAGAGGGGTGAGGGGACCATGCATACCACGAAAAGGGGGGTGAGGGGACCATGTATACAAGGATTGGGGGGAGAGGGGACCATGCATACCAGGATTGGGGGATGAGAGAACCATGCATACCAGGATTGGGGGTGAGGGGTAGCATGCATACCAGAATTGGGGGGTGAGGGAACCATGCATACCAGGATTGGGGGGTGAGGGGACCATGCATACCATGAAAGGGGGGTGAGGGGACCATGCATACTACGAAAGGGGGGTGAGGGGACCATGCATACCACGAAAAGGGTGGGTGAGGTGACCATGCATACCACGAAAGGGGGGTGAGGGGACCATGTATACCATGAAAGGGGGGGTGAGGTGACCATGCATACCACGAAAGGGGGGTGAGGTGACCATGCATACCATGAAAGGGGGGTGAGGGGACCATGCATACCATGAAAGGGGAATGAGGGAACCATGTATACCATGAAAGTGGGTGACGGGACCATGCATACCACAAAAGGGGGTGAGGGGACCATGCATACCATGAAAAGGGGGGTGAGGGGACCATGTATACCAGGATTGGGGGGTGAGGGGACCATGCATACCAGGATTGGGGGATGAGAGAACCATGCATACCAGGATTGGGGATGAGAGAACCATGCATACCAGGATTGGGGGTGAGGGGTAGCATGCATACCAGGATTGGGGGGTGAGGGGACCATGCATACCAGGATTGAGGGTGAGGGGACCATGCATACCAGGATTGGGGGGTGAGAGGACCGTGCATATCAGGATAGAGGGGTGAGAGGACCATGCATACCAGGATTGGGGGGTGAGGCGACCATGCATACTATGATACGGGTGTGAGAGGACCATGCATACCAGGATAGGGGGGTGAGAGAACCATGCATACCAGGATTGGGGGGTGAGGTGTAGCATGCATGCCAGGATTGGGGGGTGAGGGAACCATGCATACCAGGATTGGGGGGTGAGGGGCCCATGCATACCACGAAAGGGGGTGAGGGGGCCATGCATGCTACGAAAGGGGGGTGAGGGAACCATGCATACCACGAAAAGGCGGGTGAGGGGACCATGCATACCAGGATTGGGGGTGAGGGGACCATGCATACCAGGACTGGGGGGTGAGAGGAACTTGCATACCAGGATTGTGGGGTGAGGGGTAGCGTGCATACCAGGATTGGGGGTGAGGGGACCACGCATACCAGCACTGGGGGGTGAGAAGACCATGCATACCAGGATAGGGGGGTGAGAGGACCATGCATACCAGGATAGGGGGGTGAGAGGACCATGCATACCAGGATAGGGGGGTGAGAGGACCATGCATACCAGGATAGGGGGGTGAGAGGACCATGCATACTAGGATACGGGCGTGAGAGGACCATGCATACCAGGATAGGGGGGTGAGGGGACCATGCATACCAGGATTGGGGGGTGAGAGGACCATGCATACCAGGATTGGGGGTGAGGGGACCATACATACCAGGATAGGGATAAGGGGGTAGCATGCATACCAGGATTGGGGGGTGAGGGGACCATGCATACCATGCAAAGCAGTTGGGTAGGTACCCAATTTCGTCCCCTTTACCCACATATCCTCATTTCATGCACTTTACTGCTATTCCTCAGTAGGAGGAATATTTCTTTTGTTTAGTTTTGTTTCATCGTACTTGATTTACTTTATCAAGATAACTTTATTTATTTTATTTTACTTTATTTTGTTACTTATGTTTTGTCACTAGGACACCCTATGGCATGATTGTCCCTCTGTTATGACCAAGCACCTTTACTTATTTATGACTTTTTAATGTTGTTTATTGCTAAAAAAAAATACTTTTTATTCAGTAGTACCTTGGGTGACCATTGTCTATAATTATTGCTAACCTATTTCATGATTAATTCAGTTTCCTTAGGTACTTTTACCCAAATATTTGATGGGTCTATTGATTTAGGGCATCCCTTTGTGATAACATTGTAACTATGTAACTGTAGAAGAGTAGACATCTGGGAAAGGAAGAGTTAAATGTTAGACAGCCTTGCCAATCGGATGAGTATTTAAGAGCAGTTAGTAGTGAAGTGAAGCCAGTGACAAGGGGTGTGAGACACAGGGTCACATAGTGAGAAGAGTGTGAAGGGAAGATAACAAGATCCTGTAACTGGATCAGTGGCAGAGTAATAGAGCCAGATTATACCACACCATGACTCTAACATGTCTCATACACAGTACACAGAGAAATGACAGATTTCTGTTCCCTGGAGTGGTCTGATTTCAGACGCAGCAGCAGTTTGGAGGAAATTATACAGCAGTATTGAGCAATGTACCTGTGAACCCAGCACAGTGGTGAAATAAAAGATTTACTAGATAGCATCAATACCATTAGTGTGTCTCTCTGCCTTTCTTTTATCCTTCTCCTCCTCCCCCCTCTCCCTTCCTCTTTACATAAATGTCAATGGACAGCTGTAATCTACCATCTCAATGAGCTAGTCTTGTCTTGAGCAGGTCAGACTTTATCAGTTTTCCAGAGTGAATGATGAGCATAGTAGGTAGGGATGAGCGGAAGAAATTACTGACAAGTGGAAAGTCATGTTTCTCTGATAAATTACAAGAACAACAATCTTATATTTACTTTTATTATTAATTAGAGATTAGCAGATCAGGCAAGATTTGAATTACAAAAGTTTTTTTGTAATATTTCAGTAAAATTAAATTCCACTCTAATATATTCCTTCATATGCATTGATTTTTACATTTTTTTTAAAATGAAAATGACCATGAAATGAGGGCCTGAATAAGACTTGGTCAGCCTAATAGCATCCTCTCTATAGTCATAAACACTTAACAAGTGTAACATATTGCTCACAAGTCTGCATGGTTTCTAGTGCTATAGACTCATTATTTGTAAGCGGCTACAATTTTAATTATAAAATTTCTATCTTTTTATTGCATTTCAGTTACTGCTATCTTTAAGCTTTTAGACTCAACTGTTTTTCACTCATTTAAATGTATGCTGGAAGCAGTTTTAATGAGGGAATGTTTCAAAGACTTTAAAAGTAAATTACAGTACTACTGTATAAAATGAATTATACATTTTTATCTTTGGCAAATTACTGAAAATGCTATCTCAACCACAAAAAGAAAAGGTTCTAAAACTAATTATGCGTTATTTCTCTTGAAGCTTCAGTATGAGGGTTTCATTTGATTATTTAGCTTGGATGCTGTTCAACCAAAAACTGGAAGTCAAATCTTTTTTTATCTTTAGTATACAAACACTATGAATCATATACTTCTGAAATATATTAGTCTTAAGCCCCCGTTACACACTGCGATATCGCTAGCAATATCGCTGTAAAGTCATCGATTTTGTGACGTTGCAGCGATATTGCTAGCGATATCGCAGCATGTGATACTTACCTCCGACCAGCTCCCCCGCTGGTTATCGCTGATCGCGCGAGAAGCACCTGGATCATTCCTCGTCGGTCACTTCCTGCGGCGCTTCCTGCTGTGACGACGAGCGACGCGTGGAGCCGGGCGGGAGGACGCAGGATCGCCGTGTCTGACAGGTAAGTAGTGATCCCCGTCCCCAGCTATGTCGCTAGTGAGATCTGCCTGTGTGGCAGCTCACTAGCGACCACCTAGCGATGCACCAGCGATCCTGACCGCGTCATATCGCTGGTCGGGATCGCTGGTGATTCGCTAGGTGTAACGGTACCCTTAAAGGCATTGTCCATTGCTAAGATAACACCTTCTGAATCACTGTTTCACCAGTAAAACAAAGCCCCCGTTACACACAGTGATCTCGCTGCCGAGTCACAAGTTTTGTGATGCAACAGCGAGATCACTGTGTGTGACACTAATCAGCGACTGGTCCCCCTGCCGGGTATCGCTGATCATCCTGGAATGGCAAGGACATTTTTTTGATCGCTGGTCTCCCGCTGGCCAGCACGCATCACGTGGCAGGCGGGAGACCAGCGATCTGGAGCTGGTAACAAAGGTAAACATCGGGTTTCTAAGCGCCGCGCGGTTTGGCAGCTCACCAGCGATCATGTAGCGACACACCAGCAATCCTGACAAGTATACATCGTTGTCAGGATCGCTGGTGAGTTGCTATGTGTGACGGGCCCCTAAGAACACTTATATTCACCTTTTTGGGCAGATGTCTTGCCAGCGGTGTCGGCACTTGCTCTTCTGGGGATTGTGCAACATTGTTATGTCAACCTATCGCTGCAGACAGAAGAGAAAAAGTGAAGGAGCTTGATCACGCTAATTCCAACACAAAAAAAGGATCAGACCAAAGGGTGCCATGTCTCTGTCTTGTGCAGCACAGCATTAGTGAACCAAAGGAAGACAGAAGACATAACACATCCAAAGGAAGGTAAAAGTCAATAATACTTTAATCTTGTATCTACTAAAAAGACACCCAAGGGATTTAAATCCGGCGTGTTTCTAGCGGGTCACTCTCCATTAATCATGGTATCAAAATCATACCATGAATAAGGGCGAATGACTTGGATGTGCCGTCTCTTCCGTCTTCCCTTGGATTATCACTGCAGAAAATCAGCACTGGCTTCACTCTCCCCTCCTTTGAACAAATCATGACATACAAAGAAAGTGAGAAAGCATCCACAGCTCTCACTTCTTCTGGATGTCAATTACATCCATAGGAGAGAAGAGTGAAACTAGCGCTGATTGGCCACAGGGATCAAGCTACATAATGATGTCACACAATCCCTGTGAAATCATTTTTAACATAATTTTTAAACCTCCCCTTAGTATTTTCTTTGTGCTTCTTCCCTTTCTGATTCCTTCCTCTTTCTTCTACTAAATATTTTTGTCACTATACAGGTGATGGACTCTGTCTGGTATTGCTACTTTCTCCTACTTACTTGTATGGGACAGTGTTGCAATGCCAGATGCTGCCTATTGATAGCAGTGACGATTTATAAATATAAAATACCTTTTGCTAAATTATTGTAATTCAATCCTTTTAAGATACATATATTCAAGGATAACAATCAATCATATTTGTTTTTTACCAGTTAATAAGCATTTTTAATGTGGATTGACGTTATGCCAATTAGGCAGGAATAATTGCTGAATTGTGCTGGTATCAATGTTATCTGGCATATATTAGGCTACATTTACCCCTTTCCGACATGCGCCATACATATACTGCTCTGCGGTAGCTGCATTCTCTCAAAGAGCAGTATATGTATGGCGGCACGTTCTCGCGGCCTCACGCTGTCATACACTCTGTATGAGAGCTGAAACCCTGCAGCAACCCCCACGATCGGTGCTAGCACCGATCGCGGGCATTTAACTCCTCTGATGCTGCTGTCAGTAGTGACAGTGGCATAGCGGAACATCACACAGGGAATCTGTTCCCTGCATGCTTTCATCAGGACAACACAATGTGATTGTGTTGCCCTGATGGTTTCCATGGAGACCCCTGACCCCAAGATGGCCGCGGGGTCCTTCCGGGTCCGGTAGCTTGTGATCGCCTGCTGGGAGCAGGTGCTGGCATGCCTCCTTCCCTGCCTGTCACATCCTGATGTGACACGCTGCAGTGCAGAGTATCAGATCGGTGATCTGATATAACACAGCAATGTTCCATCCTGGGACAATGTAAAAAAAATTTAAAAAAATAATAGAAAGTGTAAAAATATATTTTTTTAAATTCCTAACTAATGAAAAAAATGAATATTTTTCCAATAAATACATTTATTTATGGAAATAAAAAAATAATAAAAGTACACATATTTGGTATTGTTGCATCTGTAACAACCCGATCTATAAAACTATCCCACTAGTTAATCCCTTTAGTAAACACCGTAAAAAATTAAATAAAAGAATGAGGCAAAAAAGAATACTTTATCGTCATAAAAAGAAACAAAAAGTGCAATAAAACGCTATAAAAAGGATGTAAATAAAAATGGTACCGCTGAAAATGTCATCTTGTCCTGCAAAAAGCAACCCACCAAACAGCTACATCAACAGAAAAATAAAAAAGTTATAGCTCTCAGAATAAAACAATGCAAAAATAATTATTTTTTTCTAAAAAATAGTTTGATAAAAAAGTAAGGTTCCCATCACTTAGGCTTAGCTGACTCCCCTGCCTGACTCGCGGTGAACTGACAGCGTGGGAAAATGTTCAGAAACTTTCCCACGCTAATCAGCTCATCTTCGGTCAGGCGGGGAGGCTGCGCAGGCAGCTTTTCCTTTATTCCTCTGTGGTTTACTGCCGGGCCGGTCCCATTAGCACAGCTCTCGGTTGTAAACTATTTAACCACTTCAGATGGATTGCAGCATGGGACTTGACTGTACGACGAACAGGTATAAGATATTGTTGCTTTCTTATTTTTGATTTTTTACAGGAGAATGATGGCTTCGATTGAATTGGGAGTTAAATAAAGATGGAAAAAATGTGTGTTTATTTCATTAAAAGTCTTTATTCTTAATGTTGGTGTGTTTTTTTAACCCTTTTAGACTAGTGGATTAATAATGGATAGGTGTCTTATTGACACCTATCCATTATTAACCAGGCTTAATGTCACCTTACTGTTAGGTGTCGGATGCCTGTCGCTGCACAGCAGGAATCCTGAGCCTTGCCTTCGGCGGTCTCCTATTCCTCTCCGGCCGCAGAGGAGGCTGCTCAGCAGTAGTATTCCATCTCTGCATGGTGGACCCAGGGTTGTGATCGCACCTTTTCATAATTTATATTTGGTGCAATCCACAAACCCTAACACTTACAATAGCAAGGTGACATTAACCCCTTATTACCCCATATGCCTCCCGCTACAGGGCAATGAGAAGAGAGAGGATAAGTGCCAGAATTGGCGCATCTTACAGATGCGCCTTTTCTGGGGTGGCAGGGGGCAGATTTTTTTAGCCAGGGGGGCCCAAAAACAATGTTCCCTCTCTAGGCTTATTAATTTCTGCCCTCAGTCACTGGCTTGCCCTCTCTGGTGGAGAAAATTGCACGGGAGCCCACGCAAGTTTTTTTCTGTGAATTAATCCTTTAATTTAATGCCTATAGCTCCAAAATTTTACACACATACACTACTAACATTATTAGTGAGGGACATATATAAATATAGCGGATATGCAATGGTTTACTGTATGTAAACCATGTCTCTTATCCTGTCGGGTTCTGTAATGATTTTACAGATGCCGACAATTGAATTATCACCTATTCTGCTATCTACCTCTGTATGAAATATAAATATATATAAATAAATGTGTCTGGCATATATATATATATATATAGACTGTATATATGTTTTCACAAATATTTGAGGCCATGGATCCATTATATGTCCATTTTCCAAGCCGGCGAGAAAATCTCGTCGTACAGATGCCATACAGATGTCACACGGATGCTTAAATGTGAGAAAATCGCATCCTCGCATTGCACATGGATAACATACGGATCACTGTTTAGGGAACATTTCTGCGATTCTCGTCCATGCAAAACGGACAGTATTTTTATATGTTGCGTGTGACTCCAACCTAAGGCTATTCTCACATATTGCGTTTTAAAGGCAAATATTAAGATGCTTTTTTCAGTACCAGTAAAGCCTATGAGACTTCAGAAATCTCATGTACACGCATTGTTTTTTTTTCCTGACAGGTTTGGAAAACTGTTGCGTTTTTGCAAACTGCAGCATATCACTTCTTCCAGTGTTTTTTCAGCTTTTTAGCAGCATTTTTTCAATATTGATGGATTTATACAATCAAATTGTAAAAAAACCTAAGACACATTAAATTTTCATCTCAGAGATATGTTCAACTTATCTATTTTGGGTTCACATGTTAAAAAAAACAGACTGGCATGACAAGTACCCTGTAGCTGGCACCATATTGTAAATCAAACACCCAAACAGTGCTTATCTACGTCGTAGCACAGAAATGTTCAGTAGGTCAAGATTCTGGAAAGAACTTGACAGATCTAATTTTGTCCTAAATCAGAATTGTAAACAGGATATTTTCCTTGGGTACAGTCTATTTGCTTAGTTTAAATGAAGAATTGAATGGAAAATGACTTTTGAAGTGGCTTTCTGTATCTTTTTATCTACAGGTAAATAGCTTTGCACATAAGGACTTTTCATTTCAAGCACAGCTCCTTGATGTCATTTTCAACCTGGAAAGCATGATTAAATAAGAATTGTTGTTATTGCAATCTGACAAATCGCAGAGCCTATCAGCACTACAGTAAATGACATGTACATAAACAATGCTTTCTGGTGTAAGATAGGTTACTAGAGATCACTAATGGTGAAATTAGCAATTTAAATGGGATGTCGGCAATAGTCATTGTCAATGGTTAGATGTAGTTTATTGCTAGAAGTATGTTTGCTGCCTTTACAAAATATTTATCCTTTTTTCATAGAATAGCAGAAAAAATAATGTATCATTATATTGCCATTTTTATTTTCACAGAGTGCATACCATTCAGAAATTTTAAAAAGGTTCTATGGCATCACTCACTTCTACTTTGCAGGCAAGTGGTGCCGCTGATGTTATGACCCCACATACCCACTGAGACGCGTGCAGGATCATCAGGTATGGTTCATGAATCGTATTCTAATGAACAGGAGATATGCATTAAACATGCTGAACGTCCATGAGTCTCAAAAAGCATATAGGGTTAAAATGCCATATGGAGCATTCATCACCAATGCAGAAGTAAGCTGTACCATACTAAAAATATACTTCAGGTGCTGCCAGTGTATATGAGAGGTACATGATTAAGGTGTTGGATCAACTCTAAAACGCATTATAAAAAACGCAAAATTATAAAATTCTCTCTTCAAACCATTCTCCAGAAATCTCATATCCAAGGAAGTCCAAACTATCCCAAAAGTTTTCTCCTTATTCCTTGGTGATGAATGAATTGTAAGTTCTGCAACAAATTTATATATTAACGATATTCTGCTCCATTCAACATGTCTGACAGTATTTCATGCTGCACTCAGAGAGCACAAGATAAATGGGAAGATAGGTTTTTGTTTTTTTTTAAATGGCTGATCAATTCTGACTGGCTGATCTTTACCAATAATTCTTGAAGTCGCATAATCAGATTATGTCATCATTTCGAGTTTTGTAAGTCCACAACACCTGTGGTCTAATGATGAGCAGATCATTTGGGACTTGAATTTGCTGCCTTTGCCAAATTTTCCCAAAACATTCAATGTGAATTGAATATTTTTTACTATCGTGTAGGTTCTCTGCAGACCCCAGAGCAGAATAAAAGTAAGATGTACAAAGAAAATAACACCATACTGCACACCTTGCCATCCTACCCGATGCTAGATGCTCGTTGCGCAACGTATCTGTTTTTTCTACTGCAAACCAACCAGGAATTCCAATCACAACAAGTTTCAAGATTGCAGCACTCATCGTGAAATCATGACACCTAAATCTTAATGACACAGAGTGCCCCCCAAGGGCTGATTACGAACCCAATTTTCTTTTCTGTAGTGAAGATGCCAGAGATACTGTGTACTATAGTGGAAAGATGAGGACTGGACGGCAAACAGCTTAGCAGCCGGATAAGTAAGTGGTGAGGTGAGAATTAGGGTTTTTTCTATTATTTGTCAGCCCTAAAAGTTCGTCAAAATGGTGGCTGGACTTTTTTTTGCAAATCAAATCCCAAAGTTTTCAAATTTGGATGAATCTGCAAATTTCAGAGAATCAGACTCTAACTTGATCCTCGATGTATTGATCTGCTCATGTGTACTGTGCGTTGAACGGGCTGTGTTAATGCAATGTGAACCTGGCCTAATAATTGCTTACTTCAAGGGACGTGAATTTGCCGTGATCATAGACAATGATATAACTTTTCATTATAGCTAGAAAATCTATTTTCTGTAGAAACTGTAGTGAACTATTCTTTACAAAATATATTACTTAAAACATATCAATGCAATATACACCACTCTCCAGTGCAATTTTTACCTTTTCAGACCCTTTACTCACTCATCTGCAGCTCTGGCCTCTTCTGTTCCTATGGGCAGACAGCGGCTTGTCCCCTGTGAGCAAAAAGCAGCAAAATCTACCAAGAATGCAAGGTAGTCAGCTTCTGCTTAAGAGAATATGTCAGTAAGTTTCTTCTATGTAATCCAAGAGCAGAATAATGTAGGAGCAAAGACCCTGATTCCAGGTAACCCACCCCCACTACTGATTGGCAGCCTGCTGACCATGCACAATGTACACAGGAACCTGAAAGAAAGAGCATGGACACTACTAGAGGTATGCAAAACAGTTTGCTATTTTTAATTGTTGTATATTGAAAGCAAACTTCTTCTGACATGCCGTATTGGGTTTTGAAAATTACTTTTAATGGATCGACCGCTTTAATACAGTAATGCTGTCAATGATGACATGATGCGGTTATTTGATGGTCAATTTTAGCAGTAACTGTAATATAAATATGGACCAAGGCTTCACATTATGACAATTTTCATTTAGGATATCTGTAATGGACAAAAAGTTAATTCAGCAGCCTGCAGCAAGTTATTCATCTTTTAATCTTCTTAAAAGCACACAGATCAGTGACTTTTCTGAAATTCATGAATACTATAAATTTACAAAAGGCAAAAGCAAAAACCAATTATCTAGATACTTGGGCTTAGATAATGAGAGATTTACTGGATAAAGCAATAATAAACAAGGTTATCAGAACCCCCACAGCAGTGTACGATGCCTCCAGCTTCATGAGGACCTGAGACTTTTGGCAGACCATTATTAAGGTAAGGTAACAAAGAGCTGTGTAATAATTATACTGTACAGCAAAAGGTTTCAATAAAACAATTTTTAATGTAATTAAAGGAGATATACCATCAAAATGTAATTCAATAAACCATCCTAATTACCCATGTAATGATGTATTAGTGAAAAGTGTTGAGCATTCTAATACCGCAAATATCGGGTATCGGCCGATATTCACGGTATCGGAATTCCGATACTCAGTTCCGATACTTCTAGCATATCGAATACTGGAATCGGAAGTTCCCATAATGCTATGAGCCAGTTTGATTTGATTCAGCCAATGAGGAATCCTAAGAAGTGTGGGCACATCCTGTTAGGCATGTAGGCATGTTAACTAATGGCATGGCTGTGATTGGCTGCTGAAATGATGTCATGATGCACTATAAAAGCCGCCGCCGCCAATTTGGGTTCACTCTGCTGTGAATTCAGTTAGGGACAGGATGCTGCTCTTGTGACTCTGAGGGACAGTTAGAAATATCGATTTTCTAGATTGTGCTTTACCCAGGCTAGTTTAGCAACCCCTGTGAGAAGCTTTCTTTTGCCTTGCAGCGCTGTTCACAGCTGTCTGCAAGGTCTGTGTGAGTGCAGCTCACGCTGTAGTGTGTCCTGCAGCCACCTCTGGTTGTAGGCCGCTCAGCATGCGTCACTGCCTCATACATATTTATTTTTGTTTTATTGCTGCTCATTTTTCATTAATTCTCCTATTAGTGTGCATCCATCCGTATCCATCTACATTGGTTGCAAACACTATAAAGGAGTAGACAGCGGAGCCTTTCTGCAGCCTTTCAGTGATAGTGCACAGTTCTCTGCACTGTTCACGGCTGTCTGTGAGGTCTCTGTGTGTGAGTGTAGCTCACGATGTAGTGTGTTCTGCAGCCACCTCTGGTTGTAGTCCACTCAGCGTGCGTCACTGCCTCATACATTGTTCTTTTTTGCTGTAGTGCTGCTTATTTTTCCTGAATTTCTCCTGTTAGTGTGCTTCCACCTGTATCCAGCTAGACTGGTTGCAAACACTATATAGGAGTAGATAGAGGAGCCTTTTTTCTGGCTTGTGCCCTGCAGCCCCAGCCAGATTAGTATTAGCCTATTTTTTGGAGCCTAATCTATTGCATTGTAGGTTACCTTCCTGCATTGTAATAGCTCCAAAAAGTTTGTGATACTATCGCTTTCACATCTTTGGTCACATCCTTTTTGTTTTTTTGAAAAAAAAACACGTAAATAAAGTTCAACAAACACTCCACTTGACAGTGGTGTAGGCCACATTAGCTCATATTAAAGTGTAGTCCACACACTTTATAAAATTAGTGTTTCTTATACCTGTTAGCAGCTGTTCAGGAGTAAGCACACTAAGCCCCCACCTTGTACTTTTCTGCCTATCTTTATCAGTCTACCAAGATGAAGAAGGCAGGGAGTAAGGCACGTGGTCGTGGGCGTGGAGTTTCAGAAGGGACAGGACGTGGGGATTCTGTGCCCGCAGGCACCAGTGACTCAGCATCCCCCAATTCTACCAGGGAACAGTCATTTATGCGTAGCTTTGTAGGACCTCGCCGTACCCCACTGCTGCGGGACGAACAAATTGAAGCCGTTGTCGGATGGATGGCAGCTAACGCATCTACTTCAATTACTTCCACATCCTCTCAGGGCCAGAGCACTGAAGAGCAACCATCTGTCTCTTCACCACCTGCCAAATTGCCCAGGCAGTCAGAGAACCCTGGACAGGAGCCATCTCTACTTCTGTTCTCTGAATCTCTTGGCTTGGAAACAGGGGGCCAGCCAAGCAGCATTCTAGAATGTGAAGAAAAGGGAGTATGCAGTGATGCGCAACTGCTTTGTCCCTCTGAATCTGAAGAGGCGGATGGGCCAGTGCCTATGGTCAGCACACCTCAATACGCATCAGATGATGAGACTTAGGGGCCACTTTCTGGTGCATACTGTGCTGGCGAGACAACCCAGGAAAAGCAGCTGTTTGAAGAGGGGAGTGTAGATGATGAGGTCCTTGACACATCATGGCGTGAGGAACAGGAAGGTGGTGGGAGCAGCTCTGAGGAAGAGATTCCCCGAATGGCCAAAACAGGAGGGAGAGGGAGGGGGCAGACTTGGTTGCCTGTAGCCTCCACTTTGGCACCCATTAGGAGCATTCCTTTTCAAAACCCAAAGCGGGTGCTCCCAGGACTTGCAGTGCATGGTCCTTTTTTGACACAGTTGCAGATGACATTTGCTTTGTCAAATGCAAGCTGTGTAATCAGAAAGTCAAAAGAGGGAAATGTGCCAGCAACCTCAATACCACAAATATGTGGAAACATGTGCGGACCAAGCATGTGGTGGAGTTACAAAGATACACTGAAGACGTAGGCCAACCTACAGCACCACCTACCACCTCTTCAGCTCGTGTTGTAGCCTCTTCCTCCAGCTCACACACAGCTGGTTTGGCTTCCTCACAGGAACGCCATGGAAGAACCTCTGGCACTGTTGTCCTGAGACCCAGTGACGTTCCACCCACAGCACCACGTTCCCTGTCATCCTCACACTCCCTGGCCACTCTACAGCCATCGGTAGCACAGGCATGGGAGAAAAGGCGGTACTCGGTAAACCATCCCCGAACTCAGGCTCTGAATGCTGGCATTGCAAAACTACTGGCCCTTGAAATGCTTTCATTCAGGCTGGTGGAGACTGACACCTTCCGTAACTTCATGGCATTGGCAGTCCCACAATACACCGTGCCCAGCCACTTTTATTTCAGCAGGCAAGCCGTCCCTGTCCTGCAAAAGCATGTGGAGGGAAAAATTAAACATGCACTACTAAGCGCCATCAGTAGCAAGGTCCACCTGACCACCGATGCGTGGACCAGTAACCATGGACAGGGACGATACCTTTCCCTCACTGGCCATTGGGTCAATGTTGTGGAGCCGGGTACAGATCTTGAGAGTGGCGCTGTACATGTTCTGCCTACTCCAAGGATTGCAGGAATCCAGTCTGTACACATTGACTCCTGTTATGATTGAGTGACCGTAGGAGGCAGACACAAAAATAGAAGCTACGTCCAGAAAACCGGAGGAGCTGGCAACTATCCGATTGCAGACCCTTGAACCTATCAACACAACTAGCAGTAGCCGTGGGGGGTACCTACGGTGCCCTAGACCCCTCGAACACAGCCGGAGGACTATATAGCCTAAAGATAGAAAGGGAAATCTAAACTGCCCCAGAGCAGACCCCAAAGTAAAAGGCAGCCCCCAACATATAATGACGGTGAAGCAAGATGAAAAAACACTGACACAGATAGAAAGATAGGCTGAGCAAACATTGGGGCCCAATCTAATCTAAACAGGAAAGGAAAGGAAAGCTGCTGTCTGCAATCGGCAAAAAACTCTATCAAAAACATAGGCCAGCAAGCTGAAATGAAAAAAGGCCCTGAAGCAACTAAGCTTCAAAACTAAATCAGCACTCTGGTATTTTCAGGAGACAGAGCTAAGGAGTTCAGCTCACCCCAGCAGGGAATGGCTGTAATCCAGAAAAAACAAAGCAAGGACAAATGAATAAAGCAAGGAAGAAAACTTAGCTTTAGCAGAGCAGGAATTCAGACTGGACTCCAAGGATACCACAGAGAAATCACCCGCAGGGAAAATGGGCGTAGGCAGCCTTATATCCAGTCTGTGACTCCACTCAGCCAGTCATCATCATTAATCTCAGGTGTCTGATAATCAGACTCACTACCTCTCCTTACCAGAAGAGGGAGTTCCTCGGGCCTCAGTGATGAAGGTGAAAATGAACTCACAACAGTACCCCCCCTTGAGGAGGGGTCACCGAACCCTCAACCATGCCACCAGGGCGATCAGGGTGTGCCTGATGAAAGGCACGCACCAATCTTTTGGCATGAACATCAGAGGCAGAGACCCAGGAATTATCCTCCTGACCATAACCCTTCCACTTAACCAAATACTGGAGTCTCCGTCTAGCCAGACGAGAATCCAGTACTTTCTCTACCTCATATTCAATGTTACCTTCAACCAATACAGGGTCTGGAGGTGCCACTCCCGGAACAACAGGTTCAACAAACCTCTTCAACAAAGACTTATGAAACACATTATGGATTTTAAATGTGACAGGAAGAGCCAAACGAAAGGAGACCGGATTAATAATCTCCAAAATCTTGTAAGGTCCAATAAATCTAGGCTTAAACTTAGGAGAAGCCACCTTCATAGCAATATTTTTTGATGTAAACCACACCATATCACCAACCTTAAACTGGGGACCAATGGTCCTATGTCGGTTGGAAAACCGCTGGGCCTTTTCCTGGGAGAGAGATAACTTATCCACCACTTGGTCCCAGATTTGGTGCATTCTCTCCACCACAGTGTCAACACCTGGGCAGGCAGACGGCTCCACCTGCCCTGAAGAAAATCGAGGATGAAACCCAAAGTTACAAAAAAAGGTGACATCAAAGTGGCAGAACTAGCTCTATTATTTAAAGCAAATTCGACCAAGGGTAAAAATGAAACCCAATCATCCTGATCAGCGGAAATAAAACATCTCAAATATGACTCCAAGGTCTGGTTTGTTCTCTCTGTCTGCCCATTGGTCTGAGGGTGAAAGGCAGAGGAGAAGGACAACTGAATTCCCAGCTTGGAACAGAAAGTTCTCCAAAATCTAGACACAAACTGAACTCCTCTGTCAGACACAATGTTCTCAGGAATCCCGTGCAAGCGAACCACCTGTTGCAAAAACAGGGGCACCAACTCAGAGGAAGACGGCAACTTAGGGAGTGGTACAAGATGAACCATCTTAGAGAACCTATCACAAATCACCCAAATAACAGTCATCCTTTGAGAGACAGGCATATCAGAGATGAAATCCATTGAAATATGGGTCCATGGCCTCTTGGGGACAGGCAAAGGCATCAACAACCCACTAGAGCGGGAGCATGATTTAGACCGGGAGCACGTCCCACAGGACTGCACAAAATTCCTGACATCACGAGACAAGGAGGGCCACCAAAAAGACCGACTCACAAGATCTCTAGTACCAAAAATACCTGGATGACCAGCCAAAGCAGAGCAATAAACTTCAGACATCACTCTCTTCTTCCACTGGTCAGGAACATACAACTTTCCACTGGGACAACGCTCAGGCTTGTCTCTCTGGAACTCTTCCAGAGCACATCTCAAATCGGGCGAGATGGCAGAAAGAACTACCCCTTCACCTAAGATGGTAGCAGGTTTGGTCACCACAGGAGAATCAGCAAAGAAACTCCTAGAGAGTGCGTCTGCCTTGACATTCTTAGTTCCAGGAAGAAAAGAAACCACAAAATCAAAACGTGTAAAAAACAAGGCCCACCTAGCCTGTCTAGGGTTCAAGCGCTTAGCCGACTCTAGATAAATCAAATTCTTGTGGTTGGTAAGGACCACGACTTGATGCTTAGCTCCCTCCAACCAATGTCTCCACTCCTCAAATGCCCATTTCATGGCCAACAGTTCCCGATTTCCCACATCATAGTTACGTTCAGATGGAGAGAACTTTCGGGAAAAGAAAGCGCAGGGATTCATTTTAGATGTTACAGGATCCTTTTGGGACAAAACAGCTCCTGCACCAATCTCAGAAGCATCCACCTCTACCTGGAACGGAAGTGAGACATCAGGTTGCCGCAAAACAGGGGCAGAGGTAAATCTTCGCTTCAACTCCTGAAAGGAAGAAACAGCATCCGGAGACCAATTTAACACATCGGCACCCTTATTAGTCAAATCAGTCAATGGCTTGGCAATACTAGAAAATTTTGCTATAAATTTCCTATAAAAATTAGCAAAACCCAAAAACTTCTGGAGGGCCTTCAAAGAAGTGGGCTGAACCCAATCATAAATGGCCTGTACCTTGGCTGGATCCATTTCAATAGTTGACGGAGACAAAATAAATCCCAAAAATGAAATCCTCTGTACCCCAAAAAGGCATTTAGATCCCTTGACATACAGGGAATTCTCCCTCAAGATCCGGAACACAGTCCGAACATGTTCCACATGAGAATCCCAATCCTTGGAGAAGATCAAAATATCATCCAGATAGATAATCAAAAATTTATCCACAAAATCTCGGAAAATATCGTTCATGAAGCACTGGAAGACAGAAGGGGCATTAGTGAGCCCAAAAGGCATCACCAGGTACTCAAAATGTCCCTCCGGAGTATTAAACGCCGTCTTCCGTTCATCCCCATGCTTAATGCGAATAAGATTATATGCCCCCCTGAGGTCAAGCTTGGTAAACCAGCAAGCACCTTTAACTCTAGAGAATAGATCCGAAATGAGGGGTAACGGACACTGATATTTAACAGTAATCTTGTTGAGGGCACGATAATCAATATAAGGTCTTAGTGATCCATCCTTTTTGGCTACAAAAAAAAAAACAGCACCTAAGGGTGAAGAGGATGGTCTAATATGACCCTTCTCCAATGCCTCCTTAATATAGGATCGCATAGCCTCGTGCTCGGGTACAGATAAATTGAAAAGCCGACCCTTGGGGAATTTACACCCCGGGTTCAGCTCAATAGCACAGTCATAACTCCTATGAGGAGGCAAAGACGCAGACTCATTCTCACTAAATACATCATAAAAGTCAGCCAAATAGTCAGGAACATCATGTGACTGGGGAGAGGTGGAGAAAACAGGAGCATCACTAAGGGCACACCGACAACCCCAACTCACCACAGACAAAGATTTCCAATCCAGAACTGGATTATGGATTTGTAACCAGGGAAACCCCAGAACAATGGTATCATGCAGATTATGCAACACCAAAAATCTGCAATTTTCTTGATGGTCTGGGGCGACCCGCATTACCACCTGGGTCCAAAACTGAGGTTTATCTTTAGCCAAAGGAGTAGCATCAATCCCCCTCAAAGGGATAGGCGTCCGCAGAGGTGTCATAGGAACTCCACAACGTTTAGCAAAATCCAAGTTCATTAGGTTTAGAGCTGCTCCCGAATCCACAAATGCCTTGGCGGAAAATGTGGACAGGGAGCAGATCAGAGTAATAACCAGAAGAAACTTAGGTTGAACACCACCAACAGAAAACGTGTGTGCAAAGCTTTTCTCTCGTTTAGGACAGACAGAAATAATATGCGAGGCATCTCCACAGAAAAAACACAACTTATTACGCCTTCTGAACTCCTGACGCTGCTCTCTGGACAAAACTCTATCACATTGCATAGGTTCAGTCATTTGTTCAACAGGTGGCAACACCTCTCATGCAGTTTTGCGTTCGCGCAAACGCCGATCAACCTGAATGGCTAATGACACAGAATCGTCAAGACCAGAGGGAACAGGAAATCCCACCATAGTATCTTTTATGGCTTCTGACAAACCCTTCCGAAAGAGAGCAGCCAAGGCATTATCATTCCAAGTAGTAAGTACCGCCCACTTTCGGAATTTTTGACAGTACAATTCTGCAGAATCTTGACCCTGATTCAATGCCAGCAGGGTCTTTTCAGCCTGATCAATGGCATTAGGTTCGTCATACAACAAGCCCAAGGCTTGAAAAAATGCGTTCACATTAGTCAGACTAGGATCATCTGGTTTCAAAGAAAACGCCCAATCCTGGGGATCGCCACGCAGCAAAGAGATGACAATTTTAACCTGCTGCGCGGAGCTCCCTGACGAGTTAGGCTTCAAGGCAAAAAATAATTTACAATTATTTTTGAAACTCAAAAATTTAGACCGATCACCACAAAATACATCAGGTGTAGGAATCTTTGGTTCAGCAGCATGTGAATGAGCAAGGTAGGCGGAAATTCCCCGCACTTCCGCAGTGAGCTGCTCCACACGATCAGACAATTGCTTTATCTCCATTGAGAGAAAAAAAATTCCCCCTACGGCCTCAGAGATATAGAGAAAAAAATATACACACTTTTTTTTTTTTTGCAATTCTTTCCTGCTATTGAGTATCCTAGGATCTGCGGTTAGGCGGGTGATTCTGTTGTGATTGAGTGACCGTAGGAGGCAGACACAAAAATAGAAGCTACGTCCAGAAAACCGGAGGAGCTGGCAACTATCCGATTGCAGACCCCTGAACCTATCAACACAACTAGCAGTAGCCGTGGGGGGTACCTACGGTGCCCTAGACCCCTCGAACACAGCCGGAGGACTATATAGCCTAAAGATAGAAAGGGAAATCTAAACT
This sequence comes from Dendrobates tinctorius, assembly GCF_039654945.1. Lineage (NCBI taxonomy): Eukaryota > Metazoa > Chordata > Amphibia > Anura > Dendrobatidae > Dendrobates > Dendrobates tinctorius. The sequence continues at coordinate 15,888,338 of NW_027361749.1, forward strand.
GCCCCAGAGCAGACCCCAAAGTTGAAGGCAGCCCCCAACATATAATGACGGTGAAGCAAGATGAAAAAACACTGACACAGATAGAAAGATAAGCTGAGCAAACATTGGGGCCCAATCTAATCTAAACAGGAAAGGAAAGGAAAGCTGCTGTCTGCAATCGGCAAAAAACCCTATCAAAAACATAGGCCAGCAAGCTGAAATGAAAAAAGGCCCTGAAGCAACTAAGCTTCAAAACTAAATCAGCACTCTGGTATTTTCAGGAGACAGAGCTAAGGAGTTCAGCTCACCCCAGCAGGGAATGGCTGAAATCCAGAAAAAACAAAGCAAGGACAAATGCAAAAGGCAAGGAAGAAAACTTAGCTTTAGCAGAGCAGGAATTCAGACTGGACTCCAAGGATACCACAGAGAAATCACCCGCAGGGAAAATGGGCGTAGGCAGCCTTATATCCAGTCTGTGACTCCACTCAGCCAGTCATCATCATTAATCTCAGGTGTCTGATAATCAGACTCACTACCTCTCCTTACCAGAAGAGGGAGTTCCTCAGGCCTCAGTGATGAAGGTGAAAATGAACTCACAACAGACTCTTCCTCATACTCCAGTTCCTCAGAATCAGCACTGCAGGAGACGTCACGGTCTACCTCCACATGGACCCGTGAACGCTTACCTTTTACGACCGATATGAGCACAGCCATGGCCAAATGTCAACAGGCCGTACTGAAATTACTTTCTTTGGGGAATCGAAGCCACACAGTGCAGGAGCTCTGGAATGCCATCAAGCAGGAGAGGGACGTGTGGTTTGTGCCAGCGAATCTCCAGCCAGTCTTGGTAGTGTGTGACAATGGCCAAAATCTGGTGGCAGCTCTGAGCCTAGGCGCCTAGGCAACCTCACTCACATCCCATGTCTGACACATGTGCTGAACTTGGTCATGCAGAGCTTTCTGAGGGACTATCCGGATCTTGATGCACTGCTGCACAAGGTCCGCATAGAGTACGCTCACTTGCGGCGTTCCAGCATGGCAAGATCGCGCATTGCAGCTCTGCAGCGCCGATTCCGCCTTCCGGAACCTTGCATCATATGTGACCTACCCACCAGGTGGAATTCAATGTTACATATGTTGGAGCAGTTGTGTGAGCAGCAGGCAGCAGTAATGGAGTACCAGCTGCATCAGGCGCAAACAAGTCGCACTGCGCGCCGGTCACACTTCACCACCACTGAGTGGGCTTCTATGAAGGACATCTGCCACGTTTTGCGTGCCTTCAATGATTTCACGCGGATGGCGAGTGCAGATGATGCACTAGTCAGCATGACTGTCCCTTTTATCTGCCTGCTTCAAAAAAACACTGCAAGCACTAAGGGAGGAGGTTTTGGAAGAGGTGGAGGATGAGGAGTCACAAATGCCTTCTGCTTCTGGACCGTCTGCGCAACGTGGTTCCTCACAAAGGCCTAGGCAGGGGACACTTTGTGAGGAGGATGAGGAGGAGTCAATGGAGGAGGAAGGCATCTCTCCAGAGGAGGGAGGTACACAATGCTCTAGTAGTCAGTATGTAGAGCGAGGGTGGGGTGATGCAGAGCAGGCAGAGTTGACGCCTCAAGCAGGGGACAGCGTTTCTTGGCCAGTTGGGAGTCTGCAGCACATGGTTTATTTCATGCTGCAGTGCCTGAGAAATGACCGCCGCATGGCCCACATTCTCAAAACGACTGATTATTGTGTGTACACCCTCCTAGATCCTTACTACCGGGACAAGTTACAAAGCCTCATAACACCCACCGTTGAATCGGGAGCATAAAATGCGGGAGTACCAAGACACACTGGTGCATTCCATCATGTTCTCCATTCCACCCGAGAGCAGTGCTGCTAGTGCTTTACAAAGCAGCTCTGTGCGTCGAGGCAGTGGAGGAAGCTCTGCACAAAGAGGGAACAGAAGCAGCGCCTCAGCACAAGGCAAGACCAATATGGCCAAAATGTGGCAAAGTTTTGTGTGCCCGCCACAAATGTCTACACCATCACAGACGGCTCCAGTCAGCAGGATGCAATGTTTGCGTCATATGGTGACAGACTACTTGTCTTGCCCTCTCAATGTACTCCCAGACGGCTCTTCCCCCTTCAAGTTTTGGGTCTCTAAGCTGGATACCCGGCCAGAGCTTAGCCAGTATGCATTGAAGGTGCTGGCTTGCCCTGCTGCTAGTGTATTATTGGAATGCGTCTTTAGTGCCGCAGGTGGTGCACTAACAGACCGTCGCATGCGACTATCCTCCCATAACTTTGACCGGCTTACTTTTCTGAAAATGAACAAGGCCTGGATCTCGCCTGAATTTGCCAGTCCTCTTCCAGATTAAATAATTGGTTGGCAACAGTACGCAGGTCTCCTGTTGTGTTCATGTTTCTACCACCTGAACTGTAATCCCTTGGCTCTAACACAACCAGTTGCTGCTCAGATGTGCCGTCTGCACAGAAAAAAGCACTAGCTCCTGTGTTAGTGGGGTTCAGTAACGGCAGCTGCTCCCCTGCTGTGTGCCCGGCAATATCTCCTGCTCCCTCCACATTCAATCTACATCAGATTTTAAACTTGCTCCAAGTAGGCCTCAGCCTACACCATGATAGATCCTGGGCTCCTACACCACCATTTGTTGCTGAGAAGTGCCGTCTGCACAGAGAAAAACACTAGCTCCTGTGCTAGTGGGGTTCAGTAACGCCAGCTGCTCCCCTGCTGTGAGTCTGGCAATATCTCCTGCTCCCTCCACATTCAAACTACATCAGATATTAAACTTGCTCCAAGTTAGCCTCAGCCTACTCCTTGATTGACACTGGGCTCCAACACCGTCAGTTGTTGCTCAGAAGTGCCGTCTGCACAGAAAAAAACACTAGCTCCTGTGTTAGTGGGGTTCAGTAACGCCAGCTGCTCCCCTGCTGTGTGTCCAGCAATATCTCCTGCTCCCTCCACATTCAAACTACATCAGATTTTAAACTTGCTCCAAGTAGGCCTCAGCCTACACCATGATTGATCCTGGGCTCCAACACCCACAGTTGTTGCTCAGAAGTGCCGTCTGCACAGAAAAAAACACTAGCTCTTGTGTTAGTGGGGTTCAGTAACGCCAGCTGCTCCCCTGCTGTGTGTCCGACAATGTCTCCTACTCTGTCCACATTCACACTACTACTGATTTTAAACTTGCTCCAATTAGGCCTCTGGCTCCACTCTGTCTCTAATATTTACCCTGGGCTCCAACACCGCCAGTTGCTGCTCAGAAGTGCCTGTCTGCACAATCGACACTTGCTCCTGTGTTACAGGGGTTCAGTAACGTCAGCTGATCCCCTGCTGTGTGTCCAGCAATTTCTCCTGCTCTGTCCACATTCCCACTAGAATGTGGACAGAGCAGGAGAAATTGCCGGACACACAGCAGGGGATCAGCTGACATTACTGAACCCCAATAAGACAGGAGCAAGTGTTGACTGTGCAGACGGCACTTCTGAGCAGCAACTGGCGGTGTTGGAGCCCAGGGTAAATACTAGAAACAGAGTGGAGCCAGAGGCCTAATTGGAGCAAGTTTAAAATCAGTTGTAGTCTACAACAGATATTAATCTTGATCCAATTAGGCCTCTGGCTCCACTATGTTTGTAGTATTAACCCTGGGCTCCAACACCACCAGCTCCTGTTCAGAAGTGCCATCTGCACAGTCAACATATGCTCCAGTGTTATTGGGGTTCAGTAATGTCAGCTGATCCCCAGCTGTGTGTCCGGCAATTTCTCTTGCTCTGTCCACATTCACACAACTACAGATTTTAAACTTGCTCAAATTAGGCCTCTGTCTCCACTCTGTTTGTAGTATTTACCCTGGGTTCCAGCACCCCCAGCTGGTTCCCGGCAGTGTCTTTAGCATGGGTACTCCCTCCTGCCCAGCCTGGTTCCAGCACGCCAGCTATTTCCGGGTGGTGTCAACGTCACTTTGCCTCCAAAACTTTGTCCTGTCGTGCTGCGGTCGGGTTAGCCTACTCTATGGTGCCTGCAGTTTAGGTGCTTCCTATGTGGGCTGCGGGATCTGGCAATAAAGGCTGGTTCTGTAGTGCCAATAGGACAAGCACCCCCTGTAGGACTGTGAGTTTAGGTAACTGCGACCGGCTCGCGGCCTTGCAACTTTGTTTTTCATGGGTACCTTCTGCTACCCATCCGGGTTCCAATACCATCAGCTGGTTCTCGGCAGTGCCTTTGGCTTAGGTGCCTCCTTCTCGGTATCCGAGTTCCAGCAACATCTGCTGGTACTTGGTAGTGCTTTCTGGCACAGGTACCTCCTGCTTAGTAACTGGGTTCCAGTACCATCAGCTGGTCCTCGGTAGTGCCATTGGCTCTTGTTTCTTCTGCTACCCCTCCGGGTTCCAGCACCGTCAGCTGGTCCTCGGTAGTTCCATTGCCTCTTATTCCTTCTGCTGCCCCTCTGGGTTCCAGCACCATCAGCTGGTTCTCAGCAGTGCCTTTGGCTTAGGTGCCTCCATCTCCGTATCCGAGTTCCTGCAATGTCTGCTGGTTCTTGGAAGTGGTTCTTGGAGTTACCTCCTGCTTAGTAACCGGGTTCCAGTACCGTCAGCTGGTCCTCGGTAGTGCCATTGGCTCTTGTTCCTTCTGCTACCCATCTGGGTTCCAGCACCGTCAGCTGGTGCTCGGTAGTTCCATTGGCTCTTGCAGCTTCTGCTACCCATCCGGGTTCCAGTACCATCAGCTGATTCTCGGCAGTGCCTTTGGCTTAGGTGCCTCCTTCTCGGTATCCGAGTTCCAGCAATGTCTGCTTGTCCTTGGAAGTGCTTTCTAGCTCAGGTACCTCCTGTTTAGTAACCGGGTTCCAGTACCATCAACTGGTCCTCGGTAGTTCCATTGGCTCTTGTTCCTTCTGCTGCCCCTCCGGGTTCCAGTACCACCAGCTGGTTCTCTGCAATTCCTCAGCCTTCTTGTACCTTCTGCTACATTTCCCAGTTCAAACTTTTTGAAATGGTTTTTGGTAATCACTCTGGATCTCCCTGACGACGACCCTGAAGACCACCCCAAAGAAGACCAAAAAGATGACCCTGAAGAAGATGACCAAGAGGACAAAAAACATGAAGACAACCACCAAGATACAGAACAACAAGAAAAGAGGAGGATGAATGACCTCATGGAGATCAACATCCGACACTGCGGAGACACCATCACGTGTTTCTCAACGCAGTGATTCTAGAGCATTGCTCCCATCCCTTATGGGAAATATGTAAAACATGCAAATATATAAGCTGCGGAGACACCATCACATGTTTCTCAACGCAGGCAGTGACTAGCCAGGTCTTTCACCGGGAAGGAACAACCACGGGAAGGGCAGTCTCCAATGAAGGAAACCACCTATGCCAAAACATGGTATCCATCCACAGACAGCTGTTTCGGGGTATTGCCCCTCATCAGTGTGGAGTAGGAAACTGGCTAGTGGGAGCAATGCCTAGTAACATCTCTGTTACTAGGCATTGCTCCCACTAGCCAGTTTCCTACTCCACACTGATGAGGGGCAATACCCCGAAACAGCTGTCTGTGGATGGATACCATGTTTTGGCATAGGTGGTTTCCTTCATTGGAGACTGCTCTTCCCGTGGTTGTTCCTTCCCGGTGAAAGACCTGGCTAGTCACTGCCTGCACTGAGAAACATGTGATGGTGTCTCCGCGGCTTATATATTTGCATGTTTTACAGAACAACAAGAGACAGAAGACCAAGAAGCAGAAGAACAAAAAGCAGAAGAACATTAAGCATAAGACTAAAAATCAGAGCAAAAGATATTATCTAAATTATAAGCAGAAGAAGACTAAGCAGCGTATGGGGGTGAGTCCGTTCCTCCTCGTGGTGCCCCTGGAAAATGCCTGCTGCTGCAGGCCAAACTGAACGCGGAAAAATCCTGTGGTAAATCTTTTGTGACAGGCAGAACAGAAGGTGTAATCTTCAAACTTTTATAGATAACAACTACAGGAATGCCTGTCACAAATAAGAATATGATGAAGAAGAATAGGAAGAAGATGAAGAAGTAGAATATGAAGAAGAAAAATAGTTGAATAAGAAGAATCTGAAGAATGTAAATAAAAGAATAATAGGAAGAAGGTGAAGAAGAAGAAGATGAATAAGGTGAAGAAGAAGTTGATGAAAAAGATGCTGCTGCTGAGGATCATGAAGGAGAAAGTGTGGGAGAAGTAAAAAAGAAGGTGAAGAGCATGGAAGTAGTGAAACATACATATCTGACAAAATATAAAAAAGGTTAACATAGTCAATATCTTTGTAACTCTGAACGTCTTAAAAATTTTTTTTTTCCTGCTATTCCATTTGATTGGGCTAAACCTCTATGCATTTAATGTCTCCTCCACCTCCCCCAATACATTCTACATTATTATTAGTTGTTTTTCTTCATGTAGAATTAACCTACAAGGAAAGAAAGGGTTTATTTTAATTCCGAAATTTCTGTCCCATTGACTTGCATTGGTTTCCGGTATCAGAATCGGCGATATCCGATACTTTTTGGGTATCGGTCCGATCCAATCCGATCCGATATTTCACGATATTGGAAGGTATCACTCAACACTATTAGTGAATTAAAATGCTTACTGATGTTTATCTACTCCTGTTTCCAGCTTCGTTCCAGTCCCACATGAGTCTTCCTCTTCTTTACCAACTCACACAAGGACTGTTGCGTCATGTAGACATGATCAAATTATCTAGCTAATTACTTGTTTTTTCAGATGCACTTATTACATGCACTGTCACATTTGCATTGATATGCACTGTCAGTTTAATAAGCGATTTTCATTTTGTTGGTCACCCTTGTTATATCTCTTTTTCATACAAACAAATGGCCGACAGATCCCTTATTGATTATTTTAGTTACCGCCATAATATCTACCCTGGCCAAGTCTCATTATTATGCCTTCCTCCCTTTTTTTCTTGCTATAGAGTGGACTAGTTTTTGCACGCACTTTTTATATGCACCATCACTTATTCTTTAATATTTACACTGATACGCACTGTCACTTTAATAAAAGGAGATTTTCAATTGCTCGTCAGCCATTTCTTGTCTATCATGTTTGGAGGGATATAGCAGATCCTGTTATGCTCATGTGTTACCACTAGTAATATTGCCTGCATGAAGTGAGGGTCTTTTGGGTGGATTCATCTATATACTGTGGTTTGTTATTTGCTTAGGGGGAGTCACTGTACAGGGGACAAAAGGGGAGTCCTTTTGTTATCTATTGCACAACCCCCCCTTTTTCCCTTACCTTTTGCTCGGCATCCCCAAACAGCATTTTTACTTCTGCCCTTTTGTAATGTATTTTTAATAATATAATTAAATAAAAACAATTATTGCATTATAATCTTTGGATCTCTTTTTGCTCTCCCATATTTACCGTATTTTTCAGTCTATAAGATGCACCAGACCATACATTTTCAGAAGGAAAATAGGAAAAAAAATAATGTGTCAAATGGGGGTCTGTCTTACAGTCTGAATTCAGCTTACCAGGGAAGGGATCGGCACAGGTGGAGGAGTGGTCAATCCCATCCCAAGCTGATGCGGTGGTGGCGGCTCTGTGCTGGGGCAGAATCTCTGTGCTGGGGCAGGGGGGCTGTGCTGGGGCTCTATGCTGGTTCAGAGGCTTTGTGCTGGGGCAGGAGGGCTGTGCTGGGGCTCTGTGCTGGGGCAGTGGCTCTGTTCTGGGGTATGGGGGCTGTGCTTGGGCAGGGGAGCTGTGCTTCAGTGCAGGGGCTGTGCTCTGGTGCAATGGCTGTGCTCCGGGGCAGTGGCATCAGCTCTCTGTGCTCTGTGGTGGGCTCCGCCGGCATTTCATCAAAGCCTGGAGGCCCCTGCACATCCGTTCCTGCCATGTTGCGATGGCTTCCAGGAACATGGCCCCCGGGAACATGACCGCCAGGCCGGGGGGGCAGAGCATGCTCAGATTCAAATCTCAGCAACAAGATCTTGTCCCGAGATCTCATCTCCCGAGATCTCGGGACGAGATCTGAATCTGAGCATGCGCAGCCCCCGGCCTGGTGGCCATTTTCCCGGTGGTCGAGAGTGATCCGATTCTCTTGCATGAGAGAATTGCAGCACGGGTGCAGAGAAAATGGAGCACTTAAATTCTTCATCTTCTCCACTCTCTCTGTGCATGTACATCAACTGCACTCGGAAGACATTCGATCGCAGTCCTATGTTTCACACACACCCATAGACTTGTATGGGTGTGCGTGATCCGAATATCGGAGCTATTAGTTGAATGTTGAGATTATTTTCTCATGCCGAATCATTATGAAAAAATAAACACAGATCTGCACTGCCCTATAGTATAACATTGGGTCAAGTGCTATCTGATAAATCATCGGAGAATACTCAGCCATGTTATAATCTAATGTGCTCAAGCCCTGGAAAAATCCTGATGAATGTTTTGGAAGCTTTTCCTATCAGTTTGTGAAATCCAAGTCTGACTTTTTCATGGATTCATAGACTTGCATTGATCCAACACTTGGATAAATATCGGACAAGCCTCCATGCTTTTGTGGAGAGAAAAACATAGTGATTGATCGTGCTATAGTTTTTTCTCTGCAATCTTGACAAAAATATATAATTTGCTTCAATCTAAAAAAAAAACATTGTAAATCCACCGAAATTGCCACAAAAAATGCAATGCTGTAACAATGAGAGAACACAACCTAAATACAGTTTGTGTGAGCTCCTACTTTTTGGTGACTGTCAATTTGAAATGAGCAAATCTTTTAAAATTCTAATTTGCCAGATTCACAAGTTTTTCCCCAAAATTTGATTCATGGCAAATTAAAAGTACGGTACTCTAAAGCCTCCAATTAGTCTAAAATGTGTAAGAGACTATTTTCTTCCCCTCAAATGCTGATCTTTTTTTTGCTTCTGTGCCCCATGTGCAGTATTCACTTTGAAAAAAAATATGGAATGAACTTGGGAAAAATCCAATATATTTAATAATCGATTTTTTATTATTTATGCAGTGGCTACATCATTTGGCACTGACTAGTGTCTTTATCAGGTCACTATTTTATGTATATATGTTAGCAAGCATGATGTTTAACTTATAAAGCAGTTTCAGTGTGGAAACCTGAAAAAAATTTGTTCAAACAGTTCTCTAGTTCTAAAAATCAGTGACCTCCATATAGTATCGCTTACCTGCACATGTAGTCTTTGTATATAGCAAGCAGTAGCAATTCTGCATCTCAGCCTGGGAGTAAAGGACTCATCACAATGATGAGTGAAAGTAGGCAGCTGTTTATGTATTTGGTCGCAGTTCAATGTAACATGTGGAAATTAGGTCTCTGTGGAAACATAAAACTATAGGTCTGATTTATCAAGACTGGCATTTTGTACACCAGCCTTGATGAACTGTGCACTATAATCCCATTATATTTCACATAGCACAATAAATACATATTTATTGTTAATACACAAACTTCATCTAAAACTTTATCTCCCAGCATCACTTGTTTCTCCGCTGTGCTGCAGACCCCTTTCCCCTTTCCTGTGTGCTCCTCACAAACCTCACCTCTGAGATAGCTTCAAGCTAGTTTGTGTTATTGACCGTATTCTTCTGTCCGTTCTTTTACAGTACCGTGCCTGACTGATTTTATCTTTTGCTATCTACATCAGTATCGATGCCTGTATGGTTTTACATCATAACGTAAATATGTGTTGCAGATCTCCTACCTCTTTCACCATGAAGCTTGTAGTTACTAGGAAGGGCAAAATTGTGTTTTTTGCCTTTAGATTAGAGATCAGTGACGTGAATTTGCAAATGCTGTTTTGTTGAACAGAGGATTGTCTTGTCATTTGAATCAAGAGAGCAGCATTTGCAGTTTCACATCACATATCTCTCAGCAGCAGTCAGCAAACACAGCTTAACTCCTCTCAGCCCCTCTATACAAAGCCTCATCCTGCAGTACATCACACCTCTCAACCCCTCTACATGCAGTCCAAATCTACAGTATAATAATTTTATTCCCTTTCTATGCACAGACCAATACTGCAGTCTACCTCTTCTTTTGTCCTCTATTTATACAGCCTAATCCTGCAGTATACCTCTTCTTCAAACACCTCTATACACAGCTCCATCCTGCAGTATATCTCTTATTTCAACCCCTCTATTCACAACACCATCCTGCAATACACTGCTCCTTTTTTCTACCAGCACAGATGTAGACTACTACTTTCTGGTGTGAGCTCTGCACTGTAATATGGAAGGCTCAACCCCTTTCCATGACATCAGTTCTCACATGAGACATAACCCAGAGTAGAGTTATGTGACCAAGAAGCCAGATGAGAGAGCCTGTACTGCAAAAGAAGGACCAGGAACATTGGAAATACAGCAGGATTGTTCGAATTGTACCTGAAAGGTAAGTAGTGCCTGAAAGGACATTTTTTGGCAGATTTAAAACTGAATTACATTGGCATAAATTTGTATAAATGTATATATTTGTACATTATTATAAGACCACATCCGTACATACTTATAAGACTACGATAGAATTTTGGAAATAGTCTTTTAAGAATCAAACACCTCTTAATGAGTTTAGAACATCCTTCATCTGCCATGTGCCACTGCCAGAAATTTTACTGACAAGAAAACATTTCTGTTTTTTATACCTCTGTAATTCTGTAATGGTGTCAATTATTTTGAACTAGTCTGTTACCCCTTTTCCACCTCATCTCAGACCACTTTTGTAAAAGTTGACAAAGCTCACCAAAAGTATAGTAAAAATGCCAACAGTCAAAACTTCAACATAAATTTTGCTGTATTATGAGGTGTTTTACTCTAGAATTCTGGAGAAAACACTTTGATAAAAATGGCCCTCCATGAATACAGAACTGGTATTCATTTGTACCCCAGGAGGAAACTAGTAAATAGATCACACAAGTGATTTTTGGCATTGGAATTAATGTTTGTGCTAAAATAAAGGACTCTAGGGGTATCTATTTTCACTTTTGATTTACATTTGGATGTTTTAGTATGTTACAAGGTGGCAGGAGGTAGCTATGGCCGAGTTGACTAAGGGCCCCGTCACACATAGCGATCTCGCTAGCGAGATCGCTGCTGAGTCACTAGTTTTGTGATGCAACAGCGATCTCACCAGTGAGATCGCTGTGTGTGTGACAGCGATCAGCGACCGGCCCCCCTGCCGGTATCGCTGATCGTTGATGGAAAGCCCTGGACATTTTTGGGGTGGCTGGTCTCCCGCTGGTCAGCACGCATCGCTGCATGTGACAGGCAGGAGACCAGCGACCAGTAAGCAGGAGCTGGTAACTAAGGTACACATTGGGTTTCTAAGGGGGACGCTGTGCCTAGAAACCTGATGTGTACCTTAGTTACCAGCGCGCTGATGCAGGGAGTTGGTAACCAAGGTACACATCGGGTTTCTAAGTGACGCACGGCCCTTAGAAACCCGATGTGTACCTTAGTTACCAGCTCCCTGCATCAGCGCGCTGGTAACTAAAGTACACAGCGATGCCGCGCGCTTGGCGTCGCTGTGCTGATCGCTGGTGAAGCTGTCTGTTTGACAGCTCACCAGCGATCATGTAGCGACTCACCAGCGATCCTGACTCGTTGATATCGCTGTCGGGATCGCTGGTGAGTCGCTATATGTGACGGGGCCCTAAGACACAGTCATTGAGAACCCCGGCCCCTTGCATACAAACAGTCAAGACCCAGTCTTGCAGTGCAGTTAGTTACCTTCTTTACTCGCTCACTTCAGCCACTTGGGACTAAACCTGCATTAGGACACCACAGGTACAGTTCTGTTCCAACGGGAAAACTTTACTGTTGACAATATAATGCTTCCTGATCTGTGTCTGCAACTTCATGAGCTGGTTCAGCATCACCAGCTCCCATCCAGGTTAGGGAGCAACAAAAAGTCCTTCTGCGAACAGTCCCACAACACTGCTGCCTGACAGTCCTTGGCAGCTAGTGTGCCCCCTGGAAGGTAATAATAGTAATAAACAGCAGGGTGCCCCATGGAACACACATAATGTTCAGGAGAGAGGAGGTTTGTGAGGGTTCCTGCCACATCCTTACAAGTACATGACCTAAAGATGCAGAGAAGATGTCAATAAAAAGAAGAGCTTGAAATGTACCATGTCCTAAGCAATTGGCTTAAGAATGAAACCATATTAAGTACCTGTGCATGATTTTTAAGTCTCGTTTAATGAGTAAGAGTTTTAGTTTTTTTAAATTGCGAAAAAATGTGATTAAACCCTTCATCTGTGGTTGCTGGTTTGGCAGTGTGGAGATTGGACCTGAAATGTCTATGTCCGGACCTTGTCAACCTTTATCTGCGCTCGCCCTTTCTGGCACCATGGGAGTGATTCAGAAAAGCTTCAGGTACATTTTGCATTTAATGTGGTCTTGCTTTTAATACATTTAGAAGGCTGTAATGGCACAGTGAATATAAAAAACGTAGAGTAGGACTGCCCCATATGAGAATGCCTGGGGTGGCTCAAACAATTGATCAATTTTACAGCTTTGCGCCGGGCAAGCTGCAATATATATATTAATATTATTATTATTATTATTATTAAGACATAATAATCACTATTTATTCCTCAGCTACCATTCTAATTTTTATCCCTACTATCGGGCTAACTGCAATTTATCATTTACTTTTATCATGTTTTACCTATCAAATGTTTGTTTGTTTCATGAATAAGTAGTTTTTCTCCCACCTCTTGGTTTTTTAAGCGCGAGCCTTTCACAAATATTTATAATCTCTTTGATTTCCTTATGGTTGGTATTGAAATAGCACAGAATGAGGACTTAAAAATCCTCCAATAATAGAAAACAGCAAAAGAGCAAAAAGGTTTACCCGTACAGGCCTCCAGACAAATGCAGTGGACCCATTTAGTTAAGATGGCAACACAGGTGCAAGAATACCGATAAAACAACCGCTCGCAGCCTACCAATACATGGAGGGGGCGGTTGCCTGGTATGTTAATACACAATAAAAAACTTGTATGCGGCGCTGTTCACACTATGGCAATGCACAGCATCCAGGCCAGCCTAGTAGTGACACCCTTCTATTAGCTCAGGCGGGCAGGCCCAACGCTATCAAAATGCATGCCATGTGAACAGACACCGCAGTTTACAAGACCAAATGGGCCCAACTGCACCCTGAATAAAAAGTGCAAAAAACACATTAAAAAATGTGGAGTATTAGCTGATATTTTGGCCAAAATATGTGAGCCCGTAACCTGTGCCAAAGGTCTCCACGTTTACGGGTACCTAACACTAAATCCTAACACTGAAATATCACAGAAAGAGGACTAAAATTCTAGATTCACAGCAGTTATAAACCTATTTACACCAGCGCCACTTTATCTTTTACCTTTTCTTTTCAGTATATATTTTTTGTCTAATATACAAAGGAAATGTGTCATCTTTAGCTTTAGCCTTTTTAGAGATCAATTCACCTTCAACTTGCTTAGCTATTCACAATAACAATAACTTTTACCAGGGGTGCCCAAACTCTTAGGCTGTGTGCACACGCTGCGGATTATGTGCGGATTCATCCGCGCGGATTTTGTAAAATCCGCAGGTGAAACCGCAGGTCAAAAGACCTGCGGTTTTACCTGTGGATTGCTCTGCGGTTTTGCCCTGCGGTTTTTCATCTCCTCAATAGAGGAGATGGCAAACCGCAGGAGAATCCGCAGAAAGAATTGACATGTCAATTCTTTCTGCGGATTGAAAACCGCAGATAATCCGCGCGGAAAAATCCGCACTGTCTGCACTGCGGTTTTTGATTCCCATAGGGAATCATGGTACTGTACACCGCAGCAGAAACTTCTGCGGGTCCGCAGCGGCCAAAACCGCTGCGGAACCGCAGCAAAATCCGCAGCGTGTGCACACAGCCTTACATGCCACTATACAGTAGTTTTGCTCATAGATTTTGGGTGATATCTGTGCACAATTGGCATCCAAAATGCTTTCTATTGTTTTCCATGAGAAAATCGAGTTGCTGTTTATAGAGACAAATTTTTCTACAGACATGGTTTCCAAAATGGCTTTAATAAGTAATGCATCACTTATTGAATGCCCAAAAAGCACAGAGAGTATTGGCATGTGGATGAGCGCCATTTGTTACATAAAGGCAGCTCAATCTGCAAAGTTTCTGATTCACATTTCTGCCAATGATTACATAGCAGCTACAATGTCAAACTTTTCTAATGACTGTTTATTCAATGGAAATATACTTTTTCTGTAAGTTTTCTCCACTGATTTCTTGGGGTCCCAGCAAATGAAAACTTTGAGATCTGCTTATTTTCAAGTTTAGCAATTAGGTATTGTCCAGGAATATCCCTTTAAAATTGATGGAATGCAGGTATGAGTTGTATAATCAGTTTATTAGTATGTGATGTGGATAACAACACTGGAGCCGCAACTGCATGTGGAAGATTAGTCGGACAATTTGAGGAGAAATATCCTTTTGCAGATGACAGCCTATTAAGCTTTGTGGTGCTCTGTAATAATCCTTTTAATTCTAGTTAATTGCTTTGCAAGATCACATTAATAATTATAGTCTTTTCTTATTCTACCTACTGTATGAATATTGATGTTCTGAACACTGTACTATGGTAGAGGATTTGAAAGGTATAGATTGAGTTGATATGAATTTTAGTTAAAGGGAACATGAACTGATACGGATCATACATGTGTACTTCTTTTACAATGTTCTATGTAATATTGGATAACACATTTTCTCTCAATGTACTGTAACCTAACACTCTAGTATATTCCTGAAAGAAGAGCTTATGACTGTGATATCGAGAGAAACTCTTCATCTGACGTACTGCCGACAAACCGGGAGATAAATGATAAGCTGTAAATACAGTGCACAAAAGCCAACCTATGGTCTTAAGAAATATATTTATATAATCATTAATATTTTATGGACCATTCACAGTGAGCAACAAAAGAAGTTTGTAAGTCATGTTTATGCAATGGTAAGAAATATTGCTCTATAACAGATTCATCCTGGATTTATATCCGGCCAAGGGTAACTTCTGCATGGAGTCTAGATGTTCTGCCATGCATCAGTTTCCTCTTGGTACTCAGTTTCTCTCAAATGTTTAAAGAACACATTTGTAGGTTAATTGGCATTCTAAGATTTGGCTAATTGGGGACATGGACTGATGTAGCATAATATGTTGGCGCTAAATAAACAAATATATAGTTGTACAAGTGCGCCATTCCCCTGATGGTCTTTTACTCTCTGAAATAATTTACTAGTGTAATGTGTATTTGTGGCGGCCCCGGGAGTATGGTTGCCACAGTGGCATTGCCTTCCCCCAGGGAGGGTGAGGTCAGGCTTGGAAGCAATGAAGGGTCTCTCTAACAGTTAACCATAACATGCAACACAGTTCCCACTCTGGGCCAGCAGAGGGAGCTCTGAACCAGAATTGGGGGAGGAGTGCTCTCTGAGGGCCAGGAGGGGAAATTAGTCAGTTCTGTGAGGAGGCTGAAGTGTATAGACGTGGAGAGAGAAGCTGGGGGACTGAGCGGAGTTGAGAGCTCGTTCCCAGCTGGAGCACATGATCTGGAGCCTGGTCTCCACGGTTGTATGGATACTGAAGGTCCTGCAACAGAAACCAGAGGAATAGGAAGCTGTAAATGCTCTATTCCCATCTAAGACTCGGAGGCACAACAGCAATGGGTGAGCCAAGAGAAAAGATAGAAGGCTACAGCTGTCTGCCATACGAGGTAGATTTGAGAGTGAACAAGAAGGAGGAACTTCAGTGTAACACAGTACTGGATGTACCTCAAGTAAGCGCTAGGAAGGTGACTACACAACCTATCTGCATAGAGAGATTCCTGAGTTGCTTCCAGGCTAGTCAGCTCCTGTGCCATCTGTAATTTGGACCCTGGACTGCAGTAAAGGTAAAGAAACTACATTGTGCTGTGCCCTTGCCTTCTTTCTGCAACTTCTCCAGCACTTCTACATCTCTGTGCCAGAAATGCACCCTCTTCCCCAACACCGATCTACACTGCCCTGGGACTACAGCCCTGCCTGTGGAGGGCTACACCATCATTGTTGCCCAACACCATCTGTCCCAGAGGATCTGTCTGCGGCGTCGGCTTAACATCTTCATTGCCGAATACCACAGGTGGCGTCACGAATCACTCATAAACTTTATTCCACTACTCTACCCCTTTTTCATGGGTGCCCAGGGCCACGGACTGGGTCACCACTGCTGTGACATTCCTCTCTGAGAGATAGGCCCAGTACCGAGTACCCCACAGCCCTGGGAGGGCGACCCATATTCTGCTTACTTTTCCACAGCTCAGTCTCCTCTTTGTGCTTGTTTCAGACTCCATTTTGATTTCCAGCTTTCATCCTAAATCTTGTTCTTCAATGTATTACCAACCATCATTCCTACAATGGATCAGTAAGGCATCGCGTGGGGAGCCAACACCATCTCTGCCTTCTGTCGTAACTCTGAGATTACCCTTTACCTCTAGAGTCTCCTAAATAAATTCAAAGATTATCAATACTCAGTGAAAAGCCATCTACATTATAATTGTGCGACAGGAGCTGTCTATTCAAAAGGTAAGAAAATAATTAGGTTATCATTGAGACACACACCAAATGTATAGCAAATAATCACACATTGCATTGCTCATGGATATGGACAAAAGATAGGATATATCCAATCATCACTAACTGTAGTTTCTGACCACTACCCAGGGGAACTTCTACATATTCTACATTGTATACAATTTCATCAAACAAGAATTTCTAATGACCGAGATGATGACCCCCTTTTAGAGAACGTAATGTCATGAAATTTCCAAGGAGTCTCCATGACATCACATGACACAATTGTAGAGAAAGAAAGAAGAACTGAGGAGAAAAGAGCAACTACTGTATACGCACAGAAATTTGTATGTGTGTATATTAGAGATGGGGGGATTGATGTGCGAACGTTCAAGTTCAAGTTGAAATTACTGAAATTTACAGTTCCACATGCTTTGCAGCATTGAGGTTCTGGGTTCAAATCCCACCAAGGACAACATCTGCAAGGAGTTTGTATGTTCTCCCCGTGTTTGCATGGGTTTCCTCTGGGTTCTCTGGTTTCCTCCTATACTACAAAGATATACTGATAGGGTATTTAGATGGTGAACTCCAAAGGGGACAGTGGTGAGTAAAATAAATAGATCAGCAATACAAATGCCCAACTCCTTTTCACACACTGCTGAAGAGTCAGTGAACCGCGTGCTAATGGCATTAAGTCTTGTCACATTCCCCATTATGCTCTACAGTAATCAGATGATCTAGCCAAGCCAGGAAGGAGCTATCATAGCCAGTATAAAAAAATAAGGTCCTGCCATGAAATGCCATTTTATGCAGCACTATGGATAGAAGTGCAGAGAACACAATAGCTTTCTACCATGCTCCTGTCACAGCCACACCAGCCACCTCTGGCCACTTTCATAGTGCTAGACAGTACTACTGATGCTGGAAATTATGCTAGTACTCATCACAGCCATTGCAGCAAGGTGTCAGATATGATTTACAGCTGACACCCACTGATGATTTTGCCAACGATGCTCGTGAGCCGGCATAATCATTGTGATGTACCTGTACAGTAGTTGGCCCGTTCTGTTATTCATGACTCTGGATGTCGAGAAAGGGATAACACTTCTAAATAATACCAAGCTTTGGACAAAATGTAGAATATTTTGCATATTAACTAAAGATGATTATTCAGCTAATCTTTATCTATTTACACGGGATTTCAAAATTTCATTGAAAACCAATTACACTTTGCTATGAATATCGATAGTACCATGGAGCTTGCTCTGTACAGCACCCCTTATACATAATTATCACTATTATTGTGCATTAGGAGATCTTTTTACAAGTTTATCTTAATAGGAAATACCGGTGGTTTAGCAATATTTAGCTATAAAGTCTCATATGTCTTATTAAATCTTGTCTTTGAGACCAATAAGAGTTTATAAGATGCATTATACAAGCACATATTTATAAGACGAACAGTATGTTACAGCTCATAAAGGGAGCAATAATAATAAAAAATAAGCATTCGAGCCATTATGGTTTCCAGTCTATATATCATAATTGACAATATCTTATTTAAGCAAAATAATGCAATATGTTTTAGTTAGAGATATCAAGATTTTCTGTTCATAACATTTTAGATGCTGTTCTTCTGTACACAGTTTATTTCCAGAGATCTGACCCATTGATCTGTTGGATGTTAATATATTAATATCACCATCGCTTGGCACAGGTACCTAGCACAGTCATCATCCAATTTTAGTGTTGAGCTTGATCATGCAATCCTTTTGCTGCTGGAATCTGGTTTGTTCACAGTGTAATAATGTCTGAACCTGATCTTGAACTCTCATTTTTTTATATCCTTGTTCAATGTGACCTGTTTACATTTGTTTGTTACTATAATTGAATTTCTGCTAGACTTTTGGTCTTTTATATGACTTGCACTTAACACTTTATTCAAGACTTCAGGCCACTTCTAGCTCTCAGATTATCTACTCATGGCATAACACTTATGGTAAATACCAGAACTAAATATTTTTGCATTATCATGACTCATTAATATGCAACCGGTGTTTACCTTTATTATAGCATTACGTACCTATTTAAGCCAATCCATGGTACTCGATTTCCTTGACTTGTAGCCACCACTTACATTTTGTATCTTTTCCCTCTCCCCCTTATTTTGTATTTGTACATGAAATAAAATTTGTCACTTTTATTATTATTGGTTCCTCGTGTGCTTCCTTGTTTCTACATGATATTGATATACATTAGTGTGGAACATACCTGAGTCCTATGTATGGCATCTAAGCTTTATGATAGAGAACGTATGTATTAATGTTACTAATTTTGGTACCATACCAGAGGCAAATTCTTTTTATTGTACTCCCTATTAACTAATTACACAATTTAACATGATCCAACATAGCAATGAACATAATGCTTTTTCCTATCTAGAAAAAAGGGTGTTCATAATGGCTTAGGTAAAAGAACAACTCCCATAGAAATATATAAACCTACATAGAAATCGGAGTACGACGCCAAAGAATCAATAAAAATAAAATTTTTTATAATATCAAAATTATTCGCTCTTTATTGGTACAGGTGCAAAAAAGTACATTCAAAGTACAATCATATGGTCAGATACCGGAGATGACACAAAAAGAAAGGGGAATGGAATTGCCGCACATGCATAGTAAATGCAATGGTACAAAAATACATGAACGTAAATGAAAAACCCCAAATCTGTATAAAAATTCATGCCCATGCAACAAAGTCTCACCCTTGGCCATCTATTGTTTATACAAAAATGAAGTTCATGCCAAGGGACATAGGGAATTCATGCAGAGCCTTCCATTAAAGTGCTATGTGCAAAAAGGTATGGGGAAAGAGATGAAAAAGTAACCATGCTTACCCATAAAGGAAGTGCATATGCGGAGTGTCCAGTCCCCAGAGCCCCTACGCACGTTTCGCGCTGGGCTTCATCGGGGGGGCACTAAATACAGCACTTCATTCATCATTTAAAAGTGATTGCTATCAACTCCAATATTTAGGAGAAGTTCCCAGCATAATTGTAAAATCAGCAATTTAATAATGTGGTGCAACGTGCAATAATTAGTGAGACTAAATGGAAAGACGTGCACTTAGTGTAGACCAGTCTAGCACAGCATGCTGGCATCACACCAGAGGCTTGGGTGTTGTCTCTGTAGGACTCCTCCTCTTCCCTTTTCACTAGTTCGCACTCAACTTTGACTTTGGGCATGCACAGTGTTCTTCTACCTATGTGCCACTGCCCTGGCATCACACTTTGCTGACCTCGAGTCTGATCAGTCAGGTGCTTCCCTCTGCGATCTCACAGCAGGTGCACTGTGCGACTGTGCTATAATTCTAAGCTACAATTTGGTAGTGGCATGCAGTTTGGGCATGTACAATGAACTTCTGCTGATCTACTACTACTTTCTGAACCAGCACAATGAAACAGCAGTGCAGCATGTCTGCTGCAAGATCTATGAAGGAAGTCAAACTTCGGTAGATCACTATGCAACCATACAAATTCACTGCTACAATCATTCATTTCGTCAATATATGCTGACTAGCCAACACCTTTAAAATGTTCCATATTTTCAAAAGTAATAAGACCATGGACAGCCAAACCTTACAGTGAAGAGTTTGGTCTTTATTATGCAGTTGATCCCATAATGGAACATTAGCATCATATAATTCCTGAATCAAAGGTCTGCTAAACAGTGTGTCGCATGTCCCTAGAGGTTTGTAGATGTCATCTATGACATCAGTAGACAAGCCAATGGGTCAGAGTCTGCTGCAGTCAGTGTTTTCCTTGGACTATTAGGGTGTAATAAGCTAAACGATAGCATCACTTTGGGATGGGCATAGAATTACTTTGCTCTTCTTCACAGTTAAAGTATTAAATGAACTTGATATCGTACTTACAGAGAGCTGTTTTGTATTAGTTTGTTTACAGCATATAAAAGGCTAACTTCCATTATCTCCTGTCTTGTTCCACTGGTACTGACTGGAAGCCATCAATATCACTGTAGCCAGACAGGAGATGCTGGAATGTTATGTTAGTTGAATTTTACCATCATTATTTTATTTATAGCACACCAGATTTTACAAGAGTATTTTTAGTCTTGCTAACTTCATCATACAATGTGTGGCAGATAATATATCAGAAATGTAAGCAATACATTAAAGATCCAAATATAGAAAAATGGATTGTACATAAGGCAAAATAAATCAAGATTAGAGAAGTTTTCTCAATTTTAAATCCATTCATTGTTTTCTTACAATAACATAATAACATTTTACATCTATGCTG
This sequence comes from Dendrobates tinctorius, assembly GCF_039654945.1. Classification (NCBI taxonomy): domain Eukaryota; kingdom Metazoa; phylum Chordata; class Amphibia; order Anura; family Dendrobatidae; genus Dendrobates; species Dendrobates tinctorius. Next base: position 15,909,251 of record NW_027361749.1, read on the forward strand.
CATATCCTGGATAAATCAAAAGCTTCTAGGCTTGGCCATCAGCTAAGCTGCTTTTTATGCTGATTTTTATTTTTCTTTGAAGTTATTCATTCTTTCTTTACAGACACATGTTATTTTGCATGGCTATCGCTACTTTATATGCTGTATGTATGTCTCCTTTGCTATGCCCTGCACTATGGGGTGTGATGTCTTACAGTTCAATACATTCTGTATGCTTTAGATTAGAGATAAGCAAATCTTTTGATATTCGAGTTTGAAGACTTTGCTGAATTTTCCTCTGAAAGTTTATTTCCGACAAATTAATTTGAGAGGATCTAAATACTAGAAAGCTTGAGTTTGCTCGGAAACTACACATGGGGTAGAGGAGAAAGAGAGAGAGAGGACCCCACTGATCAAAAGAACTTACACCCTACAGGAGAAAGATAAAAAGAGGACCCAGCTGACTATAAAAAAAGACTACAGGATAGAGTGAGACTTACCCAGTGACCCTGGAGAAGGAAAACAACTCATGTAGAAACTGTGCTCCACTGGCAACCGCTGGTCTGTGATGGCCCAAGTACTGACCACCACTATACAAGGTACGATAATCAGTAAGATGTCATAGGTGTAGGGCATAGTGATGAGCGAGTATACTCATTACTCAAGATTTCTCGAGCATGCTCAGGTGATCTCCGAGTGTATTTGGATGTGCTCGGAGATTTAGTTTCTGTCGCCGTAGCTGCATGATTTGCGACTGTTAGTCAGCCTGAATACATGTGGGGATTGCCTGTTTGTTAGTAAATCCCCATATATGTTCAGGCTGTCTAACAGTCGCAAATTATTCAGCTACGGCAACAGAAACTAAATCTCCAAGCACATCCAAATTCTCTGAGATCACCCGAGCATGCTCGAGAGATCTCGAGTAACGATTATACTTGTCCATCACTAGTAGGGCATTATGGGGAGGCTTACACAACAAGAGAAAATGACAATAGTCTGCTGTCTGATGCTTCAGAATTGGGTAAATGGTGTCGACAAGTTTTTTATTTTTTGTGAACTCTGAATCGAATTTCAAAATGTTCAAATTCATGTGACACAGTGAGTTTCAGGAAACTCGACTTGATTTCAATTGTTCACAGATCTATCCGCTCATCTCTGCTTTAGATGTCTTCGGGCCTTATTCATTTTTTCATTTGTGGAATCTGGTGATTCAAAATCTGCGCTGCCAAGTTTCCAAAGTGCGATCATAGGCAAAACCACTGTGGTTCTGCCTGATGAAAAGGTTTGTAAAGCTTGAAACACTTTGAAGCAATAAACCTCAATTATGTCACATCTCTATGATTGTACTTTGGACACTTGGCAGCATGGATTTTGAGTCATCAAATTCTTCATTCTTTTTCATCAAACCCCATTGGTGATCCTGCGGCAGCCTTCACATGCTTTATACAGGAGTTCTGACTGTCATAACCCTATCATTGAGTGAATTTCATTACTTCCTACATCCTACATACATAAGATAAGACCCCATCTTGTGCTTCTTGTCACTCCAATTTTTGCATTTTTATAAATATTATTTAATTTGTGTCTTTTTTTGCCTAGGATTTTAGTGAGTTTTTCTGACTTTTTTTTTTTTGTTTGTGCCAAATGCTTCTTTTAATTTGTGCCTTTTCAAGTCTACTTTATATGTTTGCCTGATTTTTCAATGTTCGACATTGTAGGTGTGGATAGAGTTCCAGATGCTTTTTGCTGTCGCTTTTTAAAAAATTGCTCCGGTTTTTAAGAAATGCATTTTAGCTTCCTCCCAGAATTATTTTATGTAGATCTGGAATTTTTGCAAAAATTTTGCTACAATTAGCAGAAGATAAGATTTTCTGCATTAAAAAGTCACAAAACAGGAAAAAAATAAAAATTAAAGAGGACTTTTTTTATTCTGCACAAAATTCATGAACGATACTAGCCATTGTGACACAAGAAAATGTCAACGAATGCCACAAGACAAGAAATGAAAAGTGACTTAACATAAACCCCAAATGAATCGAGCTTATATTATTTTTCCTTTTTTCTGTCTTTCTTCTACTGCTCATTTTAAACATATACTTTATAATGACATATTATTTCATATTTGTATTTTGGAATACCTTGGATTTCCCGACATAGATGTACTGTTGTATTATTTTATTGCATGGAAACTTTGAATACATTTCAAAATGAAAAGAATACTCCAATGCTAACTTATTTTCCTTTGGATAAAGTCTTTTTTATGTTCTTGGAACCATTATATATAACTTTTGTCTGTCTCTGTTCTTTTTTCTGTCTCTGATTATCTGGATATAATCCAATTCTCATGAAGGTCTCAAGACTGAAAACGTTCATTCAAAAGCTAGAGTCGTTTGTAAGGATGAAAATATTGATCAAATTCAACTCAGTGTTCAGAGCATTGCATTGTATATAATGTAATTAATGAAACAGCATTGTGGTTTCTTGTATACTAAGCAGTACTGCAGTGTAACGAATAAGTGGATCAATCTGCAGAGGATCGAGTTTTGGTGGAATTTCCTGAAATCCATGGTTTCACGCAAATTTGAACTTTCTGAGATTTGATTTGCGATTTGCAAAAACAAAAAACCTTGGCAGGCTCAATATTCCAAATTGCTGAAGCATCAGAGAGGCTAATGTAATTTTAAGTTTCCATTCGGCTTAACCATAATGCCCTGCAGCTGTGACATCTAGTGGATTATTATACCTTGTACAGTGGTAGTACCTGGGCCATCACAAATCAGCGATTCTCAGTTTAGCACAGTTTTGTACAGCAGAGTCACTGGATGAGTCTCTCTTCTGTAGAGTGTAAGATCTTTTGAACAGAGGGGTTCTCTTGCACTCTCTCTCTACTGTAAAGTGCCAGCTCTCATGATCAGTAGCGTCCTCTCTCTCTTTTTTTTAGAGTAAAGTGAAATTCTCTTTTGAGCAGAGGGGTTTTATCTCTCCTCTCCTCCACATTAATTTTTCAAACAATTAAAAGGTTTCCAGTATTTATTTGCTGCAAATCAAATTTTTGGGAACATTTGGAGAATTTAAATTTCGAAAGATCCACCATCTTTACTGATAAGGGCTATGATGACAATGCTTTCAGTTTAGATCACGAATAATAGAAAGTATTTCAAACCATTGGGGATATTACCCTTCGCACATCGGCACAGGTGCACTTCCTTCTGCCCTTCCGAGGGCAGAGCAAAGTGTTGTATTGTGAGGGTATGTGCACTTTTAAGCATTTTTTTCATGTTTTTTTCACGGTTTTACCAAATAAAACACTTAAAAAATGCTTAAAAGAAGCATCCCATTCATTTTAATGAATTTCGCACTTTTTGTGCATATTGATACGTTTTTTTCCGCGAAAAAACGCATCGTGGAAAAAAACGCAGCATGCTCATTAATTTTGCAGAAAATTCCGCATTGCTAGCTATTTTCTATGAGACTGGGACCGCTCCGGAAAAAAACGCAGAAAAAAACGCGTGTTTTCTGGGAAGGAGTCCGGTTTTCATGCAGAAATTTTCTGCATATATGTGCACATAGCCTGAATGTGCTGACTTTTTTTCTTACCTTTAACGAGACACATGCAAACTGCAGTACTTTGCTCTGCCTCAGCAGGGCAGCAAGAAGTTTCAGCCCTGTAGGTAAGCATAGTAAAAGGTGAGTATAATATAAAGTCTTTCTTTGCCTTGCAGGGCAAATTTGAGTCATATCTGCAGCATTATGCAATACTGTCACATAGGCCTGAAAGTTGATGGCCATAGGTTATGTCGGAAAGAAATAGTGACAGTATCCCTTTAAGAATAAGCTTTGAGTAGCACTCCCTATAAAACATTGATTCTTCACTCTGTGACATGTTTTCTGAATACAAATGATAGTGAATAGGCTGCAATTTTCTTGAAGACTGTAAAATGAGATTTTATCAAAAGGGCAATTATTTATAAATGTATTGCTATATGGATAGAAATGACGAAATAAAATAAAAATGCATAAATTGTAAAATGTAAAGCAGAAATAAATTATATTTCACTTTTTGATAGTAGTTTCCACTTGAAAATGTTCAATATTTTTCAATATGCGAAAAAAGGTTGCATTCTATCGTGCTAAATCATGTCAATGTGAAATATATGAACAGCAATAGGAATACGGAGGACATGTGCTATGTGAGAAAACATCGCATAGCACTCGGACCACTGTTAATCTATGGGGCAGCTCCCATCACTATTTTTTTTTGTCAGCCATATTATACAGTACGTGCGAGTGAAATTGCAGCATGCTGCGAGTTTCAGCGTATATCGGCCGAGTCTCGCCAATGCAAGTCTATGGGTGCGAGAAAAAAATGGACACCACATGGGCCAAGCGTGTGACTTGCAAGAGATACGCATATCTACAATTATAAATCTGTAGTCACTGTCAACCAGGACCAACAGCACTACAGAAAATTACTGTTTATAATTATAATATTGGGAGCCTGAGTTTGGCGGCTTACACGAATGTGCTTCCCATCCAGGGCTCCAATACAGTTTGGAAACTGGCACGTTTCTTCAAAGCCACGGGCTGTCCGCAGCCAGTCTTGTAGTTTGGGCCCAGGCATGACCGATTGATGCAATCGGGACCATATTTCAGAGCACGTAGAACGGACAACGCCTGAGATGGTGGATTTCCCAATTAAAAATTCAAGATGAAGAGCCGCATAGGAGTGCCCAGTGGAAAGGAATCTATAAGGGAAGAAACTAAAAAAAATGCCATATCCATGCCTCAAAAAATAAAAGTTTAGGCATTACTAAAAGTTATGGCCAGTAGAAAATAAGCCCTGTCTTATTAAAATAATAAAACAATTCAATCCCTTTGCTTCCATTCAAAGCAGCATATAATGTCAAAGGCTAAATGTGAAAGTTAAAATAAATGTGGACACCTCTCAGTAAAGCTTGCATATGGTGATTTTAATTACAGCAGGTTCCTACCTACCTATAAATGCATCCTGTACCTATTCAGACTAGTTTGGATGTGCCAGTCAGTGTTTTGTTATTTCAATATTTTTCGATAAGCATAATAAATAATGCTTATAATTCATGGGCAGAGCTTAGTAAATTGTTGCATTCTTTGGCCCTGTTCTTCACAAACACAATTAATGACTGTCTATCAATAAAAATTGATAAAGATTGACCATGGTAGTTTAATTGGGTGGGTCTCAGTGACAGCAGTGCCGATGTGTCTGGTTGTTTCATCTCAGCCCTGTGCACTTGAATGTATTGAGCTGCAGTTCCAGACAAAGCCACAATTACTTTATTGTTGGAGCAAAAGTCAAGAGTTTTCTGCCTTCTCATTTTGCTTACATTTAGTCGTATGTAGAAAATAATCAAATATTAATTGCTTGTAGGATTTTTTTTTCTCTTAAGGTCTAAAAAATATAAGTATAAAGTTTTATTTTAACCCCTTAAGCCCCAAGGGTGGTTTGCACGTTCATGACCGGGCCAATTTTTACAATTCTGACCACTGTCCCTTTATGAGGTTACAACTCTGAAACGCTTCCATGGATCCCGGTGATTCTGACAATGTTTTCTAGTGACATATTGTACTTCATGTTAGTGGTAAAATTTCATTCATATAACTTGCGTTTATTTGTGAAAAAAATGGAAATTTGGCGAAAATTTTGAAAATTTTGCAATTTTCCAAATTTGAATTTTTATGCCCTTAAATCACAGAGATACAGCACACAAAAGAACTTAATAAATAACATTTCCCACATGTTTATTTTACATCAGCACAATTTTGGAACCACATTTTTTTTGTTAGGAAGTTATAAGGGTTAAAAATTGACCAGCGATTTCTCATTTTTGCAACACCATTTTATTTTTACGGACCACATCACATTTGAAGCCACTTTGAGGGGTCTATATGATAGAAAATACTCATTCTAAAAACTTCACCCCTTAAGGTGCTCAAAACCACATTCAAGAAGTTTATTAACCCTTTAGGTGCATCACAGGAATTTTTTGAATATTTAAAAAAATGAACATTTAACTTTATTTCACAAAAAAAATAATTCAGGTTCAATTTTTTTTATTTTACCAAGGGTAACAGGAGAAATTGGACTGCAAAAGTTATTGTGCAATTTGTCCTGAGTACGCTGATACCTGATATGTGGGGGGGAACCACTGTTTCGGCGCATGCAGACCTAAGAAGGGAAGGAGCGCCGTTTGACTTTTTCAATGCAAAATTGGCTGGAATTCAGATCGCACGCCATGTCGCGTTTGGAGAGTCCCTGATGTACCTAAACAGTGGAAACCCCCCACAAGTGACCCCATTTTAGAAACTAGACTCCCCCAAGGAACTTATCTAGATATGTGGTGAGAACTTTGAACCCACAAAGGCTTCACAGAAGTTTATAACGTACAGCGGTACAATTAAAAAATCATATTTTTTCCACAAAAATTATCTTTTCACCCGCAATTTTTATTTTTCCAAAGGGTAACAGGACCCTAAAAGCTATTGTGTAATTTGTCCTGAGTATGCTGATACCCTATATGTGGGTGTAAATGACTATTTGGGAGCATGGCAGAGCTTGGAAGGGAAGCAGCGCCATTTGACGTTTTTGGCTGGAATTGAGATCGGACACCATGTCGCGTTTGGAAAGCCCCTGATGTACCAAAACAGTAGAAACCCCCCACAAATGACACCATTTTGGAAACTAGACCCCCCCAAGGAACTTATCTAGATGTGTGGTGAGCACTTTGAACCCCCCAGTGCTTCACAGAAGTTTATAACGCCCGGGTGTGAAAATAAAAAAATCTTATTTTTTCCACAAGCATGATCTTTTAGTCACCAATTTTTTTATTTTCCCAAGGGTACAAGGAGAAATTGGACCCCAAAAGTTGTTGTCCAATTTGTCCTGAGTACGCTGACACCCCATATGTGGGAGAAAACTACTGTATGGGCACACGTTGGGGCTCGGAAGGGAAGTAGTGACGTTTAGGAATGCAGACTTTGATGGAATGGTCTGCAGGTGTCATGTTGCCTTTGGAGAGCCCCTAATGTGCCTAAACAGTGGAAACCCCCCCACAAATGACCCCATTTTGGAAACTAGACCCCCTAAGGAACTTATCTAGATGTGTGGTGAGCACTTTGAACCCCCAAGGGCTTCACAGAAGTTTATAATGGCCAGGCATGAAAATAAAAAAAAATTGTATTTTTTCCACAAACATGATCAATTAGTCTCCAATTTTTTTATTTTCCCAAGGGTAACAGGAGAAATTGGACCCCAAAAGTTGTTGTCCAATTTGTCCTGAGTACGCTGACACCCCATATGTGGGAGAAAACTACTGTATGGGCACATGTCGGGGCTCGGAATGGAAGTAGTGATGTTTTGGAATGCAGACTTTGATGGATTGGTCTGCGGGTGTCATGTGTGTTTGGAGAGCCCCTGATGTACCTAAACTATTGAAACTCCCCACAAGTAACCCCATTTTGGAAACTAGACCCCCCACGGAACTTATCTAGATGTGTGGTGAGCACTTTGAACCCCCAAGTGCTTCACAGAAGTTTATAACGCCTGGGCGTGAAAATAAAAAAATCATTTTTTTCCACAAAAATGATATTTTTGCCCCCAATTTTTTATTTTCCTAAGGGTAACAGGAGAAATTGGACCCCAAAAGTTGTTTTGCAATTTGTCCTGAGTAGGCTGAAACCCTATTTGTGGGGGTAAAACACTGTTTGGGCGCATGGCAGAGCTTGGACTGGAAGGAGCACCATTTGACTTTTTCAACGCAGAATTGGCTGGAATTGAGATCAGACGCCATGTTGCATTTGGAGAGCCCCTGATGTGCCCAAACAGTGGAAAGCCCCCCAATTATAACTCGAACCCTAACCCCAACACACCCATAACCCTAATCTCATCCCTGACCCTAGCCCTAACCCTAACCCTAGCCCTAATGGGAAAATGGAAATAAATACATTTTTTTATTTTATTATTTTTCCCTAACTAAGGGGGTGATAACGGGGGGTTTGATTTACTATTTATGGCGGTTTTTATGTTTGGCAGCTGTCACACGCTAAAAGACGCTTTTTATTGTAAAAATAGTTTTTGCATCACCACATATTGAGAGGTCTTATTCTTTGCGGGACGAGTTGACTTTTTTTGGTACCATTTTTGGGCACGTGACATTCTTTGATCACTTTTTATTCCGATTTTTGGGACGCAGAATGAACAAAAACCAGCGTTTCATGAATTTCTTTTGCGTTTCCGTTTCCTTTCTGTGTGCAGTAAAATTGATAAAGCGGTGTTATTCTTCTGGTCAGTACGATTACAGCAATACCTCATTTAGGTCTTTTTTTATGTTTTGGCGCTTTTATGCAATAAAAACAATTTTATATAAAAAATAATTATTTTTGCATCGCTTTATTCTGCGAGCTATAACTTTTTTATTTTTTTGCGGATGATGCTGTATGGCAGCTTGTTTTTTGCGGGACAAACTGACGTTTTCAGCAGTACCATGGATATTTATATGCGTCTTTTTGATCGCGCGTTATTGCACTTTTTGTTCGGTGGTATGATAATAAATCATTATTTTTTGCTTCGTTTTTTATTTTTATTTTTTAAGGGGTTGACTAAAGGGGTTAACTAATGGGACATTTTATAGGGCGGGTCATTACTGACGCGGCGATACCAAATATGTGTACTTTTATTGTTTTTTTTTATTTTCAAAAAGTGAATTTATTGGGGAATATTTTTTTTTTTTACTAATTTATTTAGCGTTTTTTTTAAAATTATTTTTACATTTTTTTTTTAACTTTATTACATTGTCCCAGGTGGGACATCACTGTCCTGTGACAGATCGCTGAATTGTCACATCACAGATCACTGTGACAGATCAGTGCCTGTCAGTGTGATCTGTCACAGGCACTGCTGCAGACTTCCTCATGCCTGCGGTTGGCAGGCAGTGAGGAAGTGAGCTCCCTACAGGCCCCCGAAGGTCCCCGTCACCATCTTGGATCCGGGGGCCTGTGGGGAAAGAGCCCCCCACAGCAGCGCTGCACATTGAGCTGCCATGGCGGGCTCAGGGAAGCACAGAGGGAGCCCCCTCTCTGCCGATGCTTCCCTTTAACCCCGGTACACCGCGATCGTGTTTGATCGTGGTGTACAAGGGGTTAACATGTCGGGGCGGTCTGTGACCGCCCCTGACACATTGTGCCGAGTGTCAGCTGTGATAATCAGTTGACACCCGGCTGCGATCAGCGGCGCTCACCATGTGGGCGCCGCTGATCGCTATGACGTAGTATCCCATCCCTGGGAATTAAGTCCCAGGGCACATGGACGGGATAGTACATCTTATGGCAGAAAGGGGTTAATTCTCTCTAAAATCCTCTACTAATGCAAGGACTCCACTATAACTTTGATATATTGCCATGTGAACACTGCTTTATTCTCGTCATCTAATTACATTTGCTTTGAACTAGTTCTTGAAATAATAAAAACTGCTTAATGGGAAAAGAAAACACTAGCAATCATGTAGCTATTCTTGTCTACTCAGAAACGTTTCTGTAAATGTGAAAGCTTCATTCTTTCCTATGTTTTGTCACTGGTTGAAGAGGAATAATCCATCTATGAATAATGTTTTCATTTGTAGCCAGTCAGTACACATTATATCTCATCTGCAATGTCTAGATACGTGAATAGACTGTGCTCTGTAGCATGCATGGGTCATCTGTTCCCGTTGTCTCCTATTACCATATGTTTGAGCGCTGTTTGTTACGTTGCTATTTCTACAGAACTATGTTTTGTGGTTCATTGCATCCCTGACCTGATAAAACCCATGTCTTACAAGTGCTGATAGTGGAAAAAAAAATAGATATAATATTTCCAATTGTAACTGAGCCCTGAGAAGGGGCATTTCTTCCATGCCTCATGTAGATCATGTATGATTTGAAGTGAAATCTTGCTTTTGACAAGCAAATACATTTTGTAGCTTTGTAGTTTCTGAATGAAAATGGAAACTTATCTTGTATTTCTGCAATCTCTATTCGGTTGGGAATACCATTTTTTGCAACAAATTTCTTTTCGCGGATGTAGCTTGCCACTTCTTTATATAATAGAGACATCATGGATATACATAATGAGCATTCAAGGAGAACTTTATATCTTTAAAAATAAAACTTTTTATCACCCAAGATGCAATGACATTGTACATTTATGGATCATATCATCCGTCACACCAAAGTAATTGCTTTACAGGTGATTTAAAATATACGTAAAAAGCCAAATATTAGTTGAAAAGTTGTCCAATGAAGCTAGCACCTTGCCATATGGTATGGAAGTAGAAAAAAAGTCCTGTAGTCAGGACTATTGATGAGTGAATTTGTTCAGAAAACGAACTCCAAACATAAATTCGGCACGAATATGGCACATTCGGATTCGTGATCGGAAACACAAGCAAAATTTTATAAAATCGGTAACATTCGGTAAAAGTGCAAGAAAATATTTGACTTGCCACAAAAGTATTGTCAGCACTTTAGCAACATTAATGGTGGTGTAATATGAGCGTTTGGCACGTGTTTGATGAGGGGAGGGGGTTTTCAGAACTCAGAGGTGCGGAGTTCTTGTAAACAGTCATTTTTTTCCTAACTTTATGTGTGTACTTTGCAGTTAGCTAATCAGGGCGCAGGAAACACCCACAATGCCCTGACACAGCGGCTTGTGTCATTGGCTGCTGAAATCACATATCTCTCTCTATATACAGTGGGGAAAAAGTATTCAGTCAGCCACCAATTGTGCAAGTTCTCCCACTTAAAAAGATGAGCGAGGCCTGTATTTAACATCATAGGTAGACCACAGCTATAAGAGTCAAAATGAGAAAACAAATCCAGAAAATTACCTTGTCTAACTTAGCATGATTTATTTTACAAATTATGGTGGAAAATAAGTATTTGGTCATTGACAAAAGATCATCTCAATATTTTGTTATTTATCCTTTGTTGACAAAGACAAAGGTCAAACGTTTTCTGTAAGTCTTCAAAAGGTTGGCACACACTGTTGGTGGTATGCTGGCCCATTCCTCCATGTAGATTTCCTCTAAAACAGTGATGTTTTGGGCCTGTTGCTGGGCAACACAGACTTTCAAATCCCTCCAAAGGTTTTCTATGGGGTTGAGATCTGGAGACTGGCTAGGCCACTTTAGGACCTTCATATGCTTCTTACAAATCCACTCCTTCATTGCCCTGGTGGCGTACTTGGGATCACAATCATGCTGAAAGACCCATCCACATTTCATCGTCAATGCCCTTGCTGATGGAAGGAGGCTTGCACTCAAAATCTCATGATACATGGCCCTATTCATTCTGTCATGTACACAGATCAGTCGTCCTGGTCCCTTTGCAGAGAAACAGCCCCAAAGCATGATGTTGCCACCCCAAGATTTACAGTAGGTATGGTGTTCTTTGCAACTCAGCATGCTGTCTCCTTCAAACACAACAAGTTTTGTGCCTACCAAACTGTTCTACTTTGATTTCATCAGACCATATGACATTCTCCCAATATTGTTCTAGATAATCAAAATGCACTCTAGCAAACTTCAGATGGGCCGGGACATGTACTGTCTTAAGCAGAGGGACACATCTGGCACTGCAGGATCTGAGTCCCTGGTGATGAAGTGTGTTACTGATAGTAGCTTTTGTTACGGTGGTCCCTGCTCTATGCAGATCATTCACTAGGTCCCCCATGTGGTTCTGGGATTTTTGCTCACCCTTCTTGTGATCATTTTGACCCCACGGGGTGAGATCTTGTGTGAAGCCCCAGATCGAGCGAGATTATCAGTGGTCTTGTATGTCTTCTATTTTCTTATTATTGGTTCCACAGTTGATTTCATCACACCAAGCTGCTTGCCTATTGCAGATTCAGTCTTCCCAGCCTGATGCAGGGCTACAATTTTTGTTTCTGGTGTCCTCTGACAGCTCTTTGGTCTTCGCCATAGTGGAGTTTAGAGTGTGACTGTTTGAGGTTGTGGACAGGTGTATTTTATACTGATAAGTTCAAACAGGTGCCATAACTACAGGTAAAGAGTGGAGAATAGAGGAGCCTCTTAAAGAAGAAGATACGGGTTGGTGAGAGCCAGAAATCTTGAATGTTTTTAGGTGGACAAATATTATTATTATTTTCCACCATATTTTGCAAAATAAATATTGCCAAATCAGACAAGGTGATTTTCTGGATTTCTTTTCACATTTTGACTCTCATAGTTGTGGTCTACCTATGATGTCAATTACAGACCTCACTCATCTTTTTAAGTGGGAGAACTTGCACAATTGGTGGCTGACTAAATACTTTTTTCCCCCACTGTAAATACAGGACATCTTGTTTTAGCACCATATTGACACTGTAACAGCGCAGAGAGGCTGCTCCTGAAGCTGGCACTGTTCGCAGCAAGATTTTAGTTAGTTAGTTAGTTAGGCGGTTGAATATCAGTCAGATATTGTAGCTGGCTAGTGTCCAGTGTGGCTGTTAACTTTACCTTCAGCACTTTTTTTTGGCCATTACTGAGGCCCACAGACAAAGCCAGCAAAGCACATGTCCTACCAGTTTGTTGTGCACTGCTTCTATTGTGCTCTGCTTGGTAGGGACAGGAATCATTAGGTGACTCGAGCATTCCTTTCTTTGGCGTTTCTCATCCAGACGAGGGATGAATGGTCCGTTACTAATCGAAACTGATGCCCAAGCGAATAGTAGCATAGGGACTCCAAGGCCTATTTAATCTCAAAGCACTCCTCCACTATGCTATAATTTTTCCGTCCGGGATCAGTTTCCTGCTCAAGTAAGTGATTGGGTGTTCATCCCCAATCATCTCTTGCAACAGCACCGCTCCTAGCTCTACCTCTAAGGTATCTGTTTGCATGATGAAGATTTTCTTGAAATTGGGGCTGATGAAGGCCGGCTGTCCACACAATACCAACTTCAGGGTCTGGAATGCTTCCTCCGCTTGAGGATTCCACCGGACAATCACCGACGTCTTACCTTTTAACAAGGTTGTTAGGGGTGCCGATTTTCCAGCAAAACTCAGTATAAACTGGGGTAGTACCCAATGTTGCCAAGGAATGCCCTCAGCTGTTTAGTACTTAACAGCTTGGGTCAGTTTTGAATGGCCTCAATCTTGTTTACTTGGAGTTTGATAACCCTGCGGCCTATCCGGTAACCTAAGTACCGGGCTTTCATGAGTCCTATCGTGCATTTTTTGGGGTTCACTGTTAACCCTGAGATTCTGAGAGACTCCAGCACTGCTTGTACCTGGGACAGGTGGATGTTCCAATCTGCACTAAAAATGACTATGTCTATGTCATCTAAATATGCCCAGGGATAAACTGGGAATAGATAAAGCACAATAGGATCTTATCCAATGACAATAGGATGTCATGTGTCATAAAAAGTGAGATACACTCACCTTGCCAAGTTGCTTAATGTTGTGAGGGCGACTACTGGTAAAAAGGAAAAATGAAGGGAGGTATCACTTATGCGCTGCTGAGATGAAAACTTCTTAAAATCAATTCATTTGTTGGAATAGGATACAGTCAACGTGTTTCGGGGTCACACAGGGCCCCTTAATCAGGGCAAACCTTAAAACTAGGTATGTCCTGATGAAAGGGCCCTGTGTGACCCCGAAACGTGTTGACTGTAACTTGTTCTAATAAATGAATTGATTTTAAGATGTTTTCATCTCAGCAGCGAATAAGTGATACCTCCCTTCACTTTTTCTATCTAAATATGCCGACGCGTATTTCCGAGGGGGCTCTAACACTATGTCCATCAGCCTTTGGAATCTAGCCGGAGCCCCATATAATCCAAAAGGCAAAATGACATATTGATAGAGACCCTCTGGTGTTATGAAAGCAGTCTTTTCTTTCGTCGACTGTTAATGGAACCTGCGAGTAACCTTTGGTGAGATCTATCGTGGGGAAATACTGGGCCTCTCCCAGTCTCTCAATTAGGTCATTCACCCATGGCATGGGATAGAGGTCAAATTTTGACACTTAATTTAATTTTCAGATCTCATTACAAAAGTGTAATGACTAGAGTTGAGCGACTTTTGGTTTTTTAGGGTCGCGTTTCGTTTCGTGAAACCCGACTTTTCCAAAAGTCGGGTCGAGCAAGATCGTCCGATTATAGGGAAAAGTCGGGGTCGTCCCGAAACACGAAACCCAAAGTAAGTCAATGGGGAATAAAAGTCGGCAGTGAGAGGAGGACAGGAAACACACCAACAGTGGCCATTTGAATGCCAAAAGCATCAATTCTTCTTACTTAAGCTTGTCAACCTTAATTAACTTCATAATACAAGTTACGCACTGAAAAATGGGGGTTATTTGGCTACAGACTGTGGGGGGGAGGGCTGGCTCCAGGTTTTCATGTGCCCTGGGCGAAAGAGCGCCCCTTTAACACATACCACAACTCATCATGCTCCGATACGGCAGAGAAATAGCGGTATAGTACAATGAAAAATACCTCACTTTTTACATCTCATGACGAGGCCCATCTATTTCTCCATACAGAATCATTGGTCCCATATAATGTTTGAAACAGTATATGATGAGCTCCACATAATGCTACAGTATATGTTGGTCCCCATGGATGAAGCTCTACTGTCTTATGGGCCCAAATAATGCTCCAAACATAATGGGCCCCATTTCTAATGCTCTAGTGTATAATGGGCCCTGTAAATGCTGCTCCAGTGTCTGATGTCCACCTTTGGAATGTTCCAGTGTATGGTGGGCCCCATCTATCATTCTCAGACGGTGTTAGGCCCAGTATGGATTGCACGTGATTGCACAAAGGTTAGAAAGGGTACCGTATCCCCGGATAACATGTATGAATAGCATACACATTCAAAATATATGTCTCAGGAGGCAGGCTCAGACGGTGTTAGGCCCAGTATGGATTGCACGTGATTGCACAAAGGTTAGAAAGGGTACCGTATCCCCAGATAACATGTATGGATAGCGTACACATTCAAAATATATGTCTCAGGAGGCAGGCTCAGACGGTGTTAGGCCCACTATAGATTGCACGTGATTGCACAAAGGTTAGAAAGGGTACCGTATCCCCGGATAACATGTATGGATAGCGTACACATTCAAAATATATGTCTCAGGAGGCAGGCTCAGACAGTGTTAGGCCCAGTATGGATTGCACGTGATTGCACAAAGGTTAGAAAGGGTACCGTATCCCCAGATAACATGTATGGATAGCGTACACATTCAAAATATATGTCTCAGGAGGCAGGCTCAGACGGTGTTAGGCCCAGTATGGATTGCACGTGATTGCACAAAGGTTAGAAAGGGTACCGTATCCCCAGATAACATGTATGGATAGCGTACACATTCAAAATATATGTCTATACATCAGGAGGCAGGCTCAGACGGTGTTAGGCCCAGTATGGATTGCACGTGATTGCACAAAGGTTAGAAAGGGTACCGTATCCCCGGATAACATGTATGGATAGCGTACACATTCAAAATATATGTCTCAGGAGGCAGGCTCAGACGGTGTTAGGCCCAGTATGGATTGCACGTGATTGCACAAAGGTTAGAAAGGGTACCGTATCCCCAGATAACATGTATGGATAGCGTACACATTCAAAATATATGTCTATACATCAGGAGGCAGGCTCAGACGGTGTTAGGCCCAGTATGGATTGCACGTGATTGCACAAAGGTTAGAAAGGGTACCGTATCCCCGGATAACATGTATGGATAGCGTACACATTCAAAATATATGTCTCAGGAGGCAGGCTCAGATGGTGTTAGGCCCAGTATGGATTGCACGTGATTGCACAAAGGTTAGAAAGGGTACCGTATCCCCAGATAACATGTATGGATAGCGTACACATTCAAAATATATGTCTATACATCAGGAGGCAGGCTCAGACGGTGTTAGGCCCAGTATGGATTGCACGTGATTGCACAAAGGTTAGAAAGGGTACCGTATCCCCGGATAACATGTTTGGATAGCGTACACATTCAAAATATATGTCTCAGGAGGCAGGCTCAGACGGTGTTAGGCCCAGTATGGATTGCACGTGATTGCACAAAGGTTAGAAAGGGTACCGTATCCCCAGATAACATGTATGGATAGCGTACACATTCAAAATATATGTCTATACATCAGGAGGCAGGCTCAGACGGTGTTAGGCCCAGTATGGATTGCACGTGATTGCACAAAGGTTAGAAAGGGTACCGTTTCCCCGGATAACATGTATGGATAGCGTACACATTCAAAATATATGTCTCAGGAGGCAGGCTCAGACGGTGTTAGGCCCAGTATGGATTGCACGTGATTGCACAAAGGTTAGAAAGGGTACTGTATCCCCGGATAACTTGTATGGATAGCGTACACATTCAAAATATATGTCTCAGGAGGCAGGCTCAGACGGTGTTAGGCCCAGTATGGATTGCACGTGATTGCACAAAGGTTAGAAAGGGTACCGTATCCCCAGATAACATGTATGGATAGCGTACACATTCAAAATATATGTCTATACATCAGGAGGCAGGCTCAGACGGTGTTAGGCCCAGTATGGATTGCACATGATTGCACAAAGGTTAGAAAGGGTACCGTTTCCCCGGATAAGATATGTATGGATAGCGTACACATTCAAAATATATGTCTCAGGAGGCAGGCTCAGATGGTGTTAGGCCCAGTATGGATTGCACGTGATCGCACAAAGGTTAGAAAGGGTACCGTATCCCCGGATAACATGTATGGATAGCGTACACATTCAAAATATATGTCTCAGGAGGCAGGCTCAGACGGTGTTAGGCCCAGAATGGATTGCACGTGATTGCACAAAGGTTAGAAAGGGTACCGTATCCCCAGATAACATGTATGGATAGCGTACACATTCAAAATATATGTCTATACATCAGGAGGCAGGCTCAGACGGTGTCAGGCACAGTATGGATTTGACGGCCCAGATTACACAGCGGAGGAGCAGGGAGAGGTAAAGATTGCAAATGCTGGGGCCCTGCCCAAACAAGGGGGGCCCACTCGTGGGCGTCGGTACTGGCACTGGGCCCCTCATAGTACAGCGGTGTGTCTGACGGCGGGTGTGCACCACCACCGTCAGAGACACTTGATTGCACTAAGAGGGATCCTGTGCCAGTGCCCGCGCCCAAGAGTCGGCCTACCCACCTGTCCAGGGCAACGGCACTCACACGGTGTCGTGCGCTAGGTGGTGACCCCGGCCATGGGGGGGGAGGCAGCACAGTTAGGGAGTTTTAGAAAGTGGCATATGTTGATGTTGGACATTCAGCTGATGCAAAAGGCGAAATAGGTGAAGTACCAGGAAGAGGTGGACCAAAGCAAGCCATTTTTCTTTCACCCTATGTGTCATCAGGGGAAGGTGGGACAAAATCCTTGGAAACCCATGCGTGGTTCATTTTAATGAAGGTTAGATCATCCACATTTTGGGTTGACAGACGGGTCCTTTTTCTGTCAGGATTGATCCAGCTGCACTGAAGACTCTTTCCGATAGCACACTTGCAGCTGGGCAAGCGAGCTCCTGTAAGGCATATTGGGCCAATTCAGGCCAGGTGTCCAGTTTAGCGGCCCAATAGTCAAAGGGGAATGACCTGTGTGGGAGAACATCGATATGGGAGGAAAAGTAGTTTGTAACCATAGTTGACAACTGTTGTCTCCTGTCACTTTCTATCGATGCAGTATTACCAGTTGTGTGAGCGGTATTTGAAAAATCAGTCCACAACATTGTCATGAAACCCCTGTCTCCAACGCCACTTCTGCTGTGTGCACCACGAACACCTCTGCCAAGCTGCCCCCGGCCCGTACGGCTCGTGTGAGAACCATAACCGCTGCTGTGTGCTGGGAATGCCTCAAGCAACCGATTTACCAGAGTTGCTTGTTTATTAGCCAATATTAGGTCAAGGTTCTCCTGTGGCATGATGTTTTGTAATTTGCCTTTATAGCGTGGATCCAGGATGCTGGCCAACCAGTAGTCGTCATCGTTCATCATTTTGGCAATGCGGGGGTCCCTTTTTAGGATCCGCAAGGCATAATCTGACATGTGGGCCAATGTTCCCGGTGTCAATGATGCACTGCGAGTGCTGGGTGGAGGAGCACTTTCTGGCAAATCCACATCCCTCCAGTCACGCACAAACCCTGTACCAGACCTTGCCACGCCAACATTTTCACTTGCCCCACGAGATGCATCCTCCTCCCCTAAGTAATCATCCCCATCATCATCTTCCTCCTCCTCTTCTTCCTCCACCTCGTCCAGGAGAGGTCCCTGAGCAGACAATGGCTGAATGTCATCAAGGATTCCCTCCTCCTCTTCCTCCTCATCAACATTGGCTGCAGACGCCTGCTCCTTAAGGTGCGTCAAAGTTTGCATGAGCAGACGCATAAGTGGGATGCTCATGCTTAGGATGGCGTCGTCTGCGCTTACCAGCCGTGTGCATTCCTCAAAACACTGAAGGACTTTACAAAGGTCTTTCAGCTTCGACCACTGCACACCTGTCAACTCCATGTCTGCTCTCAAAGTGCCTGGCCGTGTATCCTCCCACAAATGCATTATGGCCTGCCTCTGCTCGCACAGCCGCTCCACCATGTGCAGGGTGGAGTTCCACCTTGTTGCAATGTCGATAATGAGGCGGTGGTTGGGAAGGTGGAGCAATCGCTGCAGCTTCTGCATACGAACGGAGTGTACAGGCGACCGGCGGATGTGCGCGCACAGTCTTCGCACCTTCTGGAGCAGGGCTGTTAACTCCGGATAATTTTTGAGGAAGCACTGCACCACCAGGTTCAAGGTGTGAGCCAAGCAAGGTATGTGGCTGAGTTTTGAAAGGGCTATGGCTGCCACAAAATTACGGCCGTTATCACTAACTACCTTGCCTGCCACAAGATGTACACTGCCCAGCCATGACTCAGTTTGTCGCTTCAAGTACTCGGCCAGCACCTCGGCGGTGTGTCTGTTGCCCAAACACATCATCTGCAACACAGCCTGCTGACGCTTTCCACTAGCTGCTCGATATGGGGACACATCGTGTGCAACAGTGGCAGCTGCAGATGGAGTGCTCGTACGACTGCGCTCTGTGGACGAGCTTTCGCTTCTGGAGGAGGAGGAGGAGGAGGAGGGTCGAACGCCTATAGCCAACTGTTTCCTATACCGTGGGCTAGGCAGCACTGTCCCACCACCGCTGTCCCCTGTGGACCCTGCATCCACCACATTAACCCAGTGCGCAGTGATGGACACGTAACGGCCCTGGCCATGCCGACTGGACCATGCATCAGTTGTGAGGTGCACCTTTCCGCTCACTGACTGCTTGAGTGCATGGACAATGCGGTCTTTCACATGATGGTGGAGGGCTGGGATGGCTTTGCGAGAGAAGAAGTGGCGACTGGGTAGGTCATAGCGTGGTACTGCATAGGCTATGAGTTCGCGGAGAGCTGTGCTTTCCACCAACCGAAAGGGCATCATCTCAAACGAGATTAGTTTGGCAATGTGGGCGTTCAAACCCTGTGTACGCGGATGAGAGACTGAGTACTTTCTTGACCTACTCATAGTGTCTGGGAGGGTGAGCTGGACTTGAGAGCTACATATGGTGGAAGTAGCGGTGGACAGGGCGGACTGAGAGAGGGTTGATGATGGTGATGGAGTTGGTGTTCTTTCTGATGGCCTAGAATCAGTCTTTTGTTGATATAACAGTGGGATTCCCTCACTGCTGTGGCCTTGCAACGACACCTCAACATTTGCTGCTGTGCTAACCGGTGGGCTTACAGTGGGGGAAACAATGTAGCGTTGCTGACTACCTTCGTTGTGATCAGTTGCACATGTGGCACTTGAGGTTTGGTGTTGTGTCCACGCTTGCAAGTGCATGCTGGTTAAATGTCTAAGCATGCAACTGGTATTCAAATTTTTCAGATTTTTCCCTCGGCTAAAGGTCTTTGCGCACTTCTTACAGATAACCTTGGCCTGATCATGAGGATTTTGTTCAAAAAAGTGCCACACTGCACTCTTCCTACTTTGGCAGACATTTTGCGGCCTAGCACGCTGTGATCTTTTGACCCTCTGGACAAGCTGTCCAGCAACTCTTTTGATGTTTGGAACCTGTCTTTGGAGTGCTCCGGGCCTGCCAGATAACAGCTGTTGCGATGTCGATGTCTGCTGTGGATGCTCCTCATCTGAGCTATTGGAAGCAGCACCCTCTTCCCCCAATGGATGCCAATCTGGGTCAACAACTGGGTCATCCATCACCTCCTCTTCTATGTCATGTGCACCTTCCTCTGTGTCACTGTGTATGGTGGTATAGTGTGCGGGAAGGGGCACCTGAGTCTCATCAGGGTCAGAATCTGGCTCTGTACACTGCGAGGACAATGTAGTGCTCTGAGTGAATGTACCAGCAGAATCATCCATCAGCGGCTGTGCATCAGTGCACTCCATGTCAGATTCATCTTGGCCTGGGTAATTCACCATTTGACTTGATAATCCAGGCATGGTATGTGAAAACAGCTCCATGGAGTAATCAGTAGTATGGCCTGCGTCATCCTTCAATCTTGGTTGGGGTGAAGGACACAAGGAAAGGTGTGGTTCATGAACATGAGCCTCCAATGATGACTCAGTGCTTTTACTTTTTACAACTGAAGAAGAGGAGGCGATAGAGCTGGAGGCTGAGTCAGCAATGTAAGACAAAACTTTTTCCTGATGCTCTGGCTTTAAAAGCGGTTTGCCAACTCCTAGAAAACTAAGCGTTCGAGGCCTTATGTAGCCAGACGATGACGCAGGGTCAGCACCTCCTGCATTCGGTCCTATTTTGCTCTTGCCACTACCATCAGATCCACCACCAACACCATCATTACCAGCTGCCAACCCCCGCCCAATTCCACGGCCTCTTCCACCAGCCTTCCTCATTTTTGGTAGAAATGTAGATAAAATCCAACAAACTATATAGTAATGTAAAACAAGGTACAAGGTGTCTATAGGACAGGGGAGATTTTGAATTTCTGCAGATACTTGTGGACACTGGACACTTTTGGATTGTGTGAGGCCCACTGATATCTGAGCGCTATGTGACAGGCTCGATGGCACAGCTGTGACAAAAGTGACTAGAGGATAAGGGAGATTTTGAATCTCTGCACACACTTTTGGACACTGGATGGACACTTTTGGATTGTGTGAGGCCCACTGATATCTGAGCGCTATGTGACAGGCTCGATGGCACAGCTGTGACCAAAGTGACTAGAGGATAAGGGAGTTTTTGAATCTCTGCACAAACTTTTGGACACTGGACACTTTTGGATTGTGTGAGGCCCACTGATATCTGAGTGCTATGTGACAGGCTCGATGGCACAGCTGTGACCAAAGTGACTAGAGGATAAGGGAGATTTTGAATCTCTGCACACACTTTTGGACACTGGATGGACACTTTTGGATTGTGTGAGGCCCACTGATATCTGAGCGCTATGTGACAGGCTCGATGGCACAGCTGTGACCAAAGTGACTAGAGGATAAGGGAGATTTTGAATCTCTGCACACACTTTTGGACACTGGACACTTTTGGATTGTGTGAGGCCCAATGAATATCTGAGCGCTATGTGACAGGCTCGATGGCACAGCTGTGACAAAAGTGACTAGAGGATAAGGGAGATTTTGAATCTCTGCACACACTTTTCTGACACTGGATGGACACTTTTGGATTGTGTGAGGCCCACTGATATCTGAGCGCTATGTGACAGGCTCGATGGCACAGCTGTGACCAAAGTGACTAGAGGATAAGGGAGATTTTGAATCTCTGCACACACTTTTTGACACTGGACACTTTTGGATTGTGTGAGGCCCAATGAATATCTGAGCGCTATGTGACAGGCTCGATGGCACAGCTGTGACCAAAGTGACTAGAGGATAAGGGAGATTTTGAATTTCTGCACACACTTTTGGACACTGGATGGACACTTTTGGATTGTGTGAGGCCCACTGATATCTGAGCGCTATGTGACAGGCTCGATGGCACAGCTGTGACCAAAGTGACTAGAGGATAAGGGAGATTTTGAATCTCTGCACACACTTTTGGACACTGGATGGACACTTTTGGATTGTGTGAGGCCCACTGATATCTGAGCGCTATGTGACAGGCTCGATGGCACAGCTGTGACCAAAGTGACTAGAGGATAAGGGAGATTTTGAATCTCTGCACACACTTTTGGACACTGGATGGACACTTTTGGATTGTGTGAGGCCCACTGATATCTGAGCGCTATGTGACAGGCTCGATGGCACAGCTGTGACCAAAGTGACTAGAGGATAAGGGAGATTTTGAATCTCTGCACACACTTTTGGACACTGGACACTTTTGGATTGTGTGAGGCCCAATGAATATCTGAGCGCTATGTGACAGGCTCGATGGCACAGCTGTGACAAAAGTGACTAGAGGATAAGGGAGATTGGATTGCTTTTAAAAAAGCAGTTTGCGGAGCAGTGGGTAAACAGCAATGCAGGAATGTCAGGAAGCCTTAGAAGGCAGCCCAACAACCAACTCCACTGATACACCACTATATAGCCTCCCCTTGCACTGCACACACAGTGACTGGTGTGTTGTGCAGGCCAAATTGCTAGCAGCAGAAGCATTTTTTTTGTCTTCTTCCCTGCCTAACGCTCTCCCTACAGAATCAGCAGCAACCTCTCCCTATACTAAGATCGGCAGAAGTAAGATGGCGGTCGGCATGCATGCCCTTTTATACCCCCTGTGATGCCCACCAAAGCAAGCCAATCACTTGCATGCCCTTCTGAAAGATGGTGGTGACCCGTGCCTATGTCATCACGTTGCCCACAGTGTCCGTGGATCCTGATTGGCTGAAAAAGAGCGCAAAACAATCTTTTGAAACGCGACTTTGGCGCGTAAGTCGCCGACCTCGTGGCCGACCTCATCCTAGGGTCGGGTTTCATTTCATGAAACCCGACTTTGCCAAAAGTCGGCGACTTTTGAATTTTTTCGACTCGTTTCGCTCAACTCTAGTAATGACCCATCTGGTTTTGGAATTAGCACAGTGGAGCTGGCCCCCTCATTCGGGGACTGCTCAATGACTCCCAACTGAAGTATTTGCTTCACTTCGGCTGCGATAGCTTGCCTTCGGGCTTCTGGTTCTCGATACGGTTTCATCCTTACCCTTACCCAGGGTTCAATATCAATGTCATGCTGTATCACAGAGGTCTGAGAATACGTCCGCAGTATTCTGCTGCACCAGAGCCCGAACCTCCTGATACTACTGTTTCATGAGCGTGATATTTATTTTAACCTGACCCAATGCTTGGTCCTGGGCTGGTACCAGAGGAATCCCCATTGGTATGACCTGAGTCACCTCTGTTACCAAACATTCCTGTCCTTCCAGGCTTTTAGCAGGTTAGCATGATACAGTTGCTCGGGTTTCCATTTTCTGGGTTGGTACACCCTATAATTCACTTCTTCCAACTTGCCACGTATCTCATATGGCCCTTGCGACTTGGCCATGAGCTTATTCTTTGGGATGGGCATTAGTATTAACACGCGTCCCCTTCTTTAAAGGTCCTGACTATGGCTCTCTTATTATACGTGTGACCCTGCTAAGACTGAGCATCCAACAAATGCTAATTGACTATGGGCCTGATGGTTGCAATCTGGTCCTGCATACTCGCAACGTGCTCGATCACACTCTGATGCCGAGTTGGCTCCTGTTCCCACGTCTTGTTAGCTACGTTGATCAGCCCCCCTTGGATGCTAGCCATACAATAGCTCAAATGGGGAAAAACCTGTGGACGCCTGAAGTAGCTCCCAGATAGCAAACATGAGATAGGGCAATAACATGTCCCAATCCTTCCCATCCTTGGCGACCACCTTTCTGAGCATGGCTTTGAGGATCTTGTTAAACCTCTCAACCAAGCCATCAGTTTGTGGGTGGTACACCAACCTGCATAGCTGTTTGATCCGGAGCAGCTTGCATAGCTCCTTGGTCACCTTCGACAAAAACAGAGTTCCCTGATCAGAAAGGATCTCTTTTGACAGCCAAAGTTGACAAAGCATTGCAAACAGCTCGCGGGAAATTAATTTTGCTGCGGTGTGGCGAAGTGGTATCGCCTTTCGGTACCGCATGGTGTAATCCACAACGACCTCTCTTGCTGACAACTTTATCTTCCAAAAGGTAGGTAAGAAAACAAGGGGATCTGCTACCTTGGTTCTAATCCTTATAACCAGGCAAGAAATGGTTGAGGAGGTAAGAGTGGCTGGGACTCTAGAAGGTAGCGACCATGCTATATTAGAATTTTGGATAACTAGAGGAGGAAGACTTGTGAAGACTCAAACTTCAAGGTTAGATTTCAGAAAGCCAGATTTTAAGGAACTCAGAAAGAGAATTGGAGGGTTCCAATGGCTCTGTATCCTTAAGGACAAAAATGTCCAGGAAGGATGGGAAATTTTCAAAGCACAATCATTAACAATTCCAAAAAAAGGAAGACTAGGAAGCATTTAAGGAAACCAGGATGGATGAACACAGAACTTAAGAAAGAAATGTTTATCAAATGGAAAGAGGGAGGCATATCTAAAGAATAATATAATGCTGTCTGCAGAACTTGCAGGGGATGCATCAGATTAGTTAAAGCTCACAATGAATTAAGGCTTGCAAGAGATGTCAAACGCAATAAAAAAGGATTTGGGGGATCTGTTAAAAGTAAAAGAAAAGTCAAAGATGAAATGGTATGTTAGGCCTGGTGGAACGCACCAAATTATAAAATAATAGTAGGTGCATTCGCAGCCCGGGGTCCACCGTGCAGAGGTGGTACACTGCTGCTAAATAATGGAGGAAGAATTAAGCGGTGTGAAACCAGTCACACGTGGGTTACGGCACCCGATGTGAACAGGGGCGAACTCTGTTAATGCACAGAGCCGCACAACTGCTGAACGTAGATGCCTGAGCCTGTTAAGCTCACAGAGCCCAGCCAAAAGAGCGCACAGTGTACGGCCACAGAACTCTACCCCAAGGACATGGGGTTAGAGTCCTTCTAGGCCCACTGAACGCGTGGTGTCGCGCCGTGAACGCTGCTATAGACGCTGGCTATGGAGCACGTGCACTGAGGCATGCCGAGTCCCTGGTGAGGACTGATGTCTGACTCAACCTCTGTCCTACCTACACCTAAGCCTGGGCGCTAGCAGGCTAGGCTGCACAACACATGCGTGCCAAGGGTAGGGGTTTCTTAATGAGTCATTCACCAGAGACATTCATGCGTGCATACATCACTCACTCCACATAGTCTGTAAATACAGTCTTATCCTAGCGCATGGCCGAGCGGCCATGCGAACCTTTTATAGCCGCGCGCATCTGGGACCTTCCTGGCTTTTCGGATGGGCCAATCTGAACAGGAGCAAGACCTGAGCATGTGACCTTCGATCTCCAATGGGAGATCACTCCACGGGCATGCTCAGTGGCCTGACATGAGGACTTAGTCCCTGGAGAATCTCGCTGCTGAGCAGCATGCATAGTCATAGCTGTACCAGAGGTGCCAGCAGCTAGCAAACCCACGGAGTTGGCCTGGGCAGAGCGCCGGGACCGACAAATCTGCTGAGCAGGCTCCACTGCGGCTGAAGAAGAATGGGAGACCGCTGGATGCAAGGCTCTGGATTCCTGCTGGGCAGTGGCAGGAACCCGACGCCTAACATTACCCCCCCTCTGAGCCTCGCTATGCTCAAACGCCGCAGTGAGGAGCAGAGCGTGGATGTTCTCCACTGGCTCCCAGGTCCGAGCCTCTGGACCATGACCCTTCCAATCCACCAAATAAAACTTTTTACCCCGCATCACCTTGCATCCCACGATGGCATTGACCTCAAACTCGTCCGAAGACAAGTCTGATGTCCCGGCAGATGACTCGGAGAACCGGGACAAGTGAACAGGCTTAAGGAGGGACACGTGGAATGTATCAGAGATAGCCAAGTGTGGTGGAAGGGCCAGACGGTAGACCACAGAGCTAATCTGCTCGAGGACCTTGAAGGGGCCAATGTAGCGTGGTGCGAACTTAGCGGACTCTACCCGCAGCCTGATGTTTCGGGCGGAGAGCCACACCAAGTTGCCAGGGGCAAAAGTCGGAGCAGGGTGCCGGTGTGCATCAGCGGAGGTCCTCATTCTCTCCTTGGAAGCCCAGAGAGCATCCTGGGTGCGATCCCAAATGTCGCTTGCCTCCACCGCCCAATCTGCCACCCTGGAGTCGGTGGATGACACGGGCATGGGCACAGGGATGCGCGGATGCTGGCCGTAATTTAGGAGGAGTGGGGTCTGACCGGTGGAGTCAGCCACAGCATTATTCAAAGCGAACTCTGCCCACAGCAGCAAGCATGCCCAGTTGTCCTGCCTGGCCGAGACAAAATGTCAAAGATATGTGATCAGGGTCTGGTTGGCTCTCTCTACCAACCCGTTCGTCTCGAGATGATAGGTCGAGGAGAGATTCAGCTCAATGCTGAGCATCGAACAAAGCTCTCTCCAAAACCGGGATGCAAACTGAGGACCCCGTCACTGACAATCTTGTCCGGCATGCCATGCAGGCGGAAAACGTGTTTAATGAACAACACTGCCAGGCCCCCCGCAGAAGGTAATCGGGAGAGAGGTAGCAGGTGCACCATCTTAGAGAAATGGTCAGTGACAACCCAAATGACCGTGCTGCCACTGGACTTGGGTAGCCCCACCACAAAGTCCATACCGACCATCTCCCAGGGCCTGTCCGCTACCGGCAGAGGAAAAAGAAGCCCAGTGGGCCGCTGCCGAGAGGACCTATTCTGGGAGCAAGAGACGCATGCCTGAATATAGTCCCTGACGTCACGGGCCATATGCGGCCACCTGTACGTCCTCGCCAGAAGCTCAGAGGTCCGTTTTGTCCCGAAATGTCCACCCACCCTGGACGAATGAGCCCAAGAGAGGACCTCCGGTCACAGACGGGCAGGGACAAATGTCTTGCCCGGAGGTTACTGACTCAAGGGCAACCGGAGCCACAGTCCTCAGGCTCTCGGATGGGACGATCAGCCGAGGCTCCTCCTCCTCTTCCCCCGATGACACCACGGAGCGGGAGAGAGCATCGGCCCGGACGTTCTTCTCCCCGGAGAGAAAATGGAGGGTGAAGTGGAACCGGGAAAAGAACAAAGACCATCTGGCCTGGCGAGAATTTAGCCGCTGGGCTTTTTGTAAATACACCAAGTTTTTGTGGTCTGTGAACACCTGGAAAGGGTGGCAAGCCTCCTCCAGGAGGTGTCTCCATTCCGAGAAGGCCAACTTCATCGCTAGCAACTCCCTGTCCCCAATGGCATAATTCCTCTCCGCCGGTGTGAAGGTCTTGGAGAAAAAGAAGCATGGGTGCTTCCGACCTTGCGTGTCCTTCTGAAACAGGACCGCTCCAGCACCGACGGAAGAGGAATCCACTTCCAGAATGAAGGGCTTATCTACATCGGAGCGATGTAGAATGGGAGCGCTAGCAAAATGGGACTTAATGGAGGAGAAGGCCTTGGAGACGGGTTCTGACCACAACTTGGGGTTTGCACCCTTCTTGGTGAGGGCTACCAAGGGTGCTACCAAAGTCGAGAAGTGGGGGATGAATTGGCGATAGTAATTTATGAACCCCATAAAGTGCTGCACCGCTTTGAGAGAATGAGGTTCCTGCCAATCCATCACCGCCTGTAGCTTGGCAGGATCCATGGCCAATCCCCGGGCGGAGATGATATAGCCCAGGAAAGGCAAGGACTCCTGCTCAAACACACACTTCTCCAACTTGGCATAGAGGGAGTTTGCCCGCAGGTGATTGAAAACTTTGCAAACATCTCTCCGGTGGGAGTCAATATCTGGAGAGTAGATGAAAATATCATCCAGATAGACTACAACCGAGGTGGCAAGCATATCCCGGAAGATATCGCTCACAAAGTCTTGGAAGATGGCCGGGGCATTACAGAGGCTGAAGGGCATCACCAGGTATTCATAGTGCCCATCCCTGGTGTTAAATGCCGTCTTCCATTCGTCCCCATCACAGATGCGAATCAGGTTGTACGCCCCCCGCAGATCAAGTTTGGAAAACACCCTCGCTCCCTGTAGCCTATCAAACAGCTCTGATATCAGGGGCAGAGGATACTTATTCTTAACTGTGATGGCGTTAAGACCCCTGTAATCAATGCAAGGACGTAGTTCCCCACTCTTCTTCTGGACGAAGAAGAATCCCACCCCCGCTGGTGACACTGAATTCCTAGTGAATCCTCTTGCCAGATTCTCCCTGATGTATTGAGACATGGCCTCTGTCTTCGGGAGAGATAGGGGATAGACTCAACCCCGGGGAGGCTCAGCACCAGGCAAGAGGTCAATAGGACAGTCATAGGGCGATGTGGTGGAGGGTCTCTGCCGCCTTTTTGGAGAACACGTCCGCATACTGTCGATAGTGTTTGGGGAGCGAGGAGAGATCTGCGGGAACCTTGGTGGAGGCAACCTGAATGCACTCCCTCAGACATCTACCCTCACATGATTTACTCCACCCAATAATCCTCCCTGAGGACCACTCTATATGGGGGGAGTGGTACTGCAACCAGGGGACCCCTAGAAGTACCTGGTCAATACCCTCGAGCATGACAAGGAGGGATATCATCTCCTGATGAGATGGAGCCACTGAGAGTAACAAGGGGGCGGTCTGGTGGGTTATCTGTGAGGGTAGAGTGGTGCCGTTCACCATTCTGACGGTGACTGGTGTAGACATCATAACCAGGGGTATAGCGTGCCTTTTAGCAAAGGCTGATGACATAAAATTGCCCTCTGCCCCGGAAGCCACGCAATCCTCCACCGCCAGAGTGGAAGAATCAACCTCAAGTGTCCCCTTAAAGGACAGCTTGGAGGAAAATGCCGCTGATTGTAGTTCGCTGCCTCCTACAGCCAGTAGGCACGAGCGTTCTCCCAGCTGCTGTGGGCACCGGTTGGCAAGGTGACCGGACTGCCAGCAAACATGACAGCTCACAGGAGCTCGAGCGGACCGGGGCCTGGATCCATCACAGGAAGCCCCCTGACGCTCGGACGCCTGATCGGAAGATTTCAGAGGTTTAGCAAAGCTAGGTGCCAACCTAAGCCTCTGCCTACACTGGGCCACTCCAACCTTCACTCGGCAAAGCGAGGATCAATACGGGTGGAGACAGTGATAAGCTCCTCCACTGTAGCGGGAATCTCCCTGGTGGCCAGAGCGTCCTTCACATGGCCAGCCAAACCTCTCCAGAATGCCGGAATGAGGACCTTATCTGGCCACTCCAACTCTGAGGCCAGCGTCCGGAACTGGATGGCAAAGTGGCTGACCATGGACGAGCCCTGTGATAATGCCAGCAGCCGGAGCGCGGTGTCATGGGTGACTCATGGTCCCAAGAAACCTGCTTCAGAGTGTCCAAAAACCGCGAGACACTCTGCACCACATGATCACCACGCTCCCACAACGGTGTGACCCACTCCAAACCCCTGCCTGACAACAGGGAAATAATAAATCCCACTTTAGCCCGCTCAGAGGGGAATCGTGCGGCCAGCAGCTCCAGCTGTATAGAGCACTGGCTTACAAAACCCTACAAGAAGCACTATCACCCGAGAACTTCTCGGGCAGCAGAAGGCGGGACAAAGTCGGGGCAGGGATGGCTGTGGTCACACAGGAGACAGCCTCTGTGGCTGCCTGAACAACGACCGCAGTAACATCCGCAGCTGAGGCTGAACGCTCGAGAGCCTCCAACCTGCCCTGCAGCTGCCAGATGTACTGCAGCTGTCGCTGTACATCCGCCATTACTAGCCAGACCCTGACACTGGGATAATGTTAGGGCTGGCGGAACGCACCAAATTATAAAATAATAGTAGGTGCGTTTGCAGCCCGGGGTCCACCGTGCAGAGGTGGTACACTGCTGCTAAGTAATGGCGGAAGAATTAAGCAGTGTGAAACCAGCCACACATGGGTTACAGCACCCAATGTGAACAGGGGCGAACTCTGTTAATGCAGAGAGCCGCACAACCGCTGAACGTAGATGCCGGAGCCTGTTAAGCTCACAGGGCCCGGCCAAAAGAGCACACAGTGTACGGCCACAGAACTCTACCGCAAGGACATGGGGTTAGAGTCCTTCTAGGCCCACTGAACGCGTGGTGTCGCTGCCGCGAATGCCTCTTTAGACGCTGGCTATGGAGCACGTGCACTGAGGCGTGCCGAGTCCCTGGTGCGGACTGATGTCTGACTCAACCTCTGTCCTACCTACACCTAAGCCTGGGTGCTAGCAGGCTAGGCTGCACAACACATGCGTACCAAGGGTAGGGGTTTCTTAATGAGTCATTCACCAGAGACATTCATGCGTGCATACATCACTCACTCCACATAGTCTGTAAATACAGTCTTATCCTAGCACATGGCCAAGCGGCCTTGCGAACCTTTTATAGACGCAAGCGTCTGGGACCTTCCTGGCTTCTTGGATGGGCCAATCTGAACAGGAGCAGGACCTGAGCACGTGACCTTCGATCTCCAATGGGAGATCACTCCATGGGCATGATCAGTGGCCCGGCATGAGGACTTAGTCCCCGGAGAATCTCGCTGCTGAGAGACGGGATAATGTTGGTGCAGGCGTGTATGTGGGCATACGAGAGACAGCCTCTACGACTGCCTGAACAGCGGCCGCAGTAGCATTCGCAGCTGAGGTGTGACTCTCGAGAGCCGCCAACCTGCCCTCCAGCTGCCGAATGTACTGCAGAACCTGCTGCTTGTCCGCCATTACTAGCCAGACCCTGGTGCTAGTATAATGTTAGGGATGGTGGAATGCACTAAATACACTAAATATTAAATAACAGAAAGTGTGTTCGCCGCCCGGGGTCCACCATGCAGAGGTGTTAAACTGCTGCTATATAATGGTAGACGCACAATATGGCGGTACTTTTGCTTCCCCCTGACCCCGCACCTTTCATGCATAAATACCTTTTTATATCGGTTCAGATGCATGTAAACTGCCACGGTCCGGTCCGATGGGTGGGGCTTATTCAACTGCTCCCCCCTCCCTGTCTTGCTCTACACAAGAAGAAATGCATAGAGCAAGACAGGGAGGGGGAGCAAATGAATAAGCCCCGCCCAGCGGACCAGACAATGGAAGTTTACATACATCTGAACTGATATTAAAAACATATTTATGCATGAAAGGGGCGGGGTCAGGGGGAAGCAAAAGTGCTAAAAGAATCCTTATGTGACACACAATTGAATTATATCATTATATGATATCTCAAAAAAGGGGTGACAGATTCCCTTTAAGACAGCGTCAGGAAACTCCTGCAATAGACGTAATCTAAGATATACAGGCACAAATCATTTAAATTCAGGAGTAGCTGATGGAGCCAATGACTGGACCTCACAAATTTCAGCTTCCAATTCCGAGGATACCATAGAATTCACAGTTCTTAAAGGAAGAGTGGAGGATGGAGGTTTTGGAGAAGAAACAGAATCAAGGCTGCGTGACAAAGCGTCAGCCCTAACATTCTTAGACCCCAGTCTGAATGTGATGGAAAAATTTAATCTAGAGAAAATTAAGGACTATCTGTCCTATCTAGGGGTTAAAGGTTTAGCAGATTCAATATAGGCTACAATTTTATGATCTATCACCACAGTAACAGGATTAATAGCTCCCTCCAAAAAAATGTCTCCATGTTCAAAAGCTAATTTGCCTGCAATCAGCTTGTGATTCCCCACATCATAACTTCTTTCATCAGATGAAAATTTCCTGGAGAAAAATGAGCATGGATGCAAGTTGGTCAGAGTTTTGGAACCTTGAGACAAAACAGCTCCTACCCCAACCTTTGAGGCATCCACCTCTACGATGAACGTTTTCTGGAGATCAGTTTGAATCAAAAGGGAAAACTGAAGCGGACATGAAACATTCCTCTAATTTATCAAAGGCGCCAACAGCATCCAACGACAAAACCTTAATATTTACCCCCTTTCATGTGATGTCAGTAAGCGGTTTCTCTATCTGAGAAAAACCCTTAATAAACTTTCTGTAGTAATTAGCGAACCCTAAGAATCATTGCAATGCTTTCAGATCACAAGGTTGAACACAATCAATTATTGCACCTTCCCAGTGTCCATTTTAAGCCCTTCAGCAGACACCATGAACCCCAGGAACGATATTTCCTGAACAGAAAAAGTACATTTCTCCAATTTAGCAAACAAAGAAATTTCTCTTAATTTCTGTAAGACAAAAACAATGTGCTCATAGTGAGAATTTAGATCAGGTGAAAAATTTAGAATGTCATCCAGGTATATCACAATAAACATTCTAATAAAATCAGAGAAAACATCATTCAAAAAGATTTTAAAGACAGCAGGTGCATTGGTTATCCCAAAAGGAATGACAAGATTTTCAAATAAACCCTCCAAAGAAAAAAAGCCATTTTCCACTCATCACCCTTCCGGACACGTATCAGATTATATGTCCCTCTAAGGTCAAGCTTAGAAAATCATTTTGCCCCCATAAGGCTGGTTTCACATTTGCGTTTTATCGCGCAGCGCATTTTGCGCTATTGGTCGCACGCGCATTTGTCCCCTATATTTAAAATGGCGTGCGCAGTGTCTAGCGATTGCACGCAGGTCTCAGTGTTTCATTGCGCTGCGCATTTTCCCTGTCTGCGATCAGACACACCGGACGCTACATGTTGCATTTTTTGGTCCGCCCAACGTCGCTATAAATGCGCATGCGCGTGTCAGCACACACAATGCGCAAAAAGATAGTATTACAGTCTATTTGTGCGCTGACGTGCGCTGTATAGTGCGCATGTCAGCGCTTAGCGAGCGCATGCGATTTCAGAGTAAACAATGTCTAGACACTGTCTAAATCCAGCCCCTCAACAAGAAACATTGTTTGGGAGCATGAGAGATAAAAGAAGGGCTTTGTAGTGCCACCTCATCACTCTCCAGACATACTGCAAGAAGAAAAGACACCCACCCAGCCAGAGATCATATTTTGGATCACAGCAGCTTAATGTGAGTATAATTTTTCTGTGAGCCTGTGCTTTCAAATATATAATGTGTACTAATGTTTTAATTTTTTCTTTTGCTAGAATGTCTTCTGGATCCGAATACTCACCAGCAGCTGAAGAATTGGCAGACGCAGAGCGTGAGGTGAGTAGTTTGCTGTCTTGTGAAGTATACCTGCCTGTCCAAATGTTTAATTATTTATTTTCTTTTACAGACCTCAGCATCAGACCAGCCAAGTGAAGGTGAGCAACCGGAGCAGCGTACACAAAGCACGGCGGGAAGGAGATGCACGGTAGGAAAGTTTTTTCCTAATTTTTTTTTTTTTTTTTTTTTTTTTTTTTAAATTTTGGATTCTGGTTTTTCTGTCCAGCTTTTCTCCCCTTTTTTTTTTCTTCTCCATCAACACCCTCCATTAATGCAAAGATTCTAAATGTATTTCTTTTCTAGGTTCCACAGCGGGATGAGGACATCTATCTAGACAATGAGCAACTCATCAGCCTTGTCCAGGAATGTGTCCTGTTGTGGGACAGCTGTGACCAGCAGTACAAGGACATTGTGGTGACCCGGCGGCTATGGAATGAAATGGCTGCAGCATTGATGGAGGGCTGGGACAGCGCCTCTGCAACTGTCAAAAAGGCGTTCAGTAAGTATTTCTATGTTATGTGATGCTGCATTGACTCTTGATCCTGATGATACATGTGTGTTTACTGCAAGAGATCTGCTTGCAGTAAACACACATGTTTCCTCAGGTTCAATAGTGTATGCATTGTGTATTGAATGCTGTGTCTTTTTTATGGTTCACTCTTGATCCTGATGATACATGTGGGTTTACTGCAAGAGAAATGCTTGCAGTAAACACACATGTGACCTCAGGTTCAATAGTGTACGCGTTGTGTATTGAATGCTGTGTCTTTTTATGGTTCACTCTTGATCCTGATGATACATGTGGGTTTACTGCAAGAGATCTGCTTGCAGTAAACACACGTGTCCTCAGGTTCAATAGTGTACGCATTGTGTATTGAATGCTGTGTCTTTTTTATGGTTCACTCTTGATCCTGATGATACATGTGTGTTTACTGCAAGAGATCTGCTTGCAGTAAACACACATGTG
This sequence comes from Dendrobates tinctorius, assembly GCF_039654945.1. NCBI lineage: Eukaryota > Metazoa > Chordata > Amphibia > Anura > Dendrobatidae > Dendrobates > Dendrobates tinctorius. The sequence continues at coordinate 15,943,361 of NW_027361749.1, forward strand.
TCCTCAGGTTCAATAGTGAATGCATTTTTATTTGAATTATTGGTGATTCAGCATTGATGACTACTCAAGTGTGTGTGGTAATACAGATACCATCATTGTGTTGTCCAACCTAATTTTGTTTTCTTTTCCATTGTTTCAACAGTGAACAAAGTCCGCACACGTAGGCGCTCGATGAAGGACTCAACACTGATGTTCGTGCTGAGGGACAGGTTCACAGTGGCTCTTCTGCAAGGACAAGAACCAAGTATCGTATCATCGCGCCTTGGAATTCTTACGACCAGTACTTGCCACCAGAGCGTAAGTAATTTTTTTTTTTTTGGCTTATTAACCCTAATTTATATTCCACAGCTGATCCGTCTTGTTAATGCTGGATACTAATGTTTAACTTTTTTTTCCACAGCACCTGGAGCAGCACCCTGCAACCTGTCCCGGGAGCGGTTCTTCATCGATCGACCTCGGACCCGTCCCAGCCATCCGACAGCCAGGAAGCAAGTTGTAGGTCAGCAACACAGACAGCTGGTGGCCAGGAACCTGGTCAATCAGGTGTTCCCCTGTCCCAGGTCTCTGCCACTGGTTATGCGGGCACTACCCGCCAGCGGCAGAGGGCCTCAGACAGGCCTGTCTTGCCCGAGTTCATGTACTTGAGCGAGGCCTTTCATGCCAGTCTCAAGACGCTGTCCGAAAGAGTAGAAAGTGGATTTTCTCTAATGGAACGTGGTTTTAACTACATGGAACACCTCTTCCACTCTTCCGCACAGTGCCTTGACCGGCTGGAGGCCAACCTCAATAGACCAGCGCACCATTTCTTTAGTAAAATTGAACGGGGCATGGCAGATCACCTTAGTCCTGAGCAACAGCTGACTGTCTTACACGCCTGAAACACTGCTTACTTGCAGGCTATGCAGCAGAATCAGTACGTGCAGCAGTCAGTGTTGCCATTCCCACCTGTGCCACCACTGACTCGCTTCACCACAGTACCGACATCTGCTGCATATCACTGCACAGCCACCTGCATTCCTAGCCAAGCTGGGCACCACTACACCACACCAATGTTGAGTGCTGGTGGAAACTAAACCCCCGCCGCCACCACCATGTCATGCGCTGCTCCTGTCTGGAGCACCAGTACTGCCACCGTTACCACATCTTGGCGCACCTCCAGCGCTATATCTCATTGGGCCACCACCTCTTCACCTGTTCGCACAGAAAGAACATCTCTGGATCGGAGCACCGCCACTTCTCCAATGCATGAGAGCACCACCACAACTCTGCACCATACAAGGAGCACCCCAACCACCACTCTTCAGAGGACCACCACCACCACCACATCTCCTCATAGGAGCACCGCCACCACTACTCTGCAGAGGATCACCGCCAACACTTCGCCTCCTCGTGGCACCTCCAAAACTCAACATCAGAAAAGCACCGCCACCACTTCACCAGATCGGAGCACCGCCCACACTTCTCCCACCAGAAGCACCTGGCGTAATTCACCTTCCATGAGCACCGTCACCATGATTTCACCTACACGGAGCACCGCCAGCGCCAGCACCGAGCACCCTAGGGGAGACCCTCATTCTGTTTTTTATTCACATCGTCCACGGACCAGCAGCTCTAGGCAGTCAAGCCATGGAAGGCAGGCACACGGTGGTAGTCGGTCCAGGCAGGTGACTCCTGCCCCAAAGAAGAAAAAACAAAAGACTTACTCAATCCCCCCTCTCCTTCCAATGTTTCACAACCTTCCTCCTTTATCATGCCTGACCTCCCTTCCCCCAGTAATTTAGTAGCACCTTCACCTAGAACTCCTTCCTCAGTTTCCAGCTTTTCATCCTCTCTCCACACCCCCAAAGTATCCAACACTTCTCCCAGACGTCCTTCAAAGTGAAAATAATTTTATTAAAAAAAAAAAAAAACATTGAATATTTTGTGTTCAAATAATGTTTGGTTAATGTGTCTTTCGCCGCCTACACACACTGCGCCGTACACTTTTCTTTTTTGTGTACACATAGCTCCAGAAATGACACATGTTTTGTGTGTCAATTTTGGAGATAAGTATCTGCAAACAAGAAAAACTCAATATACGTTCATTTTTTACATGGCCTCAGTGTCTTTGCTCAGGTAACGTAATAGATGATGGTGTTGATTGCAAGGACTATCTATTGTTACTTTGATGAGTATCCTTATCAGTTAATCTACTATGGTGTTTTGTAACATCATTTTACTGTTTGGAATACAATCCAAGGTTATTATAGATAGACCTTGTAAATCAGGGTTCCCCAACTCCAGTCCTGAAGGCCCACCAACAGATCATGCTTTCAGGATTTCCTTAGTATTGCTCACGTGATAATTGCATCACCTGTGCAATACAAAGGGAATCATGAAAACATGATCTGTTGGTGTACCTTGAGGACTGGAGTTGGTGAACCAAGTTATAAACAACCTCATACTCTATTTAATGTGTGTTTACAAAGTGAGGAGATGATGTTGAAAATACACATCATATGGTCATGAACCTGGCGGTGTATCATACTTTGAAGAAAAAAACCATACAGGTATAAACACAGGTGTTTTATTAGCATACACAACACATAAAAATTAGGTTACACCATTTGCTCTTGCCAGGCCACCCATCCAACATCAGAGGTGAAGTAAGTCGCAAATTGGTCCCTCATTTGCCCTACTTCAACAGATGACCGTAGAGGGTGCTGATTAAATTCTGGCAAGGGGTTAGGAGAGGAATCATCTAGTTCAAAACTAGGGTACTCTCTTTCCATCACAAAATTGTGTAGAACAACACAGGCCTTCACCACCTCATCCACAGTTTCTAGTTTAAGATTAATGGCTGTGGAGAGAATTCGCCATCTGGATACTAGTATACCAAAGGCACACTCTACAGTTCTTCTGGCCCTGGTCAACCTGTAATTAAAAATTCTTTTAGTGTGGTCCAAGTCCCGGCTGGAGTATGGTTTGAGCAGGTGTTGGCACATCTGGAATGCCTCATCCCCAACCATTACAAAGGGCTGTGGTGGACCTTCGGTGTTGGGAAGAAGCCGTGGCATGGGGAAATTGAACTGGTTGCCATACAACCTCCATTCCATGTCTGAGTTCTTAAAAGCCTGGGAGTCATTTCCACGCCCAAATGCACCAATGTCCACTGCAACAAACTTACAGTCTGCATCAGAAATGGCCATTACCACTGTAGAGAAGTACTTTTTATAGCTGTAGTACTCTGATCCAGTTCTCTTGGGTTTTATAATCCTGATGTGTTTCCCATCCACCGCACCCAAACAATTAGGGAAATTGCAGACTGTCCAGAATCTTTCTACATTTTCAAGCCACTTTTCCACGGTGGGCAGGGGCATAAATTCTGGACAGAGAACGTCCCACAAAGCCCAGCAGGTGTCTGCAACTATTCCAGACAAGGTTGATATTCCAAGACGGAACTGGAAGTGCAGAGAAGAGATGGTCTCTCCAGTAGCCAGGAATCTGGGACACAAAGAAGCAACAAGAATTTATATTTGCGTATAGGGATTTTTAACACATTAAAAAAAAAAAAGGGCACACCAATAAATAAATATGCATCCTTTTCTTTCAAAATAATGCCTCAAACCAATGCAGCATACTTTTAGTACATGGCAGATCAAGAATTCTGCCATAATATACTACTACATCAAAGAACCAATACTATCATGCAGTCAGTGGTTACGTACCATAATGTGACCAGGAGCCGTTCCTCGGGAGGAATCGCACGACGGATCTGTGTGTCCTGTCTACAGATGACAGCTTGTACACAACCAAGTAAATACATGAAGCTTTGTTGGGACATCCGTGTGTAATCCGTAAATTTATCTGGGTTTGCCTGTAGCTCGCTGTAGAGGGTGTGGTACGCTCCATGGTTCTCCCAGAGTTCAACAATAGGATGAATCCACAAATGCCGCCACTGCCGTCATCGCTGTCTCTCTCTCTCTTTGTTCATGGCAAGCAACTGCGTAAGCTTGAGCCATCCTAATGTCCATATCCAAGTTGAAGTGAAAGCTTTTCCAGCGCAGATCCATGTCTTCATCAAAAACTGCTAGCAACTGGGAAGAATAGCTGTAAACTGGGTCTAGATAAGGGATTCCAATAACACACGCCCACTGCTGTCCAATTGGTGGAGTATGAGTCATAATTGGTCAAAGATTTGTAAAATCCTGTGATTGTGACATTATGCGCACTAATCATGCAAACGCATGCAAAACGTTTACAAACGCATATAATCGCTGCTTTTTTTGGCTTACTGCGCACGATTATGTCCCAAAAAACCGCTGCGTTTACAAGCGTTTTTAAGCAATTTTTGTATGCGTTTGATGTGCTCTCCAAACGCAGTGCAAAAAAACTCTAGTGTGAAACTAGCCTAAGCTGATTATATAGGTTGCACTAAAAAATTGAAAGGAGAAATAAGGAAAGTCAGCTCACTGAAATGCCTTGCACCTTGTTCATAAGTATCACCGCGCAGAGCAGTCCCAGTCTCAGACATAGTCATTGAAGAAAAAACTAAAGGAAAGTTCTCCAGCGATGAAAACATGGTCCCAATGGAGGGATAAAAAAACTTTTTATTTAAACCATTTAAAATTGTATGCAACCAAAATGGGTAACTGTACAGATTATGCACATATGAGAAACCTAGGAGTTTCAGCGATAAGCCTTAGTCATGGTATGTACAGGTAAGTGTAAAACAGATTTATAAAGAGTCCTTGGCTAGAAATTAATTATTCACTAGAGCACAGACATAAAATTAAATACACTTTGGAATGATAATGGCTAGAGTTGAGCGAAACGGGTCGAAAAATTTCAAAAGTCGCCGACTTTTGGCAAAGTCGGGTTTCATGAAACGAAACCCGACCCTAGGATGAGGTCGGCCACGAGGTCGGCGACTTACGCGCCAAAGTCGCGTTTCAAAAGTTTGTTTTGCGCTCTTTTTCAGCCAATCAGGATCCACGGACACTGTGGGCAACGTGATGACATAGGCACGGGTCACCACCATCTTTCAGAAGGGCATGCAAGTGATTGGCTTGCTTTGGTGGGCGTCACAGGGGGTATAAAAGGGCGTGCACGCCGACCGCCATCTTACCTCTGCCGATCTTAGCATAGGGAGAGGTTGCTGCTGATTCTGTAGGGATAGCGTTAGGCAGGGAAGAAGAAAAAAAACTGCTTCTGCTGCTAGCGATTTTGCCTGTACAACACACCAGTCACTGTGTGTGCAGTGCAAGGGGAAGCTATATAGTGGTGTATCAGTGGTGTTGGTTGTTGGGCTGCCTTCTAAGGCTTCCTGACATTCCTGCATTGCTGTTTACCCACTGCTCCGCAAACTGCTTTTTTAAAAGCAATCCCAATTTTTTTTTTTTGTCCTGCTGAGAAGAAAAAAAACTGCTTCTGCTGCTAGCGATTTTGCCTGTACAACACACCAGTCACTGTGTGTGCAGTGCAAGGGGAGGCTATATAGTGGTGTATCAGTGGTGTTGGTTGTTGGGCTGCCTTCTAAGGCTTCCTGACATTCCTGCATTGCTGTTTACCCACTGCTCCGCAAACTGCTTTTTTAAAAGCAATCCCAATTTTTTTTTTTGTCCTGCTGAGAAGAAAAAAAAACTGCTTCTGCTGCTAGCGATTTGGCCTGCACAACACACCAGTCACTGTGTGTGCAGTGCAAGGGGAGGCTATATTGTGGTGCATCAGTGGTGTTGGTTGTTGGGCTGCCTTTTAAGGCTTCCTGACAGGCTGGCATTGCTGTTTACCCACTGCTCTGCAAACTGCTTTTTTAAAAGCAATCCAATCTCCCTTATCCTCTAGTCACTTTTGTCACAGCTGTGCCATTGAGCCTGTGACATAGCGCTCAGATATCAGTGGGCCTCACACAATCCAAAAGTGTCCAGTGTCCACAAGTGTCTGCAGAAATTCAAAATCTCCCTTATCCTCTCGTCACTTTTGTCACAGCTGTGCCATCGAGCCTGTCACATAGTGCTCAGATATCAGTGGGCCTCACACAATCCAAAAGTGTCCAGTGTCCACAAGTGTCTGCAGAAATTCAAAATCTCCCTTATCCTCTCGTCACTTTTGTCACAGCTGTGCCATCGAGCCTGTCACATAGCGCTCAGATATCAGTGGGCCTCACACAATCCAAAAGTGTCCAGTGTCCACAAGTGTCTGCAGAAATTCAAAATCTCCCTTATCCTCTCGTCACTTTGGTCACAGCTGTGCCATCGAGCCTGTCACATAGCGCTCAGATATCAGTGGGCCTCACACAATCCAAAAGTGTCCAGTGTCCACAAGTGTCTGCAGAAATTCAAAATCTCCCTTATCCTCTCGTCACTTTTGTCACAGCTGTGCCATCGAGCCTGTCACATAGCGCTCAGATATCAGTGGGCCTCACACAATCCAAAAGTGTCCAGTGTCCGCAAGTGTCTGCAGAAATTCAAAATCTCCCTTATCCTCTCGTCACTTTTGTCACAGCTGTGCCATCGAGCCTGTCACATAGCGCTCAGATATCAGTGGGCCTCACACAATCCAAAAGTGTCCAGTGTCCACAAGTGTGTGCAGAAATTCAAAATCTCCCTTATCCTCTCGTCACTTTTGTCACAGCTGTGCCATCGAGCCTGTCACATAGCGCTCAGATATCAGTGGGCCTCACACAATCCAAAAGTGTCCAGTGTCCACAAGTGTGTGCAGAAATTCAAAATCTCCCTTATCCTCTAGTCACTTTGGTCACAGCTGTGCCATCGAGCCTGTCACATAGCGCTCAGATATTCATTGGGCCTCACACAATCCAAAAGTGTCCAGTGTCCACAAGTGTGTGCAGAAATTCAAAATCTCCCTTATCCTCTAGTCACTTTGGTCACAGCTGTGCCATCGAGCCTGTCACATAGCGCTCAGATATTCATTGGGCCTCACACAATCCAAAAGTGTCCAGTGTCCACAAGTGTGTGCAGAAATTCAAAATCTCCCTTATCCTCTAGTCACTTTGGTCATAGCTGTGCCATCGAGCCTGTCACATAGCGCTCAGATATTCATTGGGCCTCACACAATCCAAAAGTGTCCAGTGTCCACAAGTGTGTGCAGAAATTCAAAATCTCCCTTATCCTCTAGTCACTTTGGTCACAGCTGTGCCATCGAGCCTGTCGCATAGCACTCAGATATTCATTGGGCCGCACACAATCCAAAAGTGTCCAGTGTCCACAAGTGTGTGCAGAAATTCAAAATCTCCCTTATCCTCTCGTCACATTTGTCACAGCTGTGACATCGAGCCTGTCACATAGCGCTCAGATATCAGTGGGCCTCACACAATCCAAAAGTGTCCAGTGTCCACAAGTTTGTGCAGAAATTCAAAATCTCCCTTATCCTCTAGTCACTTTGGTCACAGCTGTGCCATCGAGCCTGTCACATAGCGCTCAGATATTCATTGGGCCTCACACAATCCAAAAGTGTCCAGTGTCCACAAGTGTGTGCAGAAATTCAAAATCTCCCTAATCCTCTAGTCACTTTTGTCACAGCTGTGCCATCGAGCCTGTCACATAGCGCTCAGATATCAGTGGGCCTCACACAATCCAAAAGTGTCCAGTGTCCACAAGTGTCTGCAGAAATTCAAAATCTCCCTTATCCTCTCGTCACTTTTGTCACAGCTGTGCCATCGAGCCTGTCACATAGCACTCAGATATCAGTGGGCCTCACACAATCCAAAAGTGTCCAGTGTCCACAAGTGTGTGCAGAAATTCAAAATCTCCCTTATCCTCTAGTCACTTTGGTCACAGCTGTGCCATCGAGCCTGTCACATAGCGCTCAGATATTCATTGGGCCTCACACAATCCAAAAGTGTCCAGTGTCCACAAGTGTGTGCAGAAATTCAAAATCTCCCTTATCCTCTAGTCACTTTGGTCACAGCTGTGCCATCGAGCCTGTCACATAGCGCTCAGATTTTCATTGGGCCTCACACAATCCAAAAGTGTCCAGTGTCCACAAGTGTCTGCAGAAATTCAAAATCTCCCTTATCCTCTCGTCACTTTTGTCACAGCTGTGCCATCGAGCCTGTCACATAGCGCTCAGATATCAGTGGGCCTTACACAATCCAAAAGTGTCCAGTGTCCACAAGTGTCTGCAGAAATTCAAAATCTCCCTTATCCTCTAGTCACTTTGGTCACAGCTGTGCCATCGAGCCTGTCACATAGCGCTCAGATATTCATTGGGCCTCAAACAATCCAAAAGTGTGCAGTGTCCACAAGTGTCTGCAGAAATTCAAAATCTCCCTTATCCTCTCGTCACTTTTGTCACAGCTGTGCCATCGAGCCTGTCACATAGCGCTCAGATATCAGTGAGCCTCACACAATCCAAAAGTGTCCAGTGTCTGCAAGTGTGTGTAGAAATTCAAAATCTCCCTTATCCTCTCGTCACTTTTGTCACAGCTGTGCCATCGAGCCTGTCACATAGCGCTCAGATATCAGTGGGCCTCACACAATCCAAAAGTGTCCAGTGTCCACAAGTGTGTGCAGAAATTCAAAATCTCCCCTGTCCTATAGACACCTTGTACCTTGTTTTACATTACTATATAGTTTGTTGGATTTTGTCTACATTTCTACCAAAAATGAGGAAGGCTGGTGGAAGAGGCCGTGGAATTGGGCGGGGGTTGGCAGCTGGTAATGATGGTGTTGGTGGTGGATCTGATGGTAGTGGCAAGAGCAAAATAGGACCAAATGCAGGAGGTGTTGAGCCTGCGTCATCGTCTGGCTACATAAGGCCTCGAACGCTTAGTTTTCTAGGAGTTGGCAAACCGCTTTTAAAGCCAGAGCATCAGGAAAAAGTTTTGTCTTACATTGCTGACTCAGCCTCCAGCTCTATCGCCTCCTCTTCTTCAGTTGTAAAAAGTAAAAGCACTGAGTCGTCATTGGAGGCTCATGTTCATGAACCACACCTTTCCTTGTGTCCTTCACCCCAACCAAGATTGAAGGATGACGCAGGCCATACTACTGATTACTCCATGGAGCTGTTTTCACATACCATGCCTGGATTATCAAGTCAAATGGTGAATTACCCAGGCCAAGATGAATCTGACATGGAGTGCACTGATGCACAGCCGCTGATGGATGATTCTGCTGGTACATTCACTCAGAGCACTACATTGTCCTCGCAGTGTACAGAGCCAGATTCTGACCCTGATGAGACTCAGGTGCCCCTTCCCACACACTATACCACCATACACGGTGACACAGAGGAAGGTGCACATGACATAGAAGAGGAGGTGATGGATGACCCAGTTGTTGACCCAGATTGGCATCCATTGGGGGAAGAGGGTGCTGCTTCCAATAGCTCAGATGAGGAGCATCAACAGCAGACATCGACATCGCAACAGCTGTTATCTGGCAGGCCCGGAGCACTCCAAAGACAGGTTCCAAACATCAAAAGAGTTGCTGGACAGCTTGTCCAGAGGGTCAAAAGATCACAGCGTGCTAGGCCACAAAATGTCTGCCAAAGTAGGAAGAGTGCAGTGTGGCACTTTTTTGACCAAAATCCTCATGATCAGGCCAAGGTTATCTGTAAGAAGTGCGCAAAGACCTTTAGCCGAGGGAAAAATCTGAAAAATTTGAATACCAGTTGCATGCTTAGACATTTAACCAGCATGCACTTGCAAGCGTGGACACAACACCAAACCTCAAGTGCCACATGTGCAACTGATCACAACGAAGGTAGTCAGCAACGCTACATTGTTTCCCCCACTGTAAGCCCACCGGTTAGCACAGCAGCAAATGTTGAGGTGTCGTTGCAAGGCCACAGCAGTCAGGGAATCCCACTGTTATATCAACGAAAGACTGATTCTAGGCCATCAGAAAGAACACCAACTCCATCACCATCATCAACCCTCTCTCAGTCCGCCCTGTCCACCGCTACTTCCACCATATGCAGGTCTCAAGTCCAGCTCACCCTCCCAGACAATTATGAGTAGGTCAAGAAAGTACTCAGTCTCTCATCCGCGTACACGGGGTTTGAACGCCCACATTGCCAAACTAATCTCGTTTGAGATGATGCCCTTTCGGTTGGTGGAAAGCACAGCTTTCCGCGAACTCATGGCCTATGCAGTACCACGCTATGACCTACCCAGTCGCCACTTCTTCTCTCGCAAAGCCATCCCAGCCCTCCACCATCATGTGAAAGACCGCATTGTCCATGCACTCAAGCAGTCAGTGAGCGGAAAGGTGCACCTCACAACTGATGCATGGTCCAGTCGGCATGGCCAGGGCCGTTACGTGTCCATCACTGCGCACTGGGTTAATGTGGTGGATGCAGGGTCCACAGGGGACAGTGGTGGTGGGACAGTGCTGCCTAGCCCACGGTATAGGAAACAGTTGGCTGTAGGCGTTCGACCCTCCTCCTCCTCCAGAAGCGAAAGCTCGTCCACAGAGCGCAGTCGTACGAGCACTCCATCTGCAGCTGCCACTGTTGCACATGATGTTTCCCCCTATCGAGCAGCTAGTGGAAAGCGTCAGCAGGCTGTGTTGCAGATGATGTGTTTGAGCAACAGACACACCGCCGAGGTGCTGGCCGAGTACTTGAAGCGACAAACTGAGTCATGGCTGGGCAGTGTACATCTTGAGGCAGGCAAGGTAGTTAGTGATAACGGCCGTAATTTTGTGGCAGCCATAGCCCTTTCAAATCTCATCCATATACCTTGCTTGGCTCACACCTTGAACCTGGTGGTGCAGTGCTTCCTCAAAAATTATCTGGAGTTAACAGCCCTGCTCCAGAAGGTGCGAAGACTGTGCGCGCACATCCGCCGGTCGCCTGTACACTCCGTTCGTATGCAGAAGCTGCAGCGATTGCTCCACCTTCCCAACCACCGCCTCATTATCGACATTGCAACAAGGTGGAACTCCACCCTGCACATGGTGGAGCGGCTGTGCGAGCAGAGGCAGGCCATAATGCATTTGTGGGAGGATACACGGCCAGGCACTTTGAGAGCAGACATGGAGTTGACAGGTGTGCAGTGGTCAAAGCTGAAAGACCTCTGTAAAGTCCTTCAGTGTTTTGAGGAATGCACACGGCTGGTAAGCGCAGACGACACCATCCTAAGCATGAGCATCCCACTTATGCGTCTGCTCATGAAAACTTTGACGCACCTTAAGGAGCAGGCGTCTGCAGCCTATGTTGATGAGGAGGAAGAGGAGGAGGGAATCCTTGATGACATTCAGCCATTGTCTGCTCAGGGACCTCTCCTGGACAAGGTGGAGGAAGAAGAGGAGGAGGAGGAGGATGATGGGGATGATTACTTAGGGGAGGAGGATGCATCTCGTGGGGCAAGTGAAAATGTTGGCGTGGCAAGGTCTGGTACAGGGTTTGTGCGTGACTGGAGGGATGTGGATTTGCCAGAAAGTGCTCCTCCACCCAGCACTCGCAGTGCATCATTGACACCTGGAACATTGGCCCACATGTCAGATTATGCCTTGCAGATCCTAAAAAGGGACCCCCGCATTGCCAAAATGATGAACGATGAAGACTACTGGTTGGCCAGCATCCTGGATCCACGCTATAAAGGCAAATTACAAAACATCATGCCACAGGAGAACCTTGACCTAATATTGGCTAATAAACAAGCAACTCTGGTAAATCGGTTGCTTGAGGCATTCCCAGCACACAGCAGCGGTGATGGTTCTCACACGAGCCGTACGGGCCGGGGGCAGCTTGGCAGAGGTATTCATGGTGCACACAGCAGAAGTGGCGTTGGAGACAGGGGTTTCATGACAATGTTGTGTACTGATTTTTCAAATACCGCTCACACAACTGGTAATACTGCATCGATGGAAAGTGACAGGAGACAGCAGTTTTCAACTATGGTTACAAAGTACTTTTCCTCCCATATCGATGTTCTCCCACACAGGTCATTCCCCTTTGACTATTGGGCCGCTAAACTGGACACCTGGCCTGAATTGGCCCAATATGCCTTACAGGAGCTCGCTTGCCCAGCTGCAAGTGTGCTATCGGAAAGAGTCTTCAGTGCAGCTGGATCAATCCTGACAGAAAAAAGGACCCGTCTGTCAACCCAAAATGTGGATGATCTAACCTTCATTAAAATGAACCATGCATGGGTTTCCAAAGATTTTGTCCCACCTTCCCCTGATGACACATAGGGTGACAGAAAAATGGCTTGCTTTGGTCCACCTCTTCCTGGGACTTCACCTATTTCGCCTTTTGCATCAGCTGAATGTCCAACATCAACATATGCCACTTTCTAAAACTCCCTAACTGTGCTGCCTCCCCCCCCATGGCCGGGGTCACCACCTAGCGCACGACACCGTGCGAGTGCCGTTGCCCTGGACAGGTGGGTAGGCCGACTCTTGGGTGCGGGCACTGGCACAGGGTCCCTCATAGTGCAATCAGTGTCTCTGACGGTGGTGGTGTACACCCGCCGTCAGACACACCGCCGTACTATGAGGGGCCCAGTGCCAGTACCGACGCCAACGAGTGGGCCCCCCTTGCTTGGGCAGGGCCCCAGCATTTGCAATCTTTACCTCTCCCTGCTCCTCCGCTGTGTAATCTGGGCCGTCAAATCCATACTGTGCCTGACACCGTCTGAGCCTGCCTCCTGATGTACAGACATATATTTTGAATGTGTACGCTATCCATACATGTTATCCGGGGATACAGTACCCTTTCTAACCTTTGTGCAATCACGTGCAATCCATACTGGGCCTAACACCGTCTTAGCCTGCCTCCTGATGTATAGACATATATTTTGAATGTGTACGCTATCCATACATGTTATCCGGGGATACGGTACCCTTTCTAACCTTTGTGCAATCACGTGCAATCCATACTGTGCCTGACACCGTCTGAGCCTGCCTCCTGATGTACAGACATATATTTTGAATGTGTACGCTATCCATACATGTTATCCGGGGATACGGTACCCTTTCTAACCTTTGTGCAATCACGTGCAATCCATACTGGGCGTGAGAACGGCTGGCGAGCTGTTAAGCAAGCTACAGCACCTGTGGTTTGCACACGTAAGTTTTTCATTTTTTCAGGAATGACGGTTAGGCCTAATTCCGGAACTGCGGTTGACCTGCACTTACTGGGAAATCATTGTTCGCGGGTAATAATTGTCATCAGTGATCCCCATCACTAACGTTGTTCAGCGGGTTATCTGCACCTGTAAGCGACAAACGCTGGCCTTTTCAGTGTAGCGCACATGCAGCCACGGACATGTAATGGCATGACACACCAGTTATTGGCCAATCTCATGTGCCAGAGCCTCACGTGTCCCTCTAGTAAGCCGGACTCGGACCGCGGGTCATGACGGAGTCTCGTTCGTTAACGGAATTAAGCTTGCAATGTGTGCATCTGTTCTGTAGCTGGCATGGTTGAGGTTTCCCAGGTGGAGTCGAATTTAACCGTAGGCTCCACTCCTGGTGGTGCCCTTCTGGACATTCCTTTAAGGTTCAGCTTTGCAACCATACTGCCCACGTAAAACAAACACTTTGCCTTCATGAACGCTGTTTGGAGGGTCATGACTCGTGGGAATAACGCCGCCCAATCAGTTAACCTGCTAGAGAGATCCTTCGTTGCTCCCAAGCATGACATCACACTCCCTAGGAAGAAGGTAATGCCACTGTGGCCACCGTACTCCTGGGGGAGACACAAGTGCACTGATGCCCCCAGCCACTGCTCGATGAATCTGCTGGTACATTGACCCAGACCACTACATTCCCCTTGCATGCTACACGGCCTGAATCTGACCCTGATGAAACTCAGGTTACCCTTCCCATATACAGTTCCATCTGAGGAAGCTGCAGATGGAAGTGCAGGTTCGGCCCACCCGCCATCAGACACACCACCGTACTATCAGGGGCCCTGTGCCAGTGCCGTCGCCAACGAGTGGGCCCCCCCCCCTGCTTGCTCAGGATCACAGCACTTGCAAAGTTGAAATACTGTGCAGTGAGATGGAAGATGGGGACGACGAGGAGTCCAGACAAGTACAGGGATTCCCTAGCGAGGAGACTTATTTGATTGTTTTCAATGTTGGGACAGCAATTTTTGGGGAGCACTATACTCTGGAGAATGATAGATGGGGCCCACCATACACTGGAACATTCCAAAGGTGGACATCAGACACTGGAGCAGCATTTACAGGGCCCATTATACACTAGAGCATTAGAAATGGGGCCCATTATGTTTGGAGCATTATTTGGGCCCATAAGACAGTGGAGCTTCATCCATGGGGACCAACATATACTGTAGCATTATGTGGAGCTCATCATATACTGTTTCAAACATTATATGGGACCAATGATTCTGTATGGAGAAATAGATGGGCCTCGTCATGAGATGTAAAAAGTGAAGTATATTTCATTGTACTATACCGCTATTTCTCTGCCATATCGGAGCATGATGAGTTGTGGTATTATGTGTTAAAGGGGCGCTCTTTCGCCCAGGGCACATGAAAACCTGGAGCCAGCCCTACCCCCCCCACAACTTTAGCCAAATAACCCCCATTTTTCAGTGCGTAACTTGTATTATGAAGTTAATTAAGGTTGACAAGCTTAAGTAAGAAGAATTGATGCTTTTGGCATTCAAATGGGCACTGTAGGTGTGTTTCCTGAAATCCTCCTACCACTGCCGACTTTTATTCCCCATTGACTTACATTGGGTTTCGTGTTTCGGGACGACCCCGACTTTTCCCTATAATCGGACGATCTTGCTCGACCCGACTTTTGGAAAAGTCGGGTTTCACGAAACGAAACGCGACCCTAAAAAAACAAAAGTCGCTCAACTCTAATAATGGCAATAAAAAATCCCACAAAAATATATATGTATTTTATTTAAGTCTGTGCTCTAGTGAATAATTCATTTATAGTGTATCTGTGTCCGTTTAACCACGTAATTTCACTCACCTGATATCTCTAGCCATAGAAATTTGTTTTACACTTACCTGTATAATATCATGACTAAGGCTTATCGCTGACATGGGTAGGTTTCTCATTTGTGCATCATCTGTACAGTTACCCATTTTGCTTGCATACAATTTTAATTGGTTTAAATAAAAAGTTGTTTTTATCCCTCCACTGGGACCATTTTTTAATCGCTGGATAACTTTCCTTTATTATATAGGTTGGGGATAAATGAAAGTGGGTAAGTATTCTTAATTGTAATTTTGTTCAGTTCACAGAAATCGACGCAAGGACGGAGGTCACCATCTTTCTTTTTCACAAAAAGGAAGCCCGCAGCTACAGGCAAGGAGGAAGGATGGATATGACTCTTCCGTAAGCTTTCATTTACATATTCCATCATATCCTTTGAGGTCCTGACAAATTATACAGCAGAGCTTTAGGCAATTTGGCATTATGAAAAAGATTTATAGCACAATCATAAGGACAATGGGGCGATAATATCTCAGCCTCTTTCTCTGAGAACACATCTCCGAAGTCTTTTAGGTAAGCTGGCAGACCATCCAGACTAGTGGAGGAAATTTACATACATATTAGTCCATCAACAACCTTAAGCACCAAGGTCACACTCCATGTCACAATAGAACCAACATATCCTCTCACACAACGAAAGAGAAAAAGAAATGTAGATTACAAATTTATTTTATTAAACATATATGAATACAAGTTGATAAAAGATGCCTCATGTCAATAAAAGGCCAGGCAAACCACTGACTTCCACTGGTCACAGGAAATTTTTGCATAAAATAGACCTAAATCTCTGTTCGGAGCCTGCTGTGTCTCCCGCCCCAACGCGCGTTTTGCCTATTCTTCTTCCGGGCTTAACAATGAGGTAAAATTAACTGTTGTGAGCTCATTTTCGGGTTTGCCTCTGGCTTCTGGTGAGGGTTAAGGATCTGGCTGTGCTGACAGAGGAGTAGTGAGTTCTCTATCTGGACTCCCTCTGTTGGTGAAGGGAGGTAATGAAGCTGATCTAAATGGCAGAGACCGGCCACCTGAGGAAGAGAACTGCGATTGGACATCAGGAGTTTCTGATTGGATTTAAGGCAGCCGACTCCCTAGTTTCTTGCTGGTGATTTTTCCTGACTGTGGCTCCTGGTTTCCAGTTTGGTTCCTGCCTTCCTAAAGCTCAGTTTTCTCTGCTATTGTTCATATGAGTTTTTGTCTGGTTTACTTAGTTTTTGTGTTCAGCCAGCCCTGGCTGGGACTGGGCTGAATCCCCATTTTGTCTCTGATCAGTTGATCTCTTTTGCTCTGTCTTCAGAATATACCTGAGTGCTGATGTAGTGATTTGAAGTCTAGCGACTTCAGGGCATTTTTCTATCAGACGTGTTGGACATTCTTTTTGGCAGGGTTTTTTGCATGATTGCAGACAGCAGCTTTTCTTTCCTGTCCTTTCTAGTTAGCGAGGGTCCCATCATTTGCTCAGCCTATCTTTCTACCTGTGTCTGTGTTTTCATCTTGCTTCACCGACAATACATGTTGGGGGCTGTCTATTGCCTTGGAGTCTGCTCTGGGGCAGTTTAGATTTTCCCTTTCTTTCTTTAGGCTTATTTAGTTCTCCGGCCGTGACGAGGCATCTAGGACCACCGTAGGCACGCTCCACGGCTACTGCTAGTTGTGGATAGTATCAGGGGTCTATAATCCACTAGTTTCCAACCTCTCCGGTTTTCTGGGCTTAGCTTGCTTTTTGTTTTTTCCTCCTCGGTGACTCATTCATAACAATTAAATAATATGGACTTTTTGCCATTTGGTTCTTTTTCCTGTGCTGTGAGTTCAGGACACTATTTCGTTTACAGAGGCACTTTATGATTAATTGGTCAGGTTTTTCCACTTGGACAGAGATGTAGACACTGATTGACCATTAATACTTTTTTTGCCCCATTGCACTTTATCTGACTAGTATATACATATAAGTAAAGTGAAGGCAGTCTAATAACATTAAATGTTATTTATTTATCTAAATTTTGCAGTAATATACACAGGATTTTTGGTGCGTTTTTATGCATAATTTATGTATGGAACCTTTTAGGTCTATTTTATGCAAAAGCCTCCTATGATAACTTAAGTGGTAGTCGAAGTTTTGCCTGGTCTTTGCTTGACATGAGGCATCTTTTATCAACTTGTATTCATATATGTTTAATAAAATAAATTTGTAATATATAATCCTTTTTTCCTTTCATTCTGTGATAGGATATGTTGGTTGTAGAGGAGCAAATTTGTATAGAGCTAAGACATTTCTTATGACAGTAGGTACTCCATTTAACCATATCCTTCTGACACCAATCTATAACAGGATTATGGATTTGCAGTCATGGAAATTCCAACACCAACCTAGCAGGTAAATTAGCCAACACATAGCAGGTGATGGACTCAGAGCGAAGAGTTCCCACTCTAAGTGTGAATTCCACAGTTACCAGCTGGACAAAGTTCTGAAGTAATGGTGTCCTGTCAATGGAGACAATTTGCATAGGTTTTTCCAATCTAACTGTCCCTAATCCTAATTTAAGAACCAATCCAGAATCAATGAAATTGGCGGCAGATTTGCAGTCAATGAAAGCAAGAACAGACTTTGCTTGGTGGGTTGGAAGGCTCAGGAGGGTGGGGGCCAAAGGAGGGGGGTAATGTTAGGCGCTGGATTCCTGCAGCTACACAACAGGAATCCAGAGCCTCACATTCCTGAGGCTAAGTTCCTCTGCCGCTCCATTGGAGGTCGGGATTCATGTGCTCAGGTCCTTCTCCAGATCTGATTGGTCCATCTCATAGATCTGGAAGGTCCCGGCAGGTCACGGCTATAAAAGGCCCACATGGCCGCTCGGTCATGCACTAGTATAGTGCGTGCGGCATTGCTACTGCAGACGCCGGAAAGTTCTGCTGAATGCAGCATGGCGGCAGACACAGCAGCTATGCGATAGTGCCGTGAGAGACGAGACACCACCAGACGCTAGTGTAGAGGTGCGGTGTGCACAGTGGCCTATGGCTTGCACTGACTGGTGCTGACTCTTTCTATAGTTCCCTAGCCACATGCGTATCCACTGAGCATGCTCACGAGAAGATCTCCCATTGGAGGACGGGAGTCACGTGCTCAGGTCCTTCTCCAGATCTTATTGGTCCATTTCATAGATCTGGAAGGTCCCGGCAGCGCACGGCTATAAAAGGCCCGCATGGCCATTCGGTCATGTACTAGTATAGAGTCTTCTTGCTAGATGTGTGAATGGTGATGGATGTATGATTCTGGTGACTGACTTATTAAGATTCCCCTCCCTCTGATATTATGCAGCGTCTGTGTCTGCCGCTGTGCTGCATTCAGCAGCACTTACAAGCGTCCGCAGTAGCGACGCCGCACGCATGGTAGGTCTGGATGGACGCCATCCCCTGTCTTGGACCCGTGCCCTGTGACCTGATACCGTGAGTGCAATTTCGCTGAGACCTGTGAGTCTAACAGGCTTGGTGTTTATGTTTATGTTACAGCGCCTCTGTAAGTTAACAGAGTCCGCTCTGTGCATATTGGGTGACGTTGAACCCATGCACATTATACCGCCATATAGCGCATCTGCCATTAATTAGCAGCAGTTTCACACCTTCTGCATGGTGGACCCCGAGTGGCGAATGCACTTTATTATTTATTTATTTAGTGCATTCCACCGTTCCTAACAGTCTTGCCCTGAAGACCAGGGTCGCAAGGTAAAAAATAGTTTGCAGCTCTCCCTAAACACCCTAAGCTGATCCTTTATCCCTGAGAACTTGTCAGAAATTGCAACTACAGGTTCAAGAGAGACCAACTGCACGTCAGAAGGTAAAGGTAAGGAGGGATTGCCTGTTTGTTAGGGAATCCCCACATGTATTCCGACTGTCTAGCAGCTGCAAATCATGCAGCTATGGCGACAGAAACTAAATCTCTGAGCATGCCAAATTACTCGGAGGACACCAGAGCATGCTTGGGAAAACACGAACAATGAGTATACTCACTCATCACTAGTAAAGAGCTTTGGGAAGCATCCATAGTTCTAGTTTCAGGTGTTCCCTTGCGAGATCCTGCACCATCTGTGTCAGATTTGCCACCTTATCACAAAGTGCATAAATAGGATCCATTGGTGAAGGAAAAAAGTACTTTTAAGTCCAGTCAAAACGTGACACTAGTCACAACCCACAGCTAGGCCGTGAATCAGCGCTGTCATATATTTTGGGGTCAATACAAAAAGATCATGTAGTAAACCAAGGGAAAATACAAAGTCGTAAGTCAAATCACATGCCAGGGTCAGAATGACAGAGAAACAGCGGATAAGCAAGCGGGCAATAACAAACTGGTAGTCTGAACACAGTCCAAAGGTCAACAGTGGAATATCAGATGCAAAGGAGCAATAACAAATGGGTAGTCTGAACATGGTCCAAAGGTCAGTAGCAGAAGATCAGAAATTACAGCACAGGGTACAGGCAAACACATCTGTTGGATTTGGTGTAGTGGAAGACCAGTTGGTCCCTATTATACTATTTCTACTCTCAAGAAATTGATGCCACTTCTGTGGTGTAAGGCCCTCATTTGCTTACATGTGAACACTCATGGTTGGGTGTCCATCTGCTGTATTGGGTGTAGTGGAAGACCTGTCAGTCCCTATTATACTATTTCTACTCTTGCACAATTGATGCCTCTTCTGTGGCGTAAGTCCCTCATTTCTTTAAATGTGAACACACCTGGTCGGATGTCCATTTGCTGTATTGGGCATAGTGGAAGACTTGTCGGTCCTTATTAGACTATTTCTACTGTGGTGAAATTGATGTCACTTTGGTGGTGTCTGTAAAGAAATTTTGGAAATGTGAACACTCCTGGTGTGGTGTCCATCTGTTGGATTCGGTGTAGTGGAGGACCTGTCAGTCCCGATTATACTATTTCTACTGTGGTGAAATTACTGTCACTTCTTTGGTGTAAGGCCCTCTTTTGATTAAATTTAAACACTCCTGGTTGTGTGTCCATCTACTGGATTGGGTGTAGAGGAAGACCTGTCGGTCCCTGTTATACTATCTATACTGTGGTGAAATTGATGCCACTTTTGTGGTGTCTGCCAGCAATTTTTGCAAATGTGAGCACTCCTGGTTGGATGTCCATCTGCTGGACTGGGTATAGTGGAAGACCTGTCGGTTCATATTATACAATTTCTACTGTGGGCAAATTGATGCCACTTTGGTGGTGTCTGTTTCTACTCTTGTGAAATGTATGCCAATTTTGTGGTGTAAGATCCTCATTTGTTTAAATGTGAACACTTCTGGTTGGGTGTCCATCTGCTGGATTGGGTGTAGTGGAAGATCTGTCGGTCCCTATTGTACTATCTATACTGCGGTGAAATTTATGCCACTGTTGCGGTGTCTTCCAGTCATTTTTGGAAATGTGAACACTCCTTGTTGGATGTCCATCTGCTGAATTGGGTTTAGTGGAAGACCTGTCGGTCAATATTATACAATTTCTACTGTGGGGAAATTGGTGCCACTTTGGTGGTGTCTGCCAATATTTTTTGGAAATGTGAACACTCCTGGTTGGATGTCCATTGCCCATCTGTTGGATTGGGTGTAGTGGAAGACCTGTTGGTCATTATTATACTATTTCTAGTCTTTTGAAATTGATGCCATTTATGTGGTGCAAGGCCCTCATTTGTTTAAATGTGAACACTCCTGGTTGGGTGTCCATCTGCTTGATTGGGTGTAGTGAAAGACCTGTCGGTTCCTATTATACTATTTCTACTGTGGTGAAATTGATACCACTTTGGTGGTGTCTGCCAATGATTTTTGGAAATGTATACACTCCTGGTTGGGTTTCTTTCATGCTTGTTGCCTGTAGCAGTAGGACTCCGAGATCGTCAGGCCTCCACTTCCTTGGACTCAACTACCAGTGTTACTATCCTTAAATTTTTCTGACAATGGTAGTCTACAAAACTGATTTTTGTGCCCCCTGAGTGTGGCTCAGCATGAAAGCAGGTAGATCTGTTGCATGTAATATCAGGGCTCCCAGCAAAAGGGGCCTACACCAATCCCTCACCCACCTCATCTTACTGTGACGTTCAATGAAAAGCTGTAAATGCTGTCCCAGACCCCGATACCTCATGCCTGGTTGATTGCTGCAGTTCTGTGCTAAAATTTGTACTGTGGTTAAATTGAGGAAACTTTCCTGGAGTTTGTCCCTCATTTGATGTGTTTTGGAAGCATTTGGAGCCGTTATAAGGTGTTGTGCATGCATTTGATTTTGCATCCTATTGGCATTCGTTTATGTTTGGCGAATATTCGTCAATTTAATCAGCAAATATTGCAAATTCTGTGATCATAATGACAATGGAACATTGAAATATTCGCTCATCTCTAGTCAGGACCCCATTTTCTAAAACAGAATCGCAGCAATGAACGTCACTACTGCAAGGGAAATATATTGTATGAGGAGATGCTGCTTTCTCTACCTATAACACTTGATCCAGCAACTTCATAAAACCTGACCCCGGTACATTTAATTATTCAAGGTCTTCTTTTAACAACCCCTTTAATCAGATGTAAAAAAAAGGTGTCAAAGCTTCTTTATTAAATAGGTATTGTAAATGTTACAATGTCTTGACTATTCTTCCACAGCAACCCAATGTGCCTTTAACCCTGCTTCATCAAAATCCCGAAGAGTGTTATATCTGCACCAAGTATTGCAACTTGATACTTCTATTGTCTAGTTTAATATTTTGATGAGTGTTCGTCTGTGTTATGAATGCTCTGCTCTATCTGGATTACGCCTTTTATGTACAGTATTTTAGTGCTATTTTATTGTAATTTAATAAAAGTTTAATGATTTTACAGGAGACTATAAAACTAAATAGTATTTTTTTATTCAGCTTAAATAATCTAAGTGGAAGTGGTCTCTGTTAGATACAATCAAGGTATCAAATTGGTTTGTTATTTTAAAAAATGTTTTAATCTGTGTATATTTTACTTGTTTTTACACTTTATTATGTTTTATTATGAATATAAACTCTATAAAATGTTGACTTTTAAGTTTATCTTTTTTTCTTTTTACTTCTATTGTGCTGGTATATAAAGGATACATAGATGTACCAATATATTATCTTTTGAAAAAGTGTGAAATTGAGTTTACTTCTGTCACATCTACCAGTATAGGCTATGGCTCACTGCTGATATTTCTCTTTCCTATAGAAAAGGTTCAATTTTTAGCTCCTGCAAAGATTTGGAAAACAACCTTGAAGATGAGACATCCTTCAGCATTGTACGGCTGGTTTTACACACAGAGTATTTCATCGTGTTTGTCAAAAAAAAATTCAGATGTTGCTCTAAAGTCTACAGTGCAATATGAAATGCACAACATAGAATGCATTTTGGTTCAATTTCTTATAGTCTGTAAAGTTGTTTTCAAAATCCAAAATGCTCTGAGTATGTTGATGCTTTTTTTTATTCCCGCAGTGTTTCACTAAAGAACTAGAAAAAAATGAGAATAAAAAAAAAACACATGCATAATATGCCACCAAAAACACTAAAAATATTATTACAAAAACATTATTGTGCTTAGAAATTAATATTTTGTTTAATTTAAAATACCCCAAAAAATTAGCCATAAAGACATAGCATTTGATATAACAACATTGCTGTGTCCTGTGTAGTTTTTCCTGCTGTCCCATGAGAGAGAAGTATGCTGGATATAAATGCAGGGCAGAGTGGAGTGCAGCTGTGTTTTTTTTTGCCAAGTTTAGTTGGATGCTGATGCTGGATCTGCAGTGAATAATAATAAAGTTTATGATAGATTTACTAGCTAAGTAACTTTAGCAAACTTTTCTAATTTAATTGAAACATTAGATGTCATATATACCTGTAGTGAATGGGAAAGGAAATGAGCAGATAGCACAACATTTGAATTTGAAGTTATTCTCTGTGGAATTTAATGTATCTTATTATTTTGGGGTGTTTGCATACCCCATAGCATAGTAAACGTAATATCTAAAAAGTAGAAAAAATCCTTATACTCATCTTACTGATCACTAGTGTTGAGCATTCCGATACCGCAAGTATCGGGTATCGGCCGATACTTGCTGTATCGGAATTCCGATACCGACTTCCGATATTTTTTCAATATCGGAATTCGGCATCGGAATCGGAAGTTCAGTTGATTGACGGCCTGACGTCATCATGATGCGCGGTGTGTGCGCATCATGATGCGCCGTCATTTCGGGCCTTCCGGGGGTCTCTGCCGGCCTGCCGGGGGGCTGTGCCGGCCTGCCGGGGGGCTGTGTGGACTGCCCGGGGTCTGTACCGGCCTGCCGGGGGGCTGTGCCGGCCTGCCGGTGGTCTGTGCACCCTGTGGGGGTCTGTACCGGCCTGCCGGGGGGCTGTGCCGGCCTGCCGGGGGGCTGTGCTGATGTCCGGGGGTCTGTGCAAGCATCGTCCGATGGGACTACAAGTCCCATCGGGCGATGCCTGCTACCATGACAGTGATTGACACATTAGCCAATGATGGGACAGTAGTAGTCCCATCATCCGGCTAATGTGTTAAATGTTAAAAAAAAAAAAAAAAAAAATACTACATACATACTACATGCATGCTACATACATACTACATGCTACATACATACTACATACATGCTACATACATACTGCATGCTACATACATACTACATACATACTACATACATACTACATACATACTACATGCATGCTACATACATACTACATATATACTACATGCATGCTACATACATACTACATGCTACATACATACTACATATATACTACATACATACTACATACATGCTACATACATACTGCATGCTACATACATACTACATACATACTACATACATACTACATGCATGCTACATACATACTACATGCATGCTACATACATACTACATGCATGCTACATACATACTACATGCTACATACATACCACATACATACTACATACATACTACATACTACATATATACTACATGCATGCTACATACATACTACATGCTACATACATACCACATACATACTACATACATACTACATACATACTACATGCTACATACATACTACATATATACTACATGCATGCTACATACATACTACATGCTACATACATACCACATACATACTACATACATACTACATACATACTACATGCTACATACATACTACATATATACTACATGCATGCTACATACATACTACATGCTACATACATACCACATACATACTACATACATACTACATACATACTACATGCTACATACATACTACATATATACTACATGCATGCTACATACATACTACATGCTACATACATACCACATACATACTACATACAGTGGGGAAAAAAAGTATTTAGTCAGTCAGCAATAGTGAAAGTTCCACCACTTAAAAAGATGAGAGGCGTCTGTAATTTACATCATAGGTAGACCTCAACTATGGGAGACAAACTGAGGAAAAAAAATCCAGAAAATCACATTGTCTGTTTTTTTTTCATTTTATTTGCATATTATGGTGGAAAATAAGTATTTGGTCAGAAACAAAATTTCATCTCAATACTTTGTGATATATCCTTTGTTGGCAATGACAGAGGTCAAACGTTTTCTGTAAGTCTTCACAAGGTTGCCACACACTGTTGTTGGTATGTTGGCCCATTCCTCCATGCAGATCTCCTCTAGAGCAGTGATGTTTTTGGCTTTTCGCTTGGCAACACGGACTTTCAACTCCCTCCAAAGGTTTTCTATAGGGTTGAGATCTGGAGACTGGCTAGGCCACTCCAGGACCTTGAAATGCTTCTTACGAAGCCACTCCTTCATTGCCCTGGCGGTGTGCTTTGGATCATTGTCATGTTGAAAGACCCAGCCACGTTTCATCTTCAATGCCCTTGCTGATGGAAGGAGGTTTGCACTCAAAATCTCACGATACATGGCCCCATTCATTCTTTCATGTACCCGGATCAGTCGTCCTGGCCCCTTTGCAGAGAAACAACCCCAAAGCATGATGTTTCCACCACCATGCTTTACAGTAGGTATGGTGTTTGATGGATGCAACTCAGTATTCTTTTTCCTCCAAACACGACAAGTTGTGTTTCTACCAAACAGTTCCAGTTTGGCTTCATCAGACCATAGGACATTCTCCCAAAACTCCTCTGGATCATCCAAATGCTCTCTAGCAAACTTCAGACGGGCCCGGACATGTACAGGCTTAAGCAGTGGGACACGTCTGGCACTGCAGGATCTGAGTCCATGGTGGCGTAGTGTGTTACTTATGGTAGGCCTTGTTACATTGGTCCCAGCTCTCTGCAGTTCATTCACTAGGTCCCCCCGCGTGGTTCTGGGATTTTTGCTCACCGTTCTTGTGATCATTCTGACCCCACGGGGTGGGATTTTGCGTGGAGCACCAGATCGAGGGAGATTATCAGTGGTCTTGTATGTCTTCCATTTTCTAATTATTGCTCCCACAGTTGATTTCTTCACTCCAAGCTGGTTGGCTATTGCAGATTCAGTCTTCCCAGCCTGGTGCAGGGCTACAATTTTGTTTCTGGTGTCCTTTGACAGCTCTTTGGTCTTCACCATAGTGGAGTTTGGAGTCAGACTGTTTGAGGGTGTGCACAGGTGTCTTTTTATACTGTTAACAAGTTTAAACAGGTGCCATTACTACAGGTAATGAGTGGAGGAAAGAGGTGACTCTTAAAGAAGAAGTTACAGGTCTGTGAGAGCCAGAAATCTTGATTGCTTGTTTCTGACCAAATACTTATTTTCCACCATAATATGCAAATAAAATGAAAAAAAACAGACAATGTGATTTTCTGGATTTTTTTTTCTCAGTTTGTCTCCCATACTTGAGGTCTACCTATGATGTAAATTACAGACGCCTCTCATATTTTTAAGTGGTGGAACTTGCACTATTGCTGACTGACTAAATACTTTTTTTCCCCACTGTACATGCTACATATATACTACATGCATGCTACATACATACATACTACATATATACTACATGCATGCTACATACATACTACATGCTACATGCATGCTACATACATACTACATACATACTACATGCTACATACATACCACATATATACTACATACATACAATACATTCATACAATACATACATAGACATACAGTACATATAACATAGAGTAACATACTTACCAATACTTGTCACATTGTTCCCCGAAGCCATTGTCTTTTCCGGGATAAATATTAACATAACAAACCACAAAAATACTCACCCACGATCCGAAGCAGTCCACGAGTGTGTCCCACGACGATCTTGGGTAGAGAACTGCAGCATCAGATGATGCTGCCGTTCTCTACGGGCTGCAGGAATCCAATGACGGAAGGTAGGTATCCTTCCGCACTGTATTCCTCCGCCACTTAAAAAAAAAAGTCCCTAGTCTCACTTTATGCCATTGCTGCGTGGGAATTTCCCACACAGCAATGGCATAAAGTGAGACTAGGGACTTTTTTTTTTTTTAAGTGGCGGAGGAATACAGTGCGGAAGGATACCTACCTTCCGTCATTGGATTCCTGCAGCCCGTAGAGAACGGCAGCAACAGCTGATGCTGCAGTTCTCTACCCAAGATCGTCGTGGGACACACTCGTGGACTGCTTCGGATCGTGGGTGAGTATTTTTGTGGTTTGTTATGTTAATATTTATCCCGGAAAAGACAATGGCTTCGGGGAACAATGTGACAAGTATTGGTAAGTATGTTACTCTATGTTATATGTACTGTATGTCTATGTATGTATTGTATGAATGTATTGTATGTATGTAGTATATATGTGGTATGTATGTAGCATGTAGTATGTATGTAGTATGTAGCATGTAGTATGTAGCATGCATGTAGTATATATGTAGTATGTATGTAGCATGTAGTATGTATGTAGCATGCATGTAGTATATATGTAGTATGTATGTAGCATGTAGTATGTATGTAGCATGCATGTAGTATGTATGTAGCATGCATGTAGTATGTATATGGTATGTATGTAGCATGTAGTATGTATGTAGCATGCATGTAGTATATATGTGTTATGTATGTGGTATGTATGTAGCATGCATGTAGTATGTATGTAGTATGTATGTAGCATGTAGTATGTAGCATGCATGTAGTATATATGTAGTATGTATGTAGCATGTAGTATGTATGTAGCATGCATGTAGTATATATGTAGTATGTATGTAGCATGTAGTATGTATGTAGCATGCATGTAGTATGTATGTAGCATGCATGTAGTATGTATATGGTATGTATGTAGCATGTAGTATGTATGTAGCATGCATGTAGTATATATGTGTTATGTATGTGGTATGTATGTAGCATGCATGTAGTATGTATGTAGTATGTATGTAGTATATATGTAGTATGTACAGTATGTAGCATGTAGTATGTATGTAGTATGTATGTAGCATGCATGTAGCATGCAGTATGTATGTAGCATGCATGTAGTATATATGTAGTATGTATGTAGCATGTAGTATGTAGCATGCATGTAGTATATATGTAGTATGTAGCATGTAGTATGTATGTAGCATGCATGTAGTATATATGTGTTATGTATGTAGCATGTAGCATGCATGTAGCATGCATGTAGTATATATGTAGTATATATGTGGTATGTATGTAGCATGCAGTATGTATGTAGCATGCATGTAGTATATATGTAGTATGTATGTTGCATGTAGTATTTATGTAGTATGAATGTAGCATGTATGTAGTATGTAGTATGAATGTAGCATGTATGTAGTATGCATGTTGTATGTATGTAGCATGTAATTTTTTTTTTTTTTTTTTTTTTTTTTACATTTAACACATTAGCCGGATGATGGGACTACTACTGTCCCATCATTGGCTAATGTGTCAATCACTGTCATGGTAGCAGGCATCGCCCGATGGGACTTGTAGTCCCATCGGACGATGCCTGCACAGACCCCCGGAGCCTGCACAGACCACCGGCAGGCCGGCACAGCCCCCCGGCAGGCCGGCACAGCCCCCCGGAGCCTGCACAGCCCCCCGGCAGGCCGGCACAGCCCCCCGGCAGGCCGGCACAGCCCCCCGGAGCCTGCACAGACCACCGGCAGGCCGGCACAGACCACCGGAGCCTGCACAGACCCCCTGGCAGGCCGGCACAGCCCCCCGAAAGGCCCGTACAGACCCCAGAGAGGCTGTACAAGGGCAGGAAAGGGTTTTTCTTATTCCGATACCGGAAGTCCCATAGACTTGAATGGGACTTCCGGTATCGGAATCGGCGATACCGATACTTTTTTTAAAGATCGGCCGATACCATCCGATACGATACTTTGAAGTATCGGACGGTATCGCTCAACTCTACTGATCACCTCTCCTGTCCCTCCATTTCTCACTACCATCTGCCCCATCCTCACCACCACATCTTGTAATCCCTATTGCTTGCACTGAAATCCCAGATTCTCCAATGCCGAGCTTAAACCTCTGGCTCTGATGAGGCCTGGGAAGATTCTGTGCAAGTGTGCAAATGGTCACAACATCATGATGACGTTACAACCTTCATCTTGACCTTATGCATTCATGCACAGAATTGTCCTTCATCAGAGCCAGAAGTCCTTGCTCAGAGTGAAAGACTCGGGGTTTTCAGAGCAAATGGCAGAATCAGAAAACTCGACTAGTGCCGAACAGGTGACAATGAAGCGCGGCAGGGCCAAAGAGGTGAGGTGAAAATATGGATTTAATTTTTAACCTTTTGATGGCCATTTATGGTTCAGAAAAATGGAAGTCAGGGACTGCCATTTTGTTGAATCAACGCAGAAGTGAATTACAAAAAATTCACAATTTGGTTAATATGTATTTTTTTATACTACCCATATATCATAAATTATATAATTTTATTTGATGCAAAAAGATAAAAGTATAATCTAAAAATGAGAGGAGCAAAACACAAAGAAAGTTCACGCAAATGTATCAAAAAGGGTATAAAAATAATGGTGTTGTATCCTCTACATAAAATATGGCAGACACATGTATGATATATTAATATGAACAAGTAATATAATAAATATATAAGTGAATAAGTGCACTGCAAAACATTAAAAAAGAAACGTGATATAAAATAATAAAAAAGTAAATAAGTACCCCAAGACTCTGACGTACGTTTCACCCTTGGCTTTCTCAAGGAGAAATGGATTTTTGTAAAAATGGAGTGGAATTTAATTCTGCTCATGTCTATTTGCTCATATCTGAATAGGACAAATATATAGTATATGAATGGAAACAAATGATGCTGATTATGCGACTCACATAATGATAATGTAGGTAGAATTGGTAAACTAATATTCATTATACACAATGCTTCTTTTAAATGTAAAAAAAAATCATATACTATTCATGATAAAAAAATGATCATTATATAATTACACAACTGCTGGATGTATGCTAAAAAGGGAATTTACTTTTTTGTATGTTTCTTTTGTATATGTGAATCAGTGCACGTAGACTGCCAAGTACCATTTAGCACAATTGTTCGAAGCTTTTCATAATAAGAATTTTGAAAATTAAAATGCAAGAAATAATGATGATATTAAGCATTGTGATTAGAGTTGAGCGAAACGGGTCGAAAAAATTCAAAAGTCGCCGACTTTTGGCAAAGTCGTGTTTCATGAAACGAAACCCGACCCTAGGATGAGGTCGGCCACGAGGTCGGCGACTTACGCGCCAAAGTCGCGTTTCAAAAGTTTGTTTTGCGCTCTTTTTCAGCCAATCAGGATCCACGGACACTGTGGGCAACGTGATGACATAGGCACGGGTCACCACCATCTTTCAGAAGGGCATGCAAGTGATTGGCTTGCTTTGGTGGGCGTCACAGGGGGTATAAAAGGGCGTGCACGCCGACCGCCATCTTACTTCTGCCGATCTCAGTATAGGGAGAGGTTGCTGCTGATTCTGTAGGGAGAGCGTTAGGCAGGGAAGAAGACCAAAAAACTGCTTCTGCTGCTAGCGATTTTGCCTGCACAACACACCAGTCACTGTGTGTGCAGTGCAAGGGGAGGCTATATAGTGGTGTATCAGTGGTGTTGGTTGTTGGGCTGCCTTCTAAGGCTTCCTGACAGGCTGGCATTGCTGTTTACCCACTGCTCCGCAAACTGCTTTTTTAAAAGCAATCCAATCTCCCTGTGCTGCCTCCCCCCCGTGGCCGGGGTCACCACCTACCGCACGACACCGTGCGAGTGCCGTTGCCCTGGACAGGTGGGTAGGCCGACTCTTGGGCGCGGGCACTGGCACAGGGTCCCTCATAGTGCAATCAAGTGTCTCTGACGGTGGTGGTGCACACCCGCCGTCAGACACACCGCTGTACTATGAGGGGCCCAGTGCCAGTACCGACGCCCACGAGTGGGCCCCCTTGCTTGGGCAGGGCCCCAGCATTTGCAATCTTTACCTCTCCCTGCTCCTCCGCTGTGTAATCTGGGCCGTCAAATCCATACTGTGCCTGACACCGTCTGCGCCTGCCTCCTGAGACATATATTTTGAATGTGTACGCTATCCATACATGTTATCCAGGGATACGGTACCCTTTCTAACCTTTGTGCAATCACGTGCAATCCATACGGGGCCTAACACCGTCTGAGCCTGCCTCATGCTGTATAGACATATATTTTGAATGTGTACGCTATCCATACATGTTATCCAGGGATACGGTACCCTTTCTAACCTTTGTGCAAACACGTGCAATGCATACTGGGCCTAACACTGTCTGAGCCTGCCTCCTGAGACATATATTTTGAATGTGTACGCTATCCATACATGTTATCCAGGGATACAGTACCCTTTCTAACCTTTGTGCAATCACGTGCAATCCATACTGGGCCTAACACCGTCTGAGCCTGCCTCATGCTGTATAGACATATATTTTGAATGTGTACGCTATCCATACATGTTATCCGGGGATACGGTACCCTTTCTAACCTTTGTGCAATCACGTGCAATCCATACTGGGCCTAACACCGTCTGAGCCTGCCTCATGCTGTATAGACATATATTTTGAATGTGTACGCTATCCATACATGTTATCCAGGGATACGGTACCCTTTCTAACCTTTGTGCAATCACGTGCAATCCATACTGGGCCTAACACCGTCTGAGCCTGCCTCCTGAGACATATATTTTGAATGTGTACGCTACCCATACATGTTATCTGGGGATACAGTACCCTTTCTCACCTTTGTGAAATCACGTGTAATCCATACTGGGCGTGAGAACGGCTGGCGAGCTTTTAAGCAAGCTACAGCACCTGTCCAGACAAGTACAGGGATTCCCTAGCGAGGAGACTTATTTGATTGTTTTCAATGTTGGGACAGCAATTTTTGGGGAGCACTATACTCTGGAGAATGATAGATGGGGCCCACCATACACTGGAACATTCCAAAGGTGGACATCAGACACTGGAGCAGCATTTACAGGGCCCATTATACACTAGAGCATTAGAAATGGGGTCCATTATGTTTGGAGCATTATTTGGGCCCATAAGACAGTGGAGCTTCATCCATGGGGACCAACATATACTGTAGCATTATGTGGAGCTCATCATATACTGTTTCAAACATTATATGGGACCAATGATTCTGTATGGAGAAATAGATGGGCCTCGTCATGAGATGTAAAAAGTGAGGTATTTTTCATTGTACTATACCGCTATTTCTCTGCCGTATCGGAGCATGATGAGTTGTGGTATGTGTTAAAGGGGCGCTCTTTCGCCCAGGGCACATGAAAACCTGGAGCCAGCCCTCCCCCCCCACAGTTTGTAGCCAAATAACCCCCATTTTTCAGTGCATAACTTGTATTATGAAGTTAATTAAGGTTGACAAGCTTAAGAAAGAAGAATTGATGCTTTTGGCATTCAAATGGGCACTGTAGGTGTGTTTCCTGTCCTCCTCTCACTGCCGACTTTTATTCCCCATTGACTTACATTGGTTTTCGTGTTTCGGGACGACCCCGACTTTTCCCTATAATCGGACGATCTTGCTCGACCCGACTTTTGGAAAAGTCGGGTTTCACGAAACGAAACGCGACCCTAAAAAACCAAGAGTCGCTCAACTCTAATTGTGATAAATACATACAAAATAATTACGAGCATTTACAAAAAAAGTCTTATTTTTTGGGAGGTTGAATTCGCATGGCTCAAGCACACAGCAGAGACCTGATTACACAGGCTATATGGCAGTATGATATTCCAAGTGTACAGAAGTCCAATAAAGTTCTCATGCAGTTCTTTACAATACAATTTTGGCTTCAAACTAATTGGAGCAGTAATAAAATCTTGTGCAACTATCAGATGAACACTTGTTCAGTTAAATATTATCGTCAGAGGCTTACAAAAAAAATGACATATTGATGGCACAGGATAAAACTTTCCCCAAATCGATTTTGCATTGCTTGTTTAAACAGATTTCAATATGACTCATTTCCCCTAACATTTACTGTTTTTATAGTGGGATCTACAAACACATTTCTCACTGTGTGGACTAGTAGTCTCTTGACTAAGGGTACCGTCACACTTGGCGACGCACCAGCGATCCCGACAACGATGCGACCTGGTAGGGATCGCTGGTATGTCGCTATGAGGACGCTAGTGAGATGTCAAACAGTCAGATCTTAACAGTGACGCAGCAATGATATGGAACGATACAACAGTCATAGGGACCCTGTCTCTGAGGTCGTTCAGCATTGTCCCTGTCAAACACAGCGATGCATGCTGGCCAGCGGGACACCAGCGATCAAAAAATGGCCCAGGACAGTCGAGCACAATCAGCGACATCGCAGCAGGGGCCCGATCACCGCTATATGTCACAAGTAGCGAGATCGCAGGCGAGATCGCTGTTACGTCACAAAATCGGTGACGCAACAGCCATCTCGCTATGTGAGAAGAGGGCTTTAGATCTACTTTCAGATGAAAATTGTCTGCCATGAATATAACACCACAAGATTCTGTTAACCACTTATTTATATCTATTAAAACAGAACATGTTTACTATTGGCATTTCAGAATGAAAAAAATAATAATTACTTAAAGAACTTTTCGGAGCCAGGAACAGATTTCTGCAGTCACTCAATCAGACCGCAGGTTGGTAAATCCTAATAGTGTGCAATTTGCACACAGTCAGGATTATGTTCTGTTTACCTGCTGTACAGATCATTATGAGACTACTTTTGAATAATTTTCACAATGGCTGTCATGTGCCTACTAGCTACTTTTAATATTTCTTGCAATGTTCCATTTAATCTCTTTTGACATGTGCATCATCTGGGAAGTGTACTGAAGGAGAGCTCTTCCTCTGTCACCCAGTTGCTTCTTCTTCCTCAACAATGTGAATGCAAGATATGGTTACTATGGAAGATGAGGAATTAAAAATTGCTAGCATTTTAGTTCCTCTTTTATGAAATCGAATAGGAGTCCTCTTAGGTTTACACTCACTTGCATAATACATAACAGTATTGTAGATGACAAAATATGCAAAAGTATTAAAAGATAAAAAATGTAAATAAATAATATTTAATTCTTGTAACCATACTTACCAGGCAAGGATATCATCATGTCATTCATAATGCACCTAAATTCCTGTTTTTTGTTCATACTGTTTCCCCTAAAAACGGCACAAAAAACAACTCAAAATTACACATCTACCCCAAAATGATAGTTACAAATTACCTTACAAGTACAAACCCTTAGAATAAATTTAGCATGTAATTTATGCTACACAGTGAATCTCTAAAAAAAAGGAGAAAAATAAAATCACATCTGTTGTTGAATTGCATTTTTTCATTCAATACCAAGAAAAATTGAGCAAAAGTAAATTAATAAGTTATGTCCTCACTGAAATTGTGATATTGAAAAAAACACTCCATTATTGAAAATGCAAGCACCCATACAGCTATATAAACAGGTAGAAAATTGTTATATGGGAATTAAAGAAATTAAAACAATAGACACATTGTAAGGATCAAAACTGTCTGGAAAAAATTTAATTTGAAAAAAATGTTTTGTTTTGCAAAATTTAACAATGAAATGAAATACATAATTGTAGAATTGTCCCTTAAGAGCAATGACCTTAAGCTGCAAGCATGAAGTGTGCAGACCTATCAGGTACAGTGCAAGAGTGTTCTCTAATTCAGATGCAGAATAAGCATTCAAGCCACAAATCATATTAACCATATCAGAGCAATGATGAACTCAACACCATCTGAAATCATCTGAAATCAAAATAATATAAACTTAAATAACTTATAGTCCAAAAACAGAAAAAAAAGTGGCACTCACCATCCAGTAAAACATTCCTTTACTTAGTCCATCAAACGGGTACAGCGGGAGAGGAGCAGATACCTTCTGTGGACAACGGCCATTTCACACTAGCTGCGCTTCAATGGGTCCTATTTTTTGGGGTGTGCACCCGGATTGCCTCAGTTGTCTGTTTTCCAGCCTACACCC
Organism: Dendrobates tinctorius; assembly: GCF_039654945.1. Lineage (NCBI taxonomy): Eukaryota > Metazoa > Chordata > Amphibia > Anura > Dendrobatidae > Dendrobates > Dendrobates tinctorius. The sequence continues at coordinate 15,977,766 of NW_027361749.1, forward strand.
ATATACAAAATAAGGCTGCACTCTATGACGCTAAAGCATGTCAATGTAGAATATATGAAATTTGAATAGCAATACAGCTATGGAGTATTAAGAAAATATATGAGACGGTTAGCATATAACTTTGCCAAATTATAACTGCCCATCAACCAAGGTCAAGGTGGCCTCAAAGTCTGATGGGTACCTATGCTGTGTGAATACCTCTCTAAGGCTGATGTCTGAATTCTTGGGTGAATGTGGACACCTCTGTCAGCAATGCCTGCATTTATGGGTAAGTAGGGACCTGCTGTAATTAAAATCACAACCTGTGGAGGGCAGAGTGCTCGGTCAGTAAGCTAATATACAAAAGAAAAAACTGACTTGCACATCCAGACTAGTGTGAATAGGTGCATACCAGGAGGAGCAAAAAAGTGGCACTCACCATCCAGTAAAACAGTCCTTTACTTAGTCCATTAAATGGGTACAGCGGGAGAGGAGCAGATACCTTCTGTGGATGACAGCCGTTTCACACTAGCTGCGCTTCAATGGGTCCAATTTTTTGGGGTGTGCACCCGGATTCCCTCAGTTGTTTGGTGTCCAGCCTACACCCAGGTAGATTTCAATCTCAGCTGAGATAACCACAGATGTAAATGCTGCCAGCACACCTTTTTTTAAACGGTTTGAGGAACTTAAATAACTTTAGGATTTTAAATTACACCGTGAAAGCCTGCTAAGTCTGAGGGAGATCTTGTTTGATAGGAGACACAATCTTAAATTCTTCAACACTCAAAAAGTAAATTGACACATAATAAAATAGAACTTATCACTTATTATGGTATTTGACTCTTTAGATGCACTAAGAGCTCGTTAAACCTCCTTAAAAGCCCCCGTCACATATAGCGATCTCGCTAGCGAGATCGCTGCTGAGTCACAAGTTTTGTGATGCAACAGCGATCTCACCAGCAAGATCGCTGTGTGTGACACTGACCAGCAACTGGCCCCCCTGCCAGTTATCGCTGATCGTCCTGAAATGGCCAGGACATTTTTTTGATCGCTGGTCTCCCGCTGGCCAGCACGCATCGTTGCTTGTGACAGGCAGGAGACCAGCGATCAGTGTGCTGGTAACTAAGGTAAATGCAGGGTTCTAAGCAGCACACGGTGCTTAGAAACCCGATATGTACCTTAGCTACCAGCGCGTTGATGCAGGGAGCTGGTAACCAAGGTACACATCGGGTTTCTAAGTGATGCGCGCTGCTTAGAAACCCGATGTGTACCTTAGTTACCAGCTCCCTGCATCAGCGCGCTGGTAACTAACGTACACAGCAACACGCCCGCTCGGCGTCGCTGGTGCTGATCACTGGTGAAGCTGCCTGTTTGACAGCTCACCAGCGATCATGTAGCGACACACCAGTGATCCTGACAAGCTGATATCGTTGTCGGGATCGCTGGTGAGTCGCTATGTGTGACAGGGCACGAAGAATGTTTTGGTATAATTAAAAGTGAATCTTTAGATAATACATGTGCATCATTCACAATTTGTTAATTGATAGATATGCATAACCATCTTTTCCAGCTTTGTGGCAACTACTGAAAAATGACTTGATGGGGCTGCCCAGGCTTATGTAAACATTGGGTCCAATTCATTAAACTTTTTATGGCAGTATTATAAAAAGTAATGGAAAAGTCGCATAGTTTTGGCCCAAACTTGAGACTGCAATATTATTTTGTGATTTTTGATGTTCTTATGTCATTTTTGCACATCTCCAACCAAGTGGAAAGTGCTGGTATGGGACGTGGTGACAACTGCTTGTCAAATTCATGATGAGCCACGGGCATTCGCCATTCCACAAATATTACTTCCGCAAGAATTGGAGTTGGATTTTTGGTAAGGCACACACAAAGGTGTAGGCAACGTGTCTGATGCTTATGATTCATGAAGATGAAGGGGAATTTCTATTCACGGAAGCACTACCTCATCAAGACCATCATGTGCACCACCAATCTTGATGAACCAGGTCCAATGTCTAATTTTATTATAGTAAAAAATATAGAATTTTCTGATATAGTCCACATGTCTGTTCATGCTTTCCATTTGTCTGTTCTTTTTCGAATAAACCATTAGACCAAACAAAACAACTAGGTAAGGTTTCATACGGAAGCAGATTGTCCCCCTTTGATTTCCTTGTGTTCCATCTGGTTTCCATTTTGTGCCAGTTTTTTAAAACTGAAAAAAAGAACTTTTTCTTCAACTTTAAAAATAAACTGAAATAGAGCCCAAGAGACCCAATGGTTATTCCTGAAATTATATATATCTAATATATAAAGCTCAATGTGTGTGTGTGTGTGTGTGTATGTCCGGGATTGGCATCTGCACCGTCGCAGCTACAGCCACAAAATTTTGCACAGTCACACGTCTGGACCCCGAGAGCGTCAAATTCTATGTTGTGAGGTGAAATTTTAACCCTGCACGTTCCAATTCACCAAACAATTTTGCCTATTATTCTTATCATTTCTATCGTGTTATCGTCCTTCTGTAATGCTGGAAATAACACAATTTATTACCGTGCCAACACAGACCACCCTCTGACACAGACTGCAGGGGGAGCCCAGTTTCACACAGGATAGGATTAGATACACGGCTCAGCAGTCAGTATCACATAGGATAGGATTAGATACACAGCTCAGCAGTCAGTATCACGCAGTAGAGAATTATACACATATTATCGGATGGGGGGGTTATTTGTGGATCATTGTCTATAGTATATTTTTTAGGACTTTTATACAGCATCGTTGCTCCTGATATTATGGGGCTTATTCTTATGTCATTCTGGCCCCTTGCTAGGGAATCTTGGATCAGGGATTACACATACTGTGTCCTAGTTCAATCGGTATATGGCTGTGCGCATCGCCGTGCTGTGTGCTGCTCCATGCTGCGGTCGGCGTCCCTTTACACAGTGCGCTATGCCTCGGGTACCGACGCATGCGCAGTGTGTGGACGCCGGGCTGCAGCATAGGACCTGCGGACACCACGGCGCATGCGCCGCTTAGGCCATTTTGATTGGCTGACGACGGTCATGTGACCGGGGTCAGGGGCTATTTGAAGGCCCTACTGGGATCTTTCTATTCATTCTCCTCCTTGATAAAGCGGCGGGGGACGTCGCGAAACGCGCGTCGGAGGCCCCACTACAGGACCCCCCCCCTTTTCCCCTCCCTGGTGAGTTGTCATTTATTTGACTTTGTACCACTACCAGCGCTCTTTGATACTATTGGCAGTGTAATTTTGGCATTTGTATTACTAGCCTCTACCTCCATGACTACTTATTTCACATCAGCTGGGGTGGCTTTTTTCTGATGGTCATCTATCATGTCCACCAGCACTTTGATCTCTGCTGTTAGCGTGTATTGATACTGGTAATACCAGCTACCGCTATCGTGATTTGTGGATTCTATATTTGCTGGGGCGGTTTTTAGTTCCTGGACATGATTTGAGGCCATCAGTATATTCTCACCTGGTTTTTCCATCTGGAAGGGATTTGGTCGGTACATGGGATTTATGGTCCATATTGTTTATGAGCACATCTTGTTTTATCCATCTTTTGTAAACTATTTAATAATAATAATAAAAAAATTATATTTTTTCTATATGGAATTTATTGCGTGCTCTCATGTTCTTTCTCCTAAGTATTACATGTATGTGTGTATGTCCGGGATTGGTGTATGTGTGTATGTCCGGGATTGGCATCTGCACCGTTGCAGCTACAGCCACAAAATTTTGCACAGTCACACGTCTGGACCCCGAGAGCGTCAAATTCTATGTTGTGAGGTGAAATTTTAACCCTGCACGTTCCAATTCACCAAACAATTTTGCCTATTATTCTTATCATTTCTATCGTGTTATCGTCCTTCTGTAATGCTGGAAATAACACAATTTATTACCGTGCCAACACAGACCACCCTCTGACACAGACTGCAGGGGGAGCCCAGTTTCACACAGGATAGGATTAGATACACGGCTCAGTAGTCAGTATCACATAGGATAGGATTAGATACACAGCTCAGCAGTCAGTATCACGCAGTAGAGAATTAGACACATGGCTCAGCAGTCAGTATCACACAGGATAGGATTAGATACACAGCTCAGCAGTTAGTATCACACAGGAGAGGATTAGACACACGGCTCAGCAGTCAGTATCACACAGGATAGGATTAGATACACAGCTCAGCAGTCGGTATCACACAGGATAGGATTAGATACACAGCTCAGCAGTCAGTATCACACAGGATAGGAATAGATACACGGCTAAGCAGACAGTACCACACAGAATAGTATTAGATACATGGCTCAGCAGACCATATCACACAGAATAGGATTAGATACACGGCTCTGATGTCAGTATTACATAGGATAGGATTAGATACATGGCTCAGCAGTCAGTATTACACAGGATAGGATTAGATACACGGCTGAGCAGTCAGTAGCACACATGATAGGATTAGGTACACAGCTGAGCAGAAAGTATCACACAGGATAGGGTTAGATACACAGCTCAGCAGACAGTATCACACAGGATAGGGTTAGATACACAGATATACATGTTGTTTATCAAAAGGCTCTTGAATGAGTTGAAAATATAATACTATCAATACTTGGGTAATCGATTAGTTAATTTGTGTTTCAAATCTGTAGTGCTGAATATATGATGTGAAATGTTTTTATGTGCAATATAATCATAATTTGTTATAACTACCCACAGTTGGTTACTATGCCCTGGCAACGCTGGGCTCTTCAGCTAGTATATATATATTTATATATATATATATATATATATTACTATACATGCTGATATGCATATATATATTATATATATACAGTATAGTCCATCAAAAAAGAAAAAATTGAACACATTGAATTCTTTTGGATTAAATGTGGAATACAAATTACAACTTACTCTATAAAATTGCTTTGTTGTATTTCTTGGATTCAATTGTTCTTTTCCTTGTCTTGTCTTTGGTGTAATTTTTAGGTATTAATTGTTATGAATGGGAAACTGAGGAGGAAAAAAGATAACAAGCTAAGTCTCAGAAAACCAGAGAAGTTGGTAACTATGCAGATTGCAGATCCCTGATCTTAACTGCAACACTAGCAGCAGTCGTGGAGCGTTCCTACGTTGGTCCTAGACGCCTCGTCACAACCGGAGAACTCTACATAAGCCTAAAGCAGGAAAAGAGGAAAACTAACTGCCCCAGAGCAGACCACAAAGGAAAGACAGCCCCCCACATATATTGACGGTGAAACAAGATGAAAATACAAACAAAGGCTAACTAAAAAGGACAGAAAAGGAAAGACACTGTCTGCAATCTGCCAAAAAAACCCTACAAAAATATTGTCCAACACTTCTGATAGCAAAATTAACCCTGAAGAATCTAGACTTCTAAACCTATATCAGCACTCTGAAATATTCTGAGACAGAGCAAAAAAGGGGCCAATCTAATAAGGGACAAAAAGCAGATTGGCAAATACTGATTAATAGGAGTGGAATTTCGGCAAAGCCCCAGCAGGGGCAGGCTGATTACACAAAAAACTGAATTGACCAACAAGCGCAAGTGTGAACAATAGCAAAAAACAAACTTAACTTGAGAAGACTGGAAGAGAACGGAAGTCCAGGACCTGAGTCACCAGCACCCGGATAGGGCGTCGGCTGTCTTATATCCAGTCTAATACTCCAGAGATCCAATCATTATGTTCCTCATCAGGTGGCAGATCACTACCACTTAAACCAACCGCACTACCTCCTGTCACCACCAGAGGGAGAACGGAAGGGGAACTCAACTGGTGGAGCAGAAAATGAGTTCATGACAGTACCCCCCCTTGAGGAAGGGTCACCGAAGCCTCATCCATGCCACCAGGCCGATCAGGATGGGCCCGGTGAAAAGCGCGAACCAATTTATTGGCATGAATATCAGAGGCAGAGACCCAAGAATTATCCTCCTGGCCATAACCCTTCCATTTGACCAAATACTGGAGTCTCCGTCAAACCAAACGAGAATCCAATATTTTATCTACCTCATATTCCACATTGCCTTTAACCAATACAGGATCAGGAAGTGCCGCCACAGAAACTACTGGCTCAACAAACCTCTTCAACAGTGACTTGTGAAATACGTTATGGATTTTGAACGTAACTGGAAGAGCCAATCGAAAAGAAACAGGATTAAGAATCTCCAAAATCTTATAAGGTCCAATAAATCTTGGCTTAAATTTTGGAGATGCAACCTTCATAGGAATATTTTAGACGACAGCCAAACCATATCACCCACTTTAAACCGGGGACCAATGGTCCTACGCCGGTTGGAAAAACGCTGGGCCTTTTCCTGAGAGAGTGACAACTTATCCACCACTTGGTCCCATATCTGCTGCATTCTTACAACCACAGTGTCCACACCTGGGTAGGACGAAGATTCCACTTGCCCTGAAGAGAATCGAGGATGAAGCCCAAAATTACAGAAAAAGGGTGACATCAGAGTGGCAGAACTAGCTCTATTGTTCAGCACAAATTCGGCCAAGGGCAAAAATGAGACCCAATCATCTTAAATAAGACTCCAGGGTCTGGTTTGTTCTCTCAGTCTGCCCATTGGTCTGGGGATGAAACGCGGAGGAGAAGGACAACTGAATTCCCAGATTGAAACAAAAGGATTTCCAGAATCTGGAAACAAACTGGATCCCTCTATCTGACATAATGTTCTCAGGAATCCCGTGTAACCGAACCACCTGTTGTAAAAACAAGGGCACCAACTCAGCGGAAGATGGCAACTTTGGGAGTGGTACAAGATGGACCATCTTCGAAAATCTATCACAAATCACCCAGATAACAGTCATTCTCTGAGAGACAGGAAGATCAGAAAAAAAATCCATTGAGATATGGGTCCATGGCCTCTTGGGCACCGGCAGGGGCATCAGCAACCCACTAGAACGAGAACAGGGTTTAGACCGAGAACAAGTTCCACAGGACTGTACAAAATTCCTGACATCACGAGATAAGGCAGGCCACCAAAACGACCGACTCACCAAATCTCTGGTACCAAAAATACCCGGATGACCAGCCAATGCGGAGCAATGGACTTCAGACATCACTCTCTTTCTCCACTGGTCAGGAACATACAATCTTCCCATAGGGCAACGCTCAGGTTTATCCTCCTGAAATTCCTCCAGGGCGCATCTCAAATCGGGAGAAATGGCTGAAAGAACTACCGCCTCACCTAGGATAGTAGTTGGCTCGGTCACATTAAGAGAATCAGCAAAGAAACCCCTAGAAAGGGCATCTGCCTTAACATTCTTAGTGCCTGGAAGAAAAGAGACCAGAAAATTAAAATGCGTGAAAAACAAGGTCGATCTAGCCTGTCTAGGATTCAAGCGTTTGGCCGACTCCAAATAAATCAGATTCTTGTGATCGGTGAGGACCACAAATTGGTGTCTAGCTCCCTCCAACCAATGTCTCCACTCCTCAAATGACCATTTCATGGCCAACAATTCCCGATTCCCCACGTCATAGTTGCATTCAGATTGGGAAAACTTTCGAGAAAAGAAGGCACAGGGATTCATATTAGAAGTCACAGGGTCTTTTTGGGACAACACAGCTCCTGCACCAATCTCAGAAGCGTCCACCTCCACTTGAAATGGAAGTGAGACATCAGGTTGCCGTAAAACTGGAGCTGAAGTAACTCTCCGCTTAAGCTCCTGAAATGCTGAGACAGCCTCAGGAGACCAATTCAGCACATCAGCTCCCTTCTTGGTCAGATCAGTCAGTGGTTTGACAATACTAGAAAAATTACCTATAAATTTACAATAGATACAGTCATGGCCAAAAGTATTGACACCCCTGCAATTCTGTCAGATAATATTCAGTTTCTTCCTGAAAATGATTGCAAACACAAATTCTTTGGTATTATTATCTTCATTTAATTTGTCTTAAATGAAAAAGCACAAAACAGAATTAAGCAAAAAGCAAAACATTGATCATTTCACACAAAAGTCCAAAAATGGGCCGGACAAAAGTATTGGCACCCTCAGCCTAACACTTGGTTGCACAACCTTTAGCCAAAATAACTGCGACCAACCGCTTCCGGTAACCATCAATGAGTTTCTTACAATGCTCTGCTGGAATTTTAGACCATTATTATTTGGCAAACTACTCCAGGTCCCTGATATTTGAAGGGTGCCTTCTCCAAACTGCCATTTTTAGATCTCTCCACAGGTGTTCTATGGGATTCAGGTCTGGACTCATTGCTGGCCACCTTAGAAGTCACCAGTGCTTTCTCTCAAACCATTTTCTAGTGCTTTTTGAAGTGTGTTTTGGGTTATTGTCCTGCTGGAAGACCCATGACCTCTGAGGTAGACCCAGCTTTCTCACACTGGGCCCTAAATTATGCTGCAAAATTTGTTGGTAGTCTTCTGACTTCATAACGCCATGCACACGGTCAAGCAGTCCATTGCCAGAGGCAGCAAAGCAACCCCAAAACATCAGGGAACCTCCGCCATGTTTGACTGTAGGGACCGTGTACTTTTCTTTGAATGCCTCTTTTTTCTCCTGTAAACTCTATGTTGATGCTTTTGCCCTAAAAGCTCTACTTTTGTCTCATCTGACCAAAGAACATTCTTCCAAAATGTTTTAGGCTTTTTCAGGTAAGTTTTGGCAAACTCCAGCCTGGCTTTTTTATGTCTCGGGGTAAGAAGTGGAGTCTTCCTGGGTCTCCTACCATACAGTCCCTTTTCATTCAGATGCCGACGGATAGTACGGGTTGACATCGTTGTACCCTCGGACTGCAGGGCAGCTTGAACTTGTTTGGATGTTAGTGGAGGTTCTTTATCCAACATCCGCACAATCTTGCGTTGAAATCTCTTGTCAATTTTTCTTTTCCGGCCACATCTAGGGAGGTTAGCCACAGTGCCATGGGCTTTAAACTTCTTGATGACACTGCGCACGGTAGACACAGGAACATTCAGGTCTTTGGAGATGGACTTGTAGCCTTGAGATTGCTCATGCTTCCTCACAATTTGGTTTTTTAAGTCCTCAGACAGTTCTTTGGTCTTCTTTCTTTTCTCCATGCTCAATGTGGTACACACAAGGACACAGGACAGAGGTTGAGTCAACTTTAATCCATGTCAACTGGCTGCAAGTGTGATTTAGTTATTGCCAACACCTGTTAGGTGCCACAGGTAAGTTACAGGTGCTGTTAATTACACAAATTAGAGAAGCATCACATGATTTTTCGCACAGTGCCAATACTTTTGTCCACCCTCTTTTTTATGTTTGGTGTGGAATTATATCCAATTTGGCTTTAGGACAATTCTTTTTGTGTTTTTTCATTTAAGACAAATTAAATGAAGATAATAATACCAAAGAATTTGTGTTTGCAATCATTTTCAGGAAGAAACTGAGTATTATCTGACAGAATTGCAGGGGTGTCAATACTTTTGGCCATGACTGTATTAGAAAAACCCAAAAACTTCTGGAGAGCCTTCAAAGAAGTAGGCTGAAACCAATCATAAATGGCCTGTACCTTGGCCGGGTCCATTTCAATAGTCGATGGAGACAAGATAAATCCCAAAAATGAAATCCTCTGTACACCAAAGAGGCACTTCGATCCCTTAACAAACAGGGAATTCTCCCTCAAAATCCGGAACACAGTCCGGACATATTCCACATGGGAATCCCAATCACTAGAAAAGATCAAAATATCATCCAGTTAGATGATCAAAACTTATCCACAAAGTCTCGGAAAATATCATTCATAAAGGATTGGAAGACAGAAGGGGCATTAGAGAGCCCAAAAGGCATCACCAGGTACTCAAAATGTCCCTCCGGAGTATTAAACGCTGTCTTCCATTCATCCCCGTGCTTAATGCGAATAAGATTACACGCCCCCCTGAGGTCAAGCTTGGTAAACCAGCAGGCACTCTTAACTCTGGAGAATAAATCAGACATCAGAGGTAACGGGTACTGATATTTAACCGTCATCTTGTTAAGGGAACGATAATCAATACACGGTCTTAATGAACCATCTTTCTTGGCCACAAAAAAAACCAGCGCCTAACTGTGACGAGGATGGTCTAATATGACCCTTCTCCAAAGACTCCTTAATATAGGATCGCAAAGCATCATGTTCGGGTACAGATAGGTTGAAAAGCCGACCCTTGGGAAATTTACACCCAGGCATCAACTCAATTGCACAGTCATAACTCCTATGAGGAGGCAAAGACGCAGACTTACTCTCACTAAAAACATCAGAGAAATCAGCCAGATAATCAGGAATATCATGAGACTGAGGAGAGGTGGAGAAAACAGGAGCGTCCCTAAGAGCACACTGACAACCCCAACTCACCACAGACACAGATTTCCAATCCAAAACTGGGTTGTGAGTTTGCAACCAGGGGAACCCCAGGACAATAGTATCATGAAAATTATGCAGCACCAAAAATTTACAATTTTCTTGGTGGTCTGGGGCAACTCGCATTATCACCTGGGTCCAAAACTGAGGTTTATTCTCCGCCAAAGGAGTGGCATCAATACCCCTCAAAGGAATGGGCGTCTGCAGAGGCGTCATGGACAAACCACAATGTTTAGCAAAGTCCAAATCCATCAGATTCAGAGCTGCTCCTGAATCCACAAAAGCCTTAGTGGAAAATGTGGACAAGGAGCTGATCAGAGTAATTGCCAAAAGGAACTTAGGTTGTATACTGCCCACAGCAAATGTGTGTGCAAAACGTTTCTCTCGTTTAGGGCAGACAGAAATAGTATGAGAGGTGTCTCCACAGAAAAAACACAGCTTATTACACCTTCTAAACTCCCGACGTTGCGCCCTAGACAAAACCCCATCACATTCATAGGTTCAGACATTTGTTCAAAAGGTGGCAGCGCCTCCCGTGTAGTTTTACGTTCACATAAACGCCGATCAACTTGAGTGGCTAATGACATAGAGCCATCCAGACCAGAAGGAACAGGAAATCCCACCATAACATCTTTTATGGTCTCTGACAAACCTTTCCAAAAGAGAGCTGCCAATGCACTATCATTCCATGTAGTAAAGACCGCCCACTTTCGGAATTTTTGACAGTACAACTCTGCAGGATCCTGACCCTGGTTTAATGCCAACAGGGTTCTCTCAGCTTGATCAACGGCATTAGGTTCATTATACAACAACCCCAAGGCCTGAAAAAATGCATCCACATTAGTCAGAATAGGATTTTCAGGTGTCAGAGAAAAAGCCCAATCTTGGGGATCGCTGCGCAGCAAGGAGATGACAATTTTAACCTGCTGCACAGAGCTCCCCGATGAGTTAGGCTTCAAAGCAAGAAATAATTTACAATTATTCCTAAAATTCAGAAATTTAGACCAATCCCCAGAAAACACATCAGGAGTAGGAATCTTGGGTTCAGCAGCATGTGACTGAATAAGGTAGGTGGAAATTCCCTGTACTTCAGCAGCAAGCTGCTCCAAACGATCAGACAGTTGCTTAATCTCCATTAGGAAAACAATCCTACTATGGCCCCAGAGAAAAAGAGGAAAAAATACATAATAAAAAAAAAAATTCTGACACCTTTTTTTTTTCTCTAACAATTCTTTCCTGCCTTTGAGTACCCTAGAATCTGCGGTATGGCTGGTGATTCTGTTATGAATGGGAAACCAAGAAGGAAAAAAAGACAGCAAGCTAAGTCTCAGAAAACCAGAGAAGTTGGTAACTATGCAGATTGCAGATCCCTGATCTTAACCTCAACAATAGCAGCAGTCGTGGAGCGTTCCTACATTGGTCCTAGATGCCTCATCACAACCGGAGAACTCTACATAAGCCTAAAGCAGGAAAAGAGGAAAACTAACTGCCCCAGAGCAGACCACAAAGGAAAGACAGCCCCCTACATGTATTGACGGTGAAACAAGATGAAAATACAAACAAAGGCAGGAAAATAGGCTGAGCAAACGATGGGGCCCGGCTAACTAAGACGGATAGAAAAGGAAAGACACTGTCTGCAATCTGCCAAAAAAACCCTACAAAAATATTGTCCAACACTTCTGATAGCAAAATTAACTCTGAAGTCACTAGACTTCTAAACCTATATCAGCACTCTGAAATATTCTGAGACAGAGCAAAAAAGAGTCCAATCTAATAAGGGACAAAAAGAAGATTGGCAAATACTTATTAATAGGAGTGGAATTTCGGCAAAGCCCCAGCAGGTGCAGGCTGATTACACAAAAAACTGAATTGACCAACAAACGCAAGTGTGAACAATAGCAAAAAACAACTTTAACTTGAGAAGACTGGAAGAGAGTTGAAGTCCAGGACCTGAAAAGCAGACTGAATCACCAGCACCCGGATAGGGCGTCAGCTGTCTTATATCCAGTCTGATACTCCAGAGATCCAATCGTTATCTTCCTCATCGGGTGGCAGATCACTACCACTTAAACCAACCGCACTACCTCCTGTCACCACCAGAGGGAGAACGGAAGGGGAACTCTCAACTGGTGGAGCAGAAAATGAGTTCATGACAATCAATATTGTCTATTTTATATTTTTCTAGACTCTCCAGCGGCAGCAGATTGAATTTAGAAGACATGACTCCCCTTTTATTTGAGATGCTTATCTTGATTAATAGTGATAAAAAATATTTTTGTTGTCTATAAGGCTCAATAAATAAGAATATACGCACAGTTCTTTTTCTTTTATTGGCTTTAAAAAGGCTATATTATTAGATGTGCTGACATTGGGGTTTGAACCTGTGTTGGTTTGGAGTGTGTGTCCAGTTCTGTGAGAATTTGTGTGTTGGGCTCTTAGCGGGGTGCACCATGCTCTTCTCCGTTTGGAAATGGGTTACCTATCCCAGCATTCATAGTCTCCTTGTTTCGCTTTAAGCGATTTAATAAAAGCTCTATATATTTCTTTAAGAATTTTTATATATAGCATTGTGATGTAGAATTGCAAGCCTATTATTGAAAGGACTCGCTATATTACGTGCATATGAGCATTGATGCCTTCCCTTATCTAAGATGGGGTCGGTGTGCAAACGGAGCTACTGAGCATGAGCGACAGGAAACAGGTGTTTTCATTTGCTAATTTTGATCCTGCACTCTGAGCCTCTGGTAATGCTGGTACATGGCGTGCTTTTTGTTTATTCTAATGGGGTGAGTCACGTCTATTTTCTATGTTTACAGCTGCCGCTGATTACTAATCACTGTCCAATAACAGGACTTATGCTGATTGCAAATATTTTCATCATGATTTTTATTTTTCGCACATTGCACTATATTTGCACTTTCTAATGATGACACACAGTCCTTATGATTGTATTTTATACAGTGAATACTGCCTTATTATTGTAAATTACCATTGTAAATTGTATGCTTTTAAAGACAGTCACCTATCACCATTGTAATGCTTGAAAAATGCTTGAAAAAGGTTCACACTTATTGAACCGAAACGTTGCTGCATGGGCACATAGCCATATGGGCTATTAAAAAAACACTTTATTGAAAACCAACATGGTGTGCTGCCTTCTTTTTTGATGGACCATTTGGAGGTTTGGTATGTACCTGAAGGGCTTGCACCCGAATCATATATATCCCCCATCCTGGTATATGACCCTTATCCCGAGTCCCATCCTGATACACAAAATTAGAATATAATCAAAAAGTTAATTTATTTCAGGTTTTCAATACAAAATGTGAAACTCATATACTGTATACTCAGTAAATGCGCTGAATACTTGGTTGGGGCTCCTTTGGCATCAATTACTGCATCAATGTGGCGTGGCATGATGTTACCATCCTGGTATATATATTCCCCTTCCTGGTATATGTCCCACATTCTGCCTCTGTTCTTTAATAAAGTGAAAAATTAATCAAATGACATTCACTAGGGGCGTACATAGAAGTCATTGGGTGCCATAGCAAGAGTATAATTCACTCCCCATAGTCCTCCATATAGTATAATTCACACCCTATCATTCTCCTTATGGTATAATGCATCCCCCCATTGTCCTATATATGGTATAATGCACCCCCATAGTCCTTCACATAGTATAATGCATCTCATAGTCCTCCATATACTATAATGCACCCAATTGTCCTCCATATAATGTAATGCACCCTCCTTAGTCCTCCATATAGACTAATGCACAGTCCATAGTCCTCCATATAGTTAAATTCACAGTACATAGGCCTCCATATACCGTGCACTCCCATATTCTTCCATATAGTATAATGCACCTCCATATGTAATGCACAGCACATAGTCCTGCATATTAGTATGATACACAGTCCCTATCCTTAATATACTATAATGTACAGTCCATAGTCCTTCATATAGCATATTGCAAAGGCCATAGTCATTCATTTAGTATACTGCACAGCCCATAGTCCTCCATATATTATAATGCATCCTATAGTCCTCCATATAATATAATGCATTCTCCATAGTCCTTCCTAGAGTATATTGCATTCCATAGACCTCCAAACATTATACTGCACAGCTCACAATCCCCCATATAACATAATGCTCAGCCCATTGAGACTGGCGGTCACGTTATTAAGGTTACTGCCGGTCACTGCAGATGCGTTCCCACACTAAACCTCTCCATTACTAACTCTTGGGCTTAAAGTCAGTGGACATAAAACAGGTGACATCAACCCCAAAACTATTACCCCACTTGTCACCACACCAGGGCAAGTGGATAGAGTAGGGTATAATGCCATAATTGGTGCACCTAATGTATATGCCTCTCCTGGGGTTGCTGCAGGCTGCTATTTTTAGGCTGGCTAGGACCAATACCCATGGCCCCTTCCCAGTCTGAGAAATCTACAGAATTAAAAAAACAGTGTGGGGACCCCTCTATTTTTGATAAACAGCCAAGATAAAACTGACAGCTGGGAGCTGTATCCCGCAGCCGTCAGCTTTACCTGAGCTGGTTATTAAGAATAGAGGGAACATTATTTTCTTTCATTTATTTATTTAATAAATATATGCACAGTAAGGTACACATGTGCTGCACTAATTATCTCACTGACAAATGTATTACTATGGACAGGTGCCAGCTGGTGAATACTCTTATCAGCCTCACCTGCTCTCTTTGCTAACAGTGAGACCAGGCATAGGCTGATGGGAGTTTTCACTGCCGGTCACAGATGCTGGCTCAAATGCTTTCATCTGTGTGACAGCACTGGAACCACAAAGCTCTGACTGGTGGCAACTTGAAAGGTCATACAGATGACAGTGTGGCAAATGCCGATGTTCGGGCCTCCCATTCAGTTGAATGGGGTCTGGGTTCGAGTTCAAGTTCTGGTACCCGAACCAAACTTTTTTAAAGTTTGATAGAACCCGACAGACACAAACATCCACTTGTCCACCCATCACTACTCACCTTTCCTCCATTCCCCTGCCACACATCCTCTTTTGAAGGCGGCAGATAACTTCAGTCTACAAGTGATAGGAGCACAAGATGTCACTGTCATGCATCTGATTGGCTAGCAGCATGTATTGCCATGCATAGACCCAATGGGTCTGCATCACAATACATTTCAACTGGATGTGTGTCCGAGGATGCACATCCAGTTGAAGTTTGTGTTTGCGTCGGCAAGCTTCCCAACCTCTGGGACTGTGGGCATTATGCGCCTGATGCTAATTCTGCTTGTCTATTCTGTTTGTTTTTTCTAAACGATACAGACAAACTCAATACTTAAATGGACGTTTGAACAGAGCCTTGGTACCAATGGATAAAAACATTCTTGTTTACTTAGTGTTTACTGCAGATACATTCAGCCTATGAAATCCTCCTTGATGTAGAACATAACAAATAATTGTGTAGAAAAGATACAGTTTCCCTTCAAACTAAACAGGGAATGTCAGTAAAGTAATACACAAGTTATAATATTGTAACTCCCTTCTAATCAGTCTCCCTCTTACCAAACTCTCCCCCCTCCAATCTGTCTTGAATGCAGCTGCCAGGATCATATTCCTTGCCAATCGTTACACCGATGCCTCTACCTTGTGCCAGTCATTACACTGGCTACCCATCCACTCCAGAATCCAGTACAAACTTGTTACCATCACCCACAAAGCCCTCCATGGCTCAGCACCACCCTACATCTCCTCCCTTGTTTCAGTATACCATCCTACCAGCGCCCTCCGTTTTGCTGATGACCTGAGGTTAGCATCCTCAATAATCAGAACCTCCCACTCCCGTCTTCAAGACTATACACGTGCTGCACCAATTCTTTGGAATGCACTTCCCAGGTCAATACGATTAGTCCCCAATCCCCACAATTTTAAGCGTGCCCTGAAAACGCATTTATTCAGACTGGCCTATCGCCTCAACATATTAACCTAATCTATCCCTGTGTGGCACAGCCAAAAGTTTTTTACCATAACCAGGTTCCCCGCATCATGTTCCACATGCTTTATGCATCCATTAGCCCTCTGCATCCGTACTGTTGCACACTTAACATTATGGCTGGTCCATACAATCAGGGCAACTGTTACCACCCATCTTTCGTGTCTCCCCTTTTTTCCTCATAGATTGTAAGCTTGCGAGCAGGGCCCTCATTCCTCTTGGTATCTGTTATGACCTATGTGGTTATTGTTATGCTGTAATGTCTATCGTCTGCACAAGTCCCCTCTGAAATGTAAAGTGCTGCGGAATATGCCAGCGCTATAGAAATAAAATTTATTATTATTATTATAATAAATGAGCAGGTGTTTACTTTTACATTTCTTGCTTCTGCAGAAATGTAAAAGTAAACACATTAGCTGTAAAAAGTAAATCATACCAGTGATCCTACTTTAAAAAGTATATACCTAAACCGCAGGTGAGATCAATGTGTATCTGCTCACACAATAAGTAGAAACAAAACTAACACACAGTAATAATTACAATTTGTCTGTGCCAAATAGCTTTCTGTCACACTGCATTGATTCAGCAGTAGTAACAGCCGGTCTCAATAATAAAACTCAAAAAATTAATCTTACAGCATATGTTTACTACCCTGTATTGTGCACAATTACCATCTTATTTTGTGCATTTGCACTGACTTCAATTACTCTCTGTTGTTTATGTTGGAGATGTTGAATTGTTGCATGTCTTTTTGTAGAAGTCCAGATGTGTCCACTGATATGAATGCCTTATTATCAGTACTTGTTAGGGCTCATTTAGACATCCTCATTGAAATATATTAACATTGTCAAACTCGGATGGGGAGACGCTAGTCTGCGCATTGTGATCCAAGATTGGACTGATGATCACAGCCTAATGACTGATGATCACGGACGTCTGAAAGAGCCCTAACTCTACTAGATGTGGTTGTGGCATTAAGAGCGCACTGGCAGGTGGTGTCTGACTGCAAGTCACAGCTACCTCTATTCCTGCAATGTCACATGCAAGTACAGAAGCCTGTTAAAGTCAAAGAAGCATCCTGCGCATTTTTGAAAGAATCACGTTCCTTCTTCAGCCTTCAGCTCTTGCCTTGCTTTCGTTTACAGCAAGCCAGAGCAATGATCTCAACTGAGCTATCTATCTTCACAAAGCTGATTATTTGGACCTATTTAATTCTCAAGATGATACTCATCCTTATTAAAACATAATTCTTTATTCATGTTTATTTAACATCACTAAAAACTAACAACTTATGTTTTATCAAGATAAATAATGTTTATTAAGGATAAATATTGTCTTAAGATTTAAATGAGTTTGCAAGGATTAATCAAGTTTTGTGAAAATAGATAACTTGGTTGATATGGGTGAAAATAGATAACTTGGTTGATATGGGTTCTCTAACTTTCTTCAAAAGGAAATAATGCAGGAGCTGAAGTCTTCCCTGATATATGGCAGCTCTTCTTTATGAAATGAGTGGGATGATTGTTATGACTGAGTCACCGAAGGAGGAAAAAGCAAAAATACAAGCTAAGTCCAGAAAACCGGAGAGGATGGTAGCTATCGGATTGCAGACCCCTGATCCTATTCACACAACTAACAGTAGCTGTGGGGGGTTCCTACGGTGCCCTTGACCCCTCGTTCACAGCCGGAGAACTAAATAGGCCTAAAGAAAGAAAGGGGAAATCTAAACTGCCCCAGAGCAGACCCCAAAGCAATAGACAGCCCCCAACATGTATTGTCGGTGAAGAGCAGATGAAAACACAAACACAGACAGAAAGACAGGTTGAGCAAACGATGGGGCCCAACTAACTAGATAGGAAAGGACAGAAAAGATGCTGGCTGCAATCCGCAAAAATTCTGCCAAAATAAAGTCCACCACGTCTGATAGAAAAAAGGCCCTGGAGTCACTAGACTTCAAAATCACTATATCAGCGCTCAGGTATATTCTGAAGACTGAGAAAAAGATCAACTTGACGAGAGACAAAAATGGAGCTCAGCCTGTACCAACAAGGGCAGACAGAACACAAACACTAAGTAAACAGACACAATCTCATGGAAAAATAAGAGAGCAAAACTTAGCTTTCAGAAGACAGGTACTGAACTGGTTTGCAAGAGCTCAGAGCAGAAAGGATCACCAGCAACCCTGCAGGGCATCAGCTGCCTTATATCCACTCAGTGATTCCGGGTGTCCAATCACGCTCCTCCTGTTCAGATGACAGGTTTTTCCCATCCCAATCAATTTCACTACCTCTCTTCACCAGCAGAGGGAGTTCATCAGACATCAACGGTGAAGGGGAAAATGAACTCACAACAGTACCTCCCCCTTGAGGAGGGGTCACCGAACCCTCATCCATGCCACCAGGGCGATCAGGATGGGCCCGATGAAAAGCACGAACCAATCTTTCAGCATGAATATCGGATGCAGGGACCCAAGAATTATCCTCCTGGCCATAACCCTTCCATTTAACCAGTATCTTCTCAACTTCATATTCCACATTACCTTCCACCAATACAGGGTCAGGAGGTGCCACCACAGGAACTACTGGCTCAACAAACCTCTTTAACAGAGACTTATGAAACACGTTATGGATCTTAAATGTAACAGGAATAGCCAATCGAAAAGAGACAGGATTAAGAATCTCCAAAATCTTGTAAGGTCCGATAAATCTAGGTTTAAACTTTGGAGAAGCCACCTTCATAGAGATATTCTTTGATGACAACCAAACCATATCACCCACCTTAAACTGGGGACCAATGGTCCTATGACGGTTGGAAAACCACTGGGCCTTTTCCTGGAAGAGAGACAACCTATCCACCACTTGGTCCCAGATCTGGTGCATTCTCTCCACCACAGTGTCAACACCTGGGCAGGCAGAAGACTCCACCTGCCCTGAAGAGAATCGAGGATGAAACCCAAAGTTACAAAAAAAAGGTGACATCAAAGTGGCAGAACTAACTCTATTATTTAAAGCAACTTCGGCCAAGGGCAAAAATGAAACCCAATCATCCTGATCAGCAGAAATAAAACATCTCAAATACGACTCCAAAGTCTGGTTTGTTCTCTCCGTCTGCCCATTGGTCTGAGGGTGAAACGCAGAGGAGAAGGACAACTGAATTCCCAGCTTGGAACAGAAAGTCCTCCAAAATCTAGAAACAAACTGAACTCCTCTGTCAGATACAATGTTCTCAGGAATCCCGTGCAAGCGAACCACCTGTTGCAAAAACAAGGGCACCAACTCTGAGGAAGATGGCAACTTAGGGAGTGGTACAAGATGGACCATCTTAGAGAATCTATCACAAATCACCCAAATAACAGTCATTCTCTGAGAGACAGGCATATCAGAGATAAAATCCATTGAAATATGGGTCCATGGCCTCCTGGGCACCGGCAAAGGCATCAACAACCCACTAGAGTGAGAACAAGGTTTAGACCGGGAGCAAGTCCCACAGGACTGCACAAAACTCCTGACATCACGAGACAAGGCGGGCCACCAAAAAGACCGACTCACCAAATCTCTAGTACCAAAAATACCTGGTTGACCAGCCAATGCAGAGCAATGAACTTCAGACATCACTCTCTTCCTCCACTGGTCAGGAACATACAATTTTCCAATGAGACAATGCTCAGGTTTGTCCTCTGAAACTCTTCCAGAGCACGTCTCAAATCGGGCAAGAAGGCAGAAAGAACTACCCCCTCACCTAAGATGGTAGCAGGCTTGGTCACAACAGGAGAATCAGCAAAGAAACTTCTAGAGAGGGTGTCTGCCTTGACATTCTTAGTGCCTGGAAGAAAAGAGACCACAAAATCAAAACGTGTGAAAAACAAGGCCCACCTAGCCTGTCTAGGATTCAAGCGTTTGGCCGACTCCAGGTAAATCAAATTCCTGTGGTCAGTAAGGACAACGACTTGATGTTTAGCTCCCGCCAACCAATGTCTCCACTCCTCAAATGTCCATTTCATGGCTAACAGTTCCCGATTCCCCACATCATAGTTACGTTCAGATGGGGAGAACTTTCAGGAAAAGAAAGCACAGGGATTCATTTTAGATGTTACCGGATCTTTTTGGGACAAAACAGCTCCTGCACCAATCTCAGAAGCGTCCACCTCTACCTGAAACGGGAGTGAGACATCAGGTTGCCGCAAAACCGGAGCAGAAGTGAACCTTCGTTTCAGCTCCTGAAAGGAAGAAACAGCCTCCGGAGACCAATTCAGCACATCAGCACCTTTCTTAGTCAAATCAGTCAATGGTTTGGCAATACCAGAGAAATTAGCAATAAATTTACGATAAAAATTAACAAAACCCAAAAACTTCTGGAGGGCCTTCAAAGAAGTGGGCTGAACCCAATCATAAATGGCCTGTACCTTGGCCGGGTCCATTTCAATAGCTGACGGAGACAAAATAAATCCCAAAAATGAAATCCTCTGTACCCCAAAAAGGCATTTCGATCCCTTAACATACAGGGAATTCTCCCTCAAAATCCGGAACACAGTCCGAACATTTTCCACATGAGAGTCCCAATCCTTGGAAATCATCAAAATATCATCCAGATAGATGATCAAAAATTTATCCACAAAGTCTCGGAAAATATCATTCATGAAGCCCTGGAAGACAGAAGGTGCATTAGTGAGCCCAAAAGGCATCACTAGGTACTCAAAATGTCCCTCCGGAGTATTAAACGCTGTCTTCCATTCATCCCCATGCTTAATGCGAATAAGATTATACGCCCCCCTGAGGTCAAGCTTGGTAAACCAGCAAGCACCCTTAACTCTAGAGAATAGATCAGAAATCAGGGGTAACGGATACTGATATTTAACAGTAACTTTGTTGAGGGAACGATAGTCAATACAAGGCCTTAATGAACCATCCTTCTTGGCCACGAAAAAAAAACAGCACCTAAGGGTGAAGAGGATGGTCTGATATGACCGTTCTCCAACGACTCCTTAATATAGGATCGCATAGCCTCGTGCTCGGGTACAGATAAATTGAAAAGTCGACCCTTGGGAAACTTACACCCAGGGCTCAGCTCAATTGCACAGTCATAACTCCTATGAGGAGGAGGCAGAGACGCAGACTCATTCTCACTAAATACATCATAAAAATCAGCCAAATAGTCAGGAACATCATGCGACTGGGGAGAGGTGGAGAAAACAGGAGTGTCACTAAGGGCACACCGACTACCCCAACTCATTCCAATCCAAAACAGGATTATGGATTTGCAACCAGGGAAACCCCAGAACAATGGTATCATGCAAATTATGCAACACCAAAAATCTGCAATTTTCTTGATGAACTGGGGCGACCCACATTACCACCTGGGTCCAAAACTGAGGTTTATTCTTCACCAAAGGAGTAGCATCAATACCCCTCAAAGGGATAGGCGTCCGCAGAGGTGTCATAGGAAATCCACAACGTTTAGCAAAATCCAAGTCCATCAGGTTCAGAGCTGCTCCCGAATCCACGAAAGCCTTAGCGAAAATGTGGACAGGGAGCAGATCAGAGTAATTGCCAGAAGAAACTTAGGTTGAACACCACCCACAGCAAATGTGTGTGCAAAACGTTTCTCTCGTTTAGGGCAGACAGAAATAATATGCGAGGCATCTCCACAGAAAAAACACAGCTTATTACGCCTTCTGAACTCCTGACGTTGCGCCCTAGACAAAACTCTATCACATTGCATAGGTTCAGACATTTGTTCAACAGGTGGCAACACCTCTCGTGCAGTTTTGCATTCGCGCAAACGCCGATCAACCTGAATGACTAATGACATAGAATCGTCAAGACCAGAAGGAACAGGAAATCCCACCATAGTATCTTTTACGGTTTCTGACAAACCCTTCCGAAAGAGAGCTGCCAAGGCACCATCATTCCAAGTAGTAAGGACAGCCCACTTTTGGAATTTTTTGACAGTACAACTCTGCAGAATTTCTGACCCTGGCTCAATGCCAACAGGGCCTTATCAGCCTGATCAATAGCATTAGGTTCATCATACAACAGCCCTAAGGCTTGAAAAAATACGTTCACATTAGCTAGAATAGGATCATCAGGTTTCAAAGAAAACGCCCAATCCTGAGGATCGCCGCGCAGCAAAGAGATGACAATTTTAACCTGCTGTGCGGAGCACCCTGATGAGTTAGGATTCAAGGCAAAAAATAATTTACAATTATTCTTAAAGTTCAAAAATTTAGACCGATCCCCAAAAAACACATCAGGAGTAGGGATCTTTGGTTCAGCAACATGTGAATGAGCAAGATAGGCGGAAATTCCTTGCACTTCAGGAGCGAGCTGCTCCACACAATCAGACAATTGCTTCATCTCCATTGAGAAGAAAAAAATTCCCCCTACGGCCTCAAAGACATAGAGGAAAAAATATACACAAAAAATTCTGACACTTTTTTTTTTTTTTCTTCAATTCTTTCCTGCTATTGAGTACCCTAGAATCTGCGGTATGGCTAGTGATTCTGTTATGACTGAGTCACTGAAGGAGGAAAAAACAAAAATACAAGCTAAGTCCAGAAAACCGGAGAGGTTGGTAGCTATCGGATTGCAGACCCCTGATCCTATTCACACAACTAACAGTAGCCGTGGGGGGTTCCTACGGTGCCCTAGACCCCTCGTTCACAGCCGGAGAACTAAATAGGCCTAAAGAAAGAAAGGGGAAATCTAAACTGCCCCAGAGCAGACCCCAAAGCAATAGACAGCCCTCAACATGTATTGTCGGTGAAAAGCAGATGAAAATACAAACACAGACAGAAAGACAGGTTGAGCAAACGATGGGGCCCAACTAACTAAATAGGAAAGGACAGAAAAGATGCTGGCTGCAATCCGCAAAAATTCTGCCAAAATAAAGTCCAACACGTCTGATAGAAAAAAGGCCCTGAAGTCACTAGACTTCAAAATCACTATATCAGCGCTCAGGTATATTCTGAAGACTGAGCAAAAGATCAACTTGACGAGAGACAAAAATGGAGCTCAGCCTGTACCAACAAGGGCAGACAGAACACAAACACTAAGTAAACAGACACAATCTCATGGAAAAATAAGAGAGCAAAAACTTAGCTTTCAGAAGACAGGTACTTAACTGGTTTGTAAGAGCTCAGAGCAGAAAGGATCACCAGCAACCCTGCAGGGCATCAGCTGCCTTATATCCACTCAGTGATTCCGGATGTCCAATCACGCTCCGCCTGTTCAGATGACAGGTTTTTCCCATCCCAATCAATTTCACTACCTCTCTTCACCAGCAGAGGGAGTTCATCAGACATCAACGGTGAAGGGGAAAATGAACTCACAACAGAAGATACTTTGTTTGAAAGTATAAGCAGGTGACATCACTGGAGTAGCGCTAGTTGTAAACACCACCTGCCATCTAACACAGTTACGATTAGAGATAGTAAAGCATTCATAATGAGCAGACCCATCTGGGCTCCCACAAGAATAAGGCAGCCATGAAGATTTAACATCTGAAATGTATACATCACAGATCACTTAAAGAGGTTTTCCCTTTTAGAAAAGTAGATCTCAAATATTTCTTGTCATGTAAAATAACAAAAATAAGAAAGCACTTTCCCTCCCCAGGGCCAGCACTAACTCAACCACAACTGCTCTGGTCACAGTGTGAAATAGATAAAGGAGGCTATCAAATATAGGTAACCTTTTTAATGTTTTGCAAAATAACCTTAAAAAATCTAGAGGTTTGGTGCAAAGACAAAACCAAACTTTGGGATAGAAGCAATAGCAAGACATAATATAAGGTGTTAAAGTACTACAGATTTCCATTACATTTTCATCCTAACCTGCTAATAAAACTTTGGAACTTGGAAGTTAGATTTGCATATATTAAAGGAAAAGTTTTTTTCCATGACTTCTTCATTTATGAAACCAGCATTTTGTTTCCTTTTAAAGATAGCACACAACCTAGCTCTAAAATAGCTGGTGTTTTGAGCAACCCATTTTTATCATAACTTATATCATTTAAATAGGTGACACATTTTAAACCGCAATAAGTTTAAAATGATCACATTTTGTACAGTAATTAATATCTGGAAGACATAATTTACAGCAGTATGAAAACATGGAAAGAAAGGAAAAGAAGAGGCAGGGAAATGTTTTACCTCACAGAAAGAATCAGCTGTGATCCTTTGCAGTCCAATCTGTAATCTCTTTTGCCTCCTACCCTGTTCAGGACCTTTGGTATGATCAGACCATGTTGCTGCACGGTCAGACACAGTACAGTACATAGCAGCGAAATATTTATAAGATTTTCTCTGCAAACTTTTTTTTAACACATCTAATTGTGGAACTTGTTTCAAGATCTATTGATTCAAATGTAACATATATACTCGTGTATAAGCCAAGTTTTTCATCACATTTTTTACGCTGAAAAAGCTCCCCTCTGCTCATACTCGAGTGAGGGTCCCACATACAGTATCTTTTAGACTTTTAGAAAGAGGAGGAGCAGCAGCGGCAGAGCAGCGGGTCACAGAAGGCAGGAGCCGGCTGCAGCGGCTAACACCTGTGCCCATGGGTGTGGAGAGCAGTGAACATTCATTTGTCTTTAATAGCTTGCACAGTAACCTCAGATGATGGCTAGCTGAAATGGCCAGGTGATCACATGTGCCCGCTGCTAAATGGAAATAATATTCACTGCTCTCCATATCCATGGAAGTGGACAGTAGTGAATACTCATTTCTCTTTAATAGTGGACACGCTGTTAGCCGCGGTAGCCAGCTTCCTGAAGCTACTTGGCTTAGAAGTGTGTCCACTACTTAAGGGAATGTATAATCACTGCTCTCCACTCCAATGGGCATGGAGAGCAGTGAATATTCATTCCCATTAGTAGTGGGTACACATGATCACCAGGCCACTGCAGCAAGCAAGTGGCTGAGGTTACTGTGCCCATTATTAAAGATCTATGACTTGCTCCACATGCACATAGTCCTGGCGTGGAGAGCAGTGAGTATTCCAGCAGCTGTTCTCTGCTTGTAAGCATCACATGATGTCACAGCCATGCACTGCTTACACAGTTACAGGCATCAGAGCAGAACGCTGCAAGGGAGCACAGGGAAGGTAAGTATAATGGTTTATGTTTTTAAATGTTTTTCTGATGGGGGCCATGCATACCAAGATAGGGATGAGGGGGCCATACATATCAGGATAGGGATGAGGAGGCCATGCATACCAGTATAGGAATGAAGGAGCCATGCATACTAGAATGGGGTTGAGGGGGTTATGCATATCAGGATAGGGATGAGAAGGCCATCTATACCAGGATAGGGATGAGGGGGCCATTCATGCCGATATGGATAAGGAGGCCATGCATACCAGGATAGGATGAGGGGTCCATGCCTACAAGGCTTAAACTCAAGTCAATAGTTTTTCCCAATTTTAGGTGTTAAAATTAGGTGCCCCGGCTTATATTTGGGTCAGCTTATACTCGAGTATATATGGTACTTTGTACGTTGGAAATCTAATTTAACCTATTAGATTTACCGTCAGCACTGTAGTTGTTCAATAATAAAATTAGTCATCAAAAATATAGATAAAAATAATTGTGCACACACTGTAGTAGCATAGACAACAAGGTGGGAATCACAATTGATTTCTTCTCAATTCTCAATTGTTTCTATTTCATGAGAAGGTATTTTTTCTAACTCACTTGCAAAGGTAGAACCTAAAGATGAGTACATCTATTTAAATTTGAACCGGCAACCTTTGCAGAATTTTACCAGGAAATTAAATTTGAAGCAAGTCAAAAGTTCTCCAAAAAACTTTTAATGCATTCTAAAATGTAAAAAAGTTCCAAAAATTATCCATTTTTGGGGAGTGGCAAGAAGCATATATATTTGCAAATTGAAGAAGCAATTACTTAAGGTCTGTTAGCTATCAAACTCAGAATGTTCGTCGCTCGGGATCCACCGTGCAGTAGGTGTTACACCGCTGCTAGGTAATGACAGAGGAGCAATATGGCGGTATAATGCGCACGGGTTCAACTTCACTCAGACTGCACAGAGCGGGCTCTGTTCACACACAGAGGTGCCGCAACAAAACATACAAAATGCTAAACCTGTTAGTGACACAGGCCTCAGGTAAATGCACACACAGTATATGGTCAAAGGAACAGGACCCAATACAGAGGAGCTGCGTCCCTCTAGACCTACCATGTGTGCGGCTTCGCTTCTGCAAATGCCAAGAAGGGCTGCAACTGCAGCGCGGCGTAGGACACTGCCACTCGATGACAAAGCCAGAAAACAAGTGCAATGTCGGACGCTAGCGTAGCGGTGCGTGTGCACAGTGGCTTAAGGCTTGCCACTGACTGGCGCTGACTGCTTAACTAATTCCCTATCCACATGCGTAATATCAGAGGGAAGGAGTTTTATAATGAGTCAGTCACCAGAACCATACATCCGTCACCATTCACACATAGCAAGTATAGTCTATACTAGCGCATGGCCGAACGGTCATATGCTCTTTTTATAGCCGTGCGGGACCTTCCAGATCTCTGAGATGGACCAATAAAATCTAGAGCAGGACCTGGGCACATGACTCCCGATCTTCAATGGGAGATCGTCTCGTGAGCACGCCCAGTAGGAGCACAGAGGAACTTAGCCTCTGGAGCGGTCTGCCGCAAAGTAATCTTCTCTGCAGTAGATAGACAGCAGGAGACCGCAGAATGTGAAGCTCTGGATTCTTGCAGAGCAGACCCAGAGACCTGACGCCAAACACAGAATCTCTTTTGTGGAGTAGCAACAGGTTTGATGCTTGCTGGAAAAGTGAAAAAGTCATGGAAAATAATCAGGGCTCAAAGAGTATCCCAATAAAGAAGCAAAAGGAAATACTAAACCAGGGGCTAGACATGGCTGATGGAAAAATGAAAAAGCAAATTGCTTATTATTATTATAGTTTTAGCCAGGCCCTTTGATCATCTCACAACATTTTTTTAATTTTTTTATTTCTTTTTCAATACAAAAAGATTTTTAAAAAAAAGATAACATATGAGGGATTAATTGCTTATTCCAGCAGCCCACGACAGCATTATGTGGGACGTATAAAACGCAGCTTTAAATAAATAGAAAATTATTAAAACTCAACTGTTTGAGAAACAACAAAAAATTAAAAAAGAAGTAATTGAGATGAGCAAATCTTAATTTTAAATTTAGCAGCTTTGAGAAATCTTTTCAAAAAATGTATCTTCTGGGGAAGAAATTTGCCGTAAATCTCAAAACTGCAAAGTCTTACGGGTCCCAAAATATGTGTATAAAACTTTGAGGTCTCCTAGGACTGTAGTGATCCCCATTTTAGCTTTTTAATGCAAACACAGCCTTAATAATGCACAGTAACAATCTTTTAACTTATATTACATAAACGGTCCAAAAACTATCCCTTCTTGAGAGCAAATGCTTGCCTTCCTGGTGTTCATACACAGCAGTGTAAAAGAAAGAAGGTGTGGCTTTATGACAATTGATTAGCAAAAAATAATTAATTTTTCAAGAATATCAACAGGTTTTCTTTATTATTATTATTATTATTATTATTATTTATTGTTATAGCGCCATTTATTCCATGGCGCTTTACATGTGAGGAGGGGTATACATAAAAACAAGTACAATAATCTTAAACAATACAAGTCATAACAGGTACAATGCTGTTCCATTCTGATTAAAAAAACATGAAAAAAATTGTTGTGGGAGGTTATTCTTTTATAAATAGTCTGCTTGGTATGATTGTTTTCTCAAGTTAAGATTTCTAAAGCATGGCATTATCCTACCATGGATGAATCTGTTGTGCCATCGCTTTTTCCACATCATGCACTTTATCTCTCAGAAACGTGTAATCACCTGTGGGTAAACTATTTTTGTTTGCAAATACTGCAGCTGCTCTTTCTCTCCTTATAGGATTGTCAAGTTTGAGAAATTTCATAGTAATGATGAACATGGCTATAACATAAATAACACTGATATATATTTTTCCATAAGAGTATGCTTGTGTGGCCGTATAGATATACTGCGAAAATTCCTCCGACATATAATATAGTATCAAGATAGTAGGGGATACAGCACACATCAGTAGATAAAATCAATGTTTGTTCCAAAATTGGTAAAAAATAATCTCATTAGTGTATATTTTATAACAATAATACGCAAAAGGTCTATAAACTATAAGACAAGGGATTTATGCATTTTGAAGCTTTGAACTACCTGGTTTTTAACTATAGCTAGTTATTGTAGCGGAAAATGCATCTGATATATAGGTGAGGTTCATTAACCCCTGATTGGGACACGTTCCACATGATTTGATAAGAAAGCATTTCAAAGCAAAAAAGTGAAATGACAAGGAAAATTTTAAAAAAATTTTTTCTACAAAATAATTTAAATAGCCTTAAAGGGACTCTGTCAGCACAAAATGAGTGTTGAAAACAAGTACAGGTGCTCAGTCCATCATGTCGTGGCCAAGCATTTAAATAAATCTTCCAAACTGCTTCATTTCCGTATATGTCTGTCCTTCTCTGGCTCTGTCAAGTCACAGCTGTCAATCAAAGAAAGGGAGTGTTTGGAAATAGAGGGGAAACAACCACTTGGCTACTATGAGGCCCAAGAGTCAGGGAGACCCGGAGTCAGTGCCACCCCCCAGTATCTTTGATGCTGATACAGTTGAAAATCATGATGGATGACGGAGCCATCAGCTCCCTCCTCCATCAATTTCCCTGCACATCTGAGCTTTGATCTCTCAGCACAGTGGGCACAATAACGTCACTACTTCACGTCTGCTCTATAGTGGTACAGAGCTTCAGACTGCACACTGTGGAGATCGAAGCAGTGGGGGAAAAGGGTGAGGTGAGTATTTTTATTATTCTTTTATTTAAAGGGAACCTGTCAGCAAGATTGTGCTTAGTAACCTACAGACAGTGTCAGGTCTGCACCATTATACTGATTAAAATTATACCATGGTTGATTAAGTCCATCTTTCGGTTGATGTTTAATATTTATTTTTAGTTTTCAGTTAATGATATGCTCGTGCTCTGGGATACCCTTGGGGGGGATGTCACGATCCATTTATGGATCTGTGTCAGATCTAGGATTCTCATATATAAACTTTTTCCCTTTCAGGCCATCGGGGGTTAACATCAGTTTTTCCCCCCGGTGGCCGCTGGTGTAATTAAATTGCATTGCTAGGTGAGTTTTGCTGATGCAGGCGGTGACCACTCCCACTCTCCTTTAAATGGTCACCTTATGCTTCAACTAACTGTTGGTGATACACTTCATCTTTGGAGTCCAACCAAGCATGAGTCAGGAGCTGGCTGAGTGCAGTGGTGCTTCAGCTGAATGCTGTGATCTGGTGCCTACCTCTGCTGTTCGGTGCATTGCAGCAGAAAGCTAAGTGTTGTTTGTTTTTCCTTTTCTCTCATTTCTTCCCTTGGTGTTGTATCAGTGCAGCGGTGGGACCATTGTCCGCAATTGCCAATTCCCTACTGAGGGATAGGTGCAGGGGAAGTGAGGGCTAAGGTATCCTGCTCGGCGACTGTTTGAAAAAAGCCATATAGGGACGTTAGGATAGTCCAGGGCACAGCTTCAAGAGGGTGCAGGAGGTGTCCATTTCCCCGTACCCTATCGCAGGGCCCACCATTGTAATTGTGTCCCTGGTGTTCCCTTGTTTGTTTGCTGTTTGGTGACCGATCAATTGCTGGGTCGTGTCACACAGTGCCAGTCACTTTCGTGACAGGGGGTTTATGAGCAAGCAATGAAGCAAGCAAAAGGGCGGTGTCGCAAGAGGATGGGAGAGCCGGATTCGGACCTGCAACACCCTTCAGACCGGACCGCATTGGACCACCCCCCTGGGTGAGTATAATAAAACTTATTTTTCTTATCTTGCCGGCGAGATGAGGGGGTTAAACTACTGTATTCTAGAATTATGTTGATAAATCCTGAAAGGCAGTGGCCGAATCTTACAGTGGCCAAAACAGGTGACAGGTGCACTTTAAAGTGCTTGAAATGAGTTGGATGCAGTCTTAGGCCCCCTTCACATGTATGTGTTTCCGGTAATGGTGGCATGTGTTAATTTCACGGATACTACACGTACCTATTAGAACCTATGGTGAACTTCACATGTCCGTGTTTTTACACGTGTGAACCATATTGCGACATGTCATTTTTCTTCTGGCAGCACGGGTGACAAGGGCCAATACAAGTCCATGGGTCCATGAAAAACACGTACAGCACACGGATGGAATCTGTGTGCCATCCGTGTGATTTACAGTATGTGTTTGACAATGCAAATTTAAGGAGAAGCTTTGTAATTTTAATTTAATTTCTTTATACATACCAGAAAAGTATGGATGGCACACTGATCCAAAACACTGATGAGACCATTAGGGCAGAGTCAGACGGCGGTATAACTCATGCGAGAATCGCATTGCACTGAACGGAATGGCCCAGCACCTCTCCTGACCTAAGCAAGACAGCATGATGGATTACTATGCAGCTGTAAAGCTCAGGTCAGGAGAGACGACAGCCAGTATGAGTTTTATGATGCGATTCTCGCACGAGTTATATGGCCGTCTGGCCGCTTTTCTGGTGCTGGTTTTTATATGGACGTGTGAAGGAGGCATTAGGAGAATTTAAAGTGTTACACACATGTTTTAAGTGCTACTGGAGGATTTGCAGTATTTTGAGAAGCGACAAATAGAAAAAATTGAAGCAAATTGATTTTTTTTAGGAAAATTGGAAAAACCTGGCACATTCAAAATACAAAAGATTCGATCATTTCTAATTGTGTGGCTAACTTTGAGGCATTTTGCTACCTTTATGTATTATTTTATACCTTGTCAACGTCTCCATGTGAATTATTCCCACAGTTCACACATCCTCTTCATTGAGTCCTTTTTGATTTAATTGATGAGTGAATGTTAATATAGAACCATAAATTATTCATAATATTTTTTCAGTTTTTATTTTTGTATGATTATGATTGATCATGCTGCATTATTCTACGCTTCTGTCATGATCCAGGACGGGATTTCGCTTTGACCCGTCCTGGTTAGACTATGGGTTAATTGTGCTGCCTCTCTCTGGCAGAAGGAGGCTATTTAGTGCTCACTGGACCTGGGTCCGGTGTCAGTTATACTCCTGCCCTCGGCTGAGTTAAGTGACCTCTTGTATACGTGTGCCTT
The DNA here is from genome assembly GCF_039654945.1 of Dendrobates tinctorius. Classification (NCBI taxonomy): domain Eukaryota; kingdom Metazoa; phylum Chordata; class Amphibia; order Anura; family Dendrobatidae; genus Dendrobates; species Dendrobates tinctorius. The sequence continues at coordinate 16,009,318 of NW_027361749.1, forward strand.
GTGCCTGATATCTTGCTTGCTTGTTCGGTTGTGATCTGGTTCTGTCCCTGTTACGAGTACTGCCTGTCCCTCTTGTACTGCGCTACCTCTCGTGTATGACTCTCTGCTTGTGACCCGACTTCTCTCTGCTCGTCCCCTTGGTATCACGTCGCCCTCTTGTGTATGACCTTTGGCTTTGTCTGACTACCCGTCTGTTTGTCCCTCCTGTGCCTCGTTTGCACGTACTGCTGTGACCTCTGTTTTACCTGACTCTGAGTTGTTGTATGGTGTCCTGTCCTATCTGTAAACAGGATGCTAAGCCCTGCCCCCTTGCAGTCACATGACCATAGGTCCCGTGCAAGATTATTCAATTTCAGTGTCCACAGGTCCTATGCCTCTTTACCTTCCAGCGCTGACTGGACCCTGACACTATTAGCCTGAAGCACGCATGGTCACCCCCGCTGCCCTTCTCCACAGGTATCTTTTAGCACTGCTTCTGTACTCAGGACACACGCACTGGCTCTATGAGCAAGTGCAGTGCGGTGTCTATGACATTATAACTGACCCATACCATTTTTTTTTCTCTGCTCCCATTCACCTGTGTGTGTGATGGATCCTATGCACACTCTTTCTGAACAGGTTAAGCATCTGACGCAGATGTCTCAGAAACTCTTTGGAGAACAAAGAGTCCTGTCTCAGTCTCAGCAGCTGTTCGCTGACACTGTGCAGGGGGTTCTTTCATTGGGGGCTCGGGATGTTACATTAATTTCCCTGAGTCTCCAGTGAAGTTACCAGATACCTTTTCTGGAGATAAAAATGACTTCAGAGTTTTCAAGGAGGGCTGTAAGCTTTTTTTTCCTTAAGACCACACTCTTCTGGGGATGAAAGTCAGATAGTGGGGGTCATTATGTCTCTGTTAAGGGGAGCCCCCCAAGCTTGGGCTTTCTCCCTTCCTACCACGGCCCCTGAGCGTATGACTGTGGATGCATTTTTTGAGGCCCTGGGGCATATGTATGATGAGCCTGATCGGGTGCGTATGGCTGAGGACAGGCTGATGAATGTTTGCCAGGGCAAACACTCAGCCGAGTGGTTTTGCTCAGAGTTCAGACGCTGGGCTGCTGAGGTCTGCTGGGACTACGCCGCTCTCCGGGGGTTGTTCCGTAGATGCCTGTCTGAGCATCTGAAAGATGCCTTGGCTCTCCACCCCCCACCTGATGCCCTGGAGGAGGCTATGACACAGGCCGTCCGAATGGATCGCAGGTTACGGGCAAGGGGAGTGATACAAACCGAGACATCATTATTCTCCCAAGGAAGGGGAGCCAGTTCTTCATTGAAAATCACGGAGATGGGAACCATCAACCAAGGAGGAAGAAAGGAGACAACGGCACGTGAGAAAATGCTGTTTTCACAGTGGCGAGTCTGGACATTGGAAAAAGGATTGCCCCTCCTGGCCACTAACCAACAAGAGACTGAGCCCGGGTGATTATCGTGGAGGTCACCCATGTTCTCAGGTACCCTTTTCTGCATTTTCTAAAATGTCATATCAAGTGGAACTTTGTTGTGGGAGTGTCTCCACATCCACTTCTGCCTTCGTGGATTGCGGTTCATCATTGAACTTTATTGACTCTGACTTGGTGGCCAGGTGTAAGTTAGGGACAGTAAGGTTGGAGACTCCGATTCACCTTGTTGCTATTGACAAAACACCACTGGTTAAGAATGACATTGTGTTTTGTACTGAAGAGTTTCTCCTTAAAGTGAGCTCCTTACACCAGGAACGTATTTCATGTTTTGTAATGAACAACCTGCCTGCGGGACTGGTGTTGGGGTTCCCCTGGTAATGTCTGCATAATCCTGTGATTAATTGGGAATCTCGGGATATTGTTAAATGGGGTCCCTATTGCTCTGAGAAATGTCTTGTTTCTGTGTCTGTGTCGTCCGTGGGTCTAGAAGGCATTCCGGAGTGCCTGATAGATTATACAGACATTTTCTCCGAAAAGGAGGCTGAGGTTTTACCACCACACCGCCCATTTGATTGTGCCATTGACCTGGTTCCAGGTGCTAAATTGCCCAAAGCCCGCCTGTATAACCTCTCGGGTCCTGAAAGGGCTGCGATGAAGGAATATATTTCCGAGAGCCTCCGTAAGGGACATATTCGTCCTTCTGTTTCTCCTGTGGCGGCAGGGTTCTTTTTTGTAAAAGAAAAAAGACGGGGGTTTGCGCCCATGCCTCGATTTTCGTGAGTTAAATAAAATAACTGTGAGGAATACTTATCCCCTTCCACTTATTCCTGATTTATACAATCAGTTGTCCGGAGCTAAGTGGTTTTCGAAATTAGATCTACGGGGAGCGTATAACCTTATCCGAGTCCGGGACGGAGATGAGTGGAAGACCGCTTTTCTCACTACTGAAGGGTTGTTTGAAAATTTGGTCATGCCCTTCGGCCTGACCAACGCTCCAGCGGTCTTCCAAAATTTCAGAAATCATGTGTTTTCCGATTTGATTGGACGTTTTATGGTGGTGTATTTGGATGACATTTTAATCTACTCGCCTGATAAACAGGCTCACATTGGTCATGTTCGGGCAGTTCTCCAAAGGCTCAGGGAGAACTGTCTTTTTGCTAAACTTGAAAAATGTTTATTTTTTGTTCAGGAACTGTCCTTTCTGGGGTTCATCGTGTCTGCTGAAGGGTATCGCATGGATCCTAATAAAGTGCAGGCCATTCTCGAGTGGGTTCAACCGTGTGATTTGAAGGGTCTGCAACATTTCCTAGGGTTCGCTAATTATTATCGGAAATTTATAAGGGGGTTCTCACAGGTGATTAAACCCCTCACAGACATGACTCAAAAGGGGGCCGATATCAAGAATTGGTCAACTGCAGCGGTAGCAGCATTTCAGTTTTTGAAAAAATGTTTCATGTCGGCCCCGGTTCTTATTCAACCGGACCCCTCTGAACCATTTATTGTCGAGGTAGACGCCTCAGAGGTGGGGGTGGGGGCGGTATTGTCCCAGGGACCCACCACTTTGACCAATTTAAGACCTTGCGCCTTTTTCTCAAAGAAGTTCTCCCCTGCGGAGAGAAACTATAATGTGGGAAATTGGGAACTTCTGTCCTGTAAATTTGGCCTTTGAAGAATGAAGGCATTTTTTGGAGGGGGCTGTTCATCCTATAACGGTAATCACGGACCACAAAAACCTAGCTTACATTGAGTCAGCTAAAAGGTTCACTCCCAGACAGGCTAGATGGTCACTTTTTTTTTTCCCGATTCAACTTCTCGATCACTTTTCGACCAGGATCCAAGAATATCAGAGCGGATGCGTTGTCACGCAGTCTAGATCCGGTGTCCCCCCCGGAACCTCCATACTCCATTCTTCAGCCTGGGGTGGTGGTGGCAGAGGTTTCTAATGTGTTGGAACGGGAGATTCGAGAAGCCCAGGCTCTTGCACCTCCAGCTAAGCCGGTGGATAAACTTTTTGTGCCAGCTCAGTTTCGTCTCAAGGTCCTCCAGGAGTTCCATGACTCAGTTCTGGGTGGACATCCAGGGATCTCAGTGACCCGGAAGGCCATTGCTAGAATATTCTGGTGGTCTTCTTTAGCCTCTGATGTTGGGGAGTATGTGTCTGCGTGTGAGGTTTGTGCCCGTGCGAAAACTCCCCATAACCGGCCAGCCGGGGAATTGGTACCACTGCCAATTCCTGAGAGACCATGGACTCATCTGTCCATGGATTTCATCACCAACCTTCCCCCTTCTAAGGATAATACCGTGGTCTGGGTCGTAGTGGACAGGTTTAGTAAGCAGGGACATTTTGTACCTTTGGCAGCTCTACCTAATGCGGAAACATTGTCCAGATTGTTTGTGGAGCATGTGGTGCGGTTGCATGGGGTACCCCTGAATGTGGTGTCTGATAGAGGAGTGCAATTTGTGTCCAGATTTTGGAGAGCTTTTTGTAGGAGGTTGGGTATTGGTCTGTCCTTTTCATCCGCCTACCATCCAGAGACTAATGGGCAGACTGAGCGGACCAATCAGTCTCTGGAGCAAATTCTGCGTTGTTTGACCTCAGCCCGACAGCATGATTGGTGTTCTGTGTTACCATTGGCTGAGTTTGCATTTAACAACCGCACTAACCAGTCTACGGGTACATCTCCATTTTTTTGCAATTATGGGTTTCATCCTCATTTTGGAGAATTTTCCCACTTGAATTCTGGGTGTCCTGGGGCGGATGAGACTATCCAGCGGTTGGGGGAGGTATGGCGGGAGGTCCAGAATAACATTACAAAGGCCCAGGACAAATTTAAATTTTTTGCAGACAAAAAACGATCCATGGGTCCAGTGTTTCAGGTCGGGGATAAGGTATGGTTATCCACCAAAAATATAAGGCTCAAGGTCCCCTCTGCGAAGCTTGACCCAAGTTTATAGGTCCCTATGAAATTACTGAAGCAGTTAACCCGGTGGCTTTTCGGTTGAGTCTCCTGCCATCTCTACGGATCCCTAATGTTTTCCATAAGGCCCTTTTGAAACCTGTGGGGTCCGGTGGGGAGGGATCATCATCTTCCCCGCCATCGGTTTTGGTAGACGGGCAGGCTGAGTACGAGGTGGAATGAATTGTCGACTCCAGGTTTGTCCGTCATGCACTTCAGTATCTGATACATTGGAAGGGCTACGGTCCTGAGGAACGCTCGTGGGTTCCTGCTCGATCAGTTCATGAGGATCGGTTCATCCGAGCCTTCCACGCCAAGTACCCTGAGAGACCTGGGGGTCCGGTGGCACCCCATTGAGAGGAGGGTACTGTCATGATCCAGGACGGGATTTCGCTTTGACCCGTCCTGGTTAGACTATGGGTTAATTGTGCTGCCTCTCTCTGGCAGAAGGAGGCTATTTAGTGCTCACTGGACCTGGGTCCGGTGTCAGTTATACTCCTGCCCTCGGCTGAGTTAAGTGACCTCTTGTATACGTGTGCCTGATATCTTGCTTGCTTGTGTGGTTTTGATCCGGTTCTGTCCCTGTTACGAGTTCTGCCTGACCCTCTTGTACTACGCTACCTCTCGTGTATGACTCTCTGCTTGTGACCTGACTTCTCTCTGCTTGTCCCCTTGGTACCACGTCGCCCTCTTGTGTATGATTTTTGGCTTTGTCTGACTACCCGTCTGTTTGTCCCTCCTGTGCCTCGTTTGCCCGTACTGCTGTGACCTTTGTTTTGCCTGACTCTGAGTTGTTGTATGGTGTCCTGTCCTATCTGTAAACAGGACGCTAAGCCCCGCCCCCTTGCAGTCACATGACCATAGGTCCCGTGCAAGATTATTCAGTTTCAGTGTCCGCAGGTCCTATGCCTCTTTACCTTCCAGCACTGACTGGACCCTGACACTATTAGCCTGAAGCACACATGATCTCCTATGCTGCCCTTCTCCACAGGTATCTTTTAGCACTGCTTCTGTACTCAGGACACGCGCACTGGCTCTATGAGCAAGTGCAGTGCGGTGTCTATGACAGCTTCCATCCAGCTGTCTAGATTTATTTGCTGGCCGAATAGATTGCTTCACCTGTATGTCCTGAGGATAAATACACTTTGCTGTTATTTACTTTGTATCATTAATCATTTTAATGTTAAAAATGTACTTTTGGTCACTGTATTTTGGTGTGCTTATGATAAAAACTAGTTATGTTAGGTTGTTTTACTGTATGTACAGTGGGGAAAAATTTATTTAGTCAGCTATCAATTGTGCAAGTTCTCCCACTTAAAAAGAAGAGCGATGCCTGTAATTGACATCATAGGTAGACCACAACTATGAGAGTCAAAATGAGAAAACATATCCAAAAAATCACCTTGTCTGATTTGACAAGATTTATTTTGAAAATTATGGTGGAAAATAATTATTTGGTCATTAACAAAAGTTCATCTCAATATTTTGTTATATATCCTTTTTTGGCAATGACAGAAGTCAAACTTTTTCTGTAAGTCTTTGCAAGGTTGGCACACACTGTTGGTGGTATGTTGGCCCATTCCTCCATGCAGATCTCCTTTAGAGCAGTAATGTTTTGGACCTGTTGCTGGGCAACATGGACTTTCAAATCCCTCTAAAGGTTTTCTATGGGGTTGTGATCTGGAGACTAGCAGCCACTCCAGGACCTTCATATAGTTCTTACAAAGCCCGTCCTTTGTTGCCCTGGCAGTGTGCTTGGGATCATTATCATGCTGAAAGAGCCGTGGATAGCAACAACCTCATCATAGATTCCCTTCATACTCTTCATGACCTTTGATGTACAGGAACGTCAATGATGGTGTCCCTGTCTTTGATGCGGGCTCCGATGCTGAGCTCGCATCTTTCTCCACACATGACAGTTGATCTGATCAGCTGACATGTGCTACACTCAGCTGTTAACCAGTAAAATGCCACTGACAGCAGGATTTAACACATGCCGGGTGGAAGCATGTCACAAGACTCGCCCATCGGCTCCATTTTCACGTGATCATGGGGCGCCAGTGGGTTGTCATGAGGATCTGCAGAAGACCCCTGTGACTGTCATTCTGAATCTACTAAAAAAGACAGCTCATGACCAGCATTCATAACAAATCATAATCACAAAGGAGAGCTGAAGCCCTGTTATGTGTAGCACAGGCAATAGGATAATTGCAGCGTCAAGTCCCCTAAAGGGTCTATTGAAGCCAGTAAAAAGTAAAAAAAAAGTATAAAAAGTTTAAAAAGAACACAAAAGCACAAATCACCCCCCTTTTGCCCCATTAAAAATAAAACATTTAAAAAATAAACATATTTGATACCGCATCATACAGAAATGTTCGATCTATAAAAATATAAAGTAAATTAATCAGATTTGTAAAGGAGTAAAGAGAAACAATGTAAACTCCAGAATTACATTTTTTGGCCACCACAGCATTGCAATAAAATGTAATAAAGAGCGATCAAAACATTGTATATACCCCATAAAAATGTCAGCTCAGAACATAAAAAATAAGACATCACACTGCCTCAGATTACAAAAAATGTTTGGTATCTGCGTATTCATACTGACCTGGGAAATCATAAAACCCAGTCAGTTTTACTATTTAGTAAACATAGTAAATATAAAACCAAAAAAAGATTGTTGAATTGCACTTTTTTCAGCAATATCATTGCGCTTGAATTCTTTGTCTCAATTTTCCAATACGTTAAATGGTAAAATCAATGGTTTCTTTCAAAAGTACAACTCGTGCCGCAAAAAAAAACACTCATACGGCTGTAAGTTTTGGATCTGGGAAGAAAGGTAGCAAAAAACGAAAGTGCAAAGTAGAAAATTGCAAGATCGTGAAATGGTTAAGAAGTATGCACCTTTTAAAACAAACTTTATGCAACTACCTTTTTCCCTTTTTCCATAAAATATGCCAATCTTAGTATATAGAGGTCTATGATTTTGTTGGTTTCCAACAAAAAATGTGGAATTTGTAACTCTATTATGTGGACTGTTTAAGAAAATCTAAATGAGACAAATATGTGTCTGGGCATTACTAATGTGGTACAGTGATAGACCTATTTTTATTTGCTTCTCAAAGCTGCTGGAGACAAAATTGGCATTTGTATAAATTTAGCTTTTTAATAATAATAAGCTATTATAAGTAGTTCCCTGAGTATTACTTTATATTATGAAAAAATGTATTCCAATCTAAATGTGTTAAAAAGTTATTTATTTTAAACAGTAGCTGAGCACTACAGCGTTGTCTATGAAATTACCATAATGTAATAGGTTACACAAACCAAACCTTCATATGACTAAAAAATTAATTGCAAAAACTTCTGAGAACAAGAGACAAAGCAATTTCACAAATAATTTACTGCAATCTTTCACGCCTCTAAGCACAGGTGTTGACTAAGAATTGGCTTCATTGCCGTTACTTGGCTTCTCTCTACTGAGGAACGGCTAACATTTCTTTCATTAGTAAGATGATTGCAAGAATAACACTTTCCTGTACACGCGGTGACCATTGTGTGTCAACTTAGCATATCATACAGATGAAGATAATTTAATTTGTATAAAATAATTGATTGCATGACTGAAGCAACTTGTGCCATTAATTTTGGAATGCATAAACTTGCTCTTCCTACATATAGCTACTGATTTATGACATTTAGGTGGGAAGATGAAAAAAGATAATGACCCAAAACATTGCATTGTATAGAACTTGCATTGTCAACTAATATACTAATATGATCACTCTCATATGTCAGTGGGAGAAAAAAATCTACAATGTTTAGATTTTTGTAAATTTCATCAAAAATTGCAGATTTACGATGATAGACAGGACAATAAATATTTAATTGCATATTGGATATAAAAAGAAGGCCACTAGTGAGATTAATATTTCTTAAGTAGTTATATGGTTGGTATGGTTGAAAAAACCACAGGATCATCAAAGCATCATATAATGTTAATCTAAGGAAAATAAAAAATCCCTATGTGGCAGATGACAATTTCACCATAGTAGGATGTAGGATGAAAAGTCCTGCTCAAATGCTGCAATCACAATAAATCCCTCAATTAAAGACCCATCTGCAGAATCTAGTTGTCATGGTTCAACCCCTCAGGGTGTCTGGGATAGAGTTGCTGACAGCTTGGCCATCCAATCTGGTACAGGGGCATGCTGAAGCTGTCAGCAATTTGATTGACAAGCATGACCATCCAGTCTGGTTCAGGGGTACGTCGAGCTGTCAGTGTGTTTATTGACAGCTCGACTAGCCAATCTGTGACTGGGCGGCATCGGTTGTCTCAGGTGTTCACTATCCCGGGTAATTGCCATGCTTACTTAACTGAGCAGCTTCTCCCAGACCACTGCCAGACGAACATTCATCTTGTGAGGTTTTTGCTTTGTGCTTTCCTGGGCCTTGAGTTCTATATGCTTTATCTATTGCCTTACCTTAGACTTCATTCTGACCATCCACCTGTTTAACCCCTTCAGCTATGATCCGTTATCCTCCCGGTACTCTGACCTTGGATTGTTTCCTGTCTATGCTTTTGTCTCTTCCTTTTGTTAATGATGTACGCTCTTGGCTTCTGACCTTGGACTCCCTGACCACTCTGACTAACGACTTAGCCATGAGAAGTGACTAGCGTCACACTAGTGCCCATCACTTGAAATATATCTTTCTAGAGGTATTAATTTAAAGTTGGTATCCACCTGAGAAATATTGAACGTCTTTTAAAAATTCAATCCAATGAGGATCTATCTAACATAAATTAGGCACTAGGGATGAGCGAGTATACACGTTAGGATTCGGTACTCGGCGAGTAAGGCGGTACTCATGGTACTCGAATCCTAGTGAGTAAATTTCACTACTCGCCTCACAATATTCCGATCTCCTGCCCAGCATGTGTTAGCCAATCACAGTAAAGCCACTGCCTTCTTTGTTGCGGCATTACTGTGATTGGCTGGCCGTGCAGCATCATAGTCATAGCCTATGAGTCATAGGCTATTAGACTATGACTATGTGTGTGCAGAGAATGTGTGTGGGGGTCTGTGAGGCTGTGTGTGTTCGGAGAATGTGTGTGTTTCTGTCTGCGGGGCTGTGTGTGTGTGCCGTGTCTGTGCGGCGCTGTGCCAGGATCTGTGGGGCTCTGTGGGCTGTGCCAGGTTCTGTGGGCTGTGCCAGCCTCTGCCGGGGCTGTGCCGGGCTCTGCCGGTGCTGTGCGGGGCTGTGCTGGCCTCTGCCCAGCACGTCCCCCGCACAGCACCGACAGAGGCCGGCACAGCCCCACATTCTCCGCCCATTACACGCATTTCCCGTAAACTTACATTGGACTTGCTACTTGTTACGAATACCCGAGTATTAGGAGCTACTCATAATGAGTACAGCAAGTTCGAGTATTTTAATACTCGCTCATCCCTATTAGGCACACATCGTCTCATGAATAATAATTTTTAGAGCTTAATAGAGATGAGCGGACTGTTTTGAAATTTTGAACTTGCAGAACCGCAAAATTTTCCCAAATATTTTGATTTGTGGCAAATAAATTAGCATGAATTTTAATACCAGAAAGTTATTGATTACTCTGAAATTACATGAGAAGTATAAAAAAATATTAAAATTTGACAGTTCTTAGTGGTTGATATCTATTAATGGCCAACTGAAAAGTTGGTACCAAATTGCAAGCTTTTGAGACTTCTCAGGTCCTTTCCTCAATGTCCTGATTCATCAACACTGGCATTTTGCAAATCAGTCTTGACAGAGTGCACTTGAGTAGGGGGTACCAAATTTAATAAGTGGTGCCTCTTAATCCCTTCAGCCCTGAGTCTGTTTTCACCTTCCTGACCAGACCAAATTTTACATTTCTGACCAATGTCACTTTATGTGGCAATATCTCTGGAATGATTCAACATATCCCAGAGGCACATCGCACTTCATGTTAGTGATAAATTTTGGTCAATATGATTTGCATTTATTTATTTAGAAACTTTGACAAAAAATGTGATCATTTTGCTATATTCAAACTTGTATTTTCTATGCCCTTAAACCAAATAATTATACCACATGAAATAGATAATAAACAAAATTTACCACTTGTGTAGTTTACATAAGCTTCATTTTTAAAATAAAATTGGGGGGGAAGTTAGATGAGTTAAAAGTTAATCAGCATATTTTCATTTTTCCAACACAATTAACAAAACAAATTTTTTAGAGCCCACATCACATTTAAAGAAACTTTCAGGTACCTATGTGACAGAAAATATCCAAAAGTGACCACATTTTAAAAACTACATCCCTCAAAATGGTCAAAGCCACAATCAATAAATATATTACCACATTTTTCGTACTATAAGACGCACTTTTTTTCCCAAAAATTTTTTTGGGAAAATGGGGGTGCATCTTATAGTCAGAATATACTTGCAAAATACTGTGGCCGTGGTCCCTGTCTGATGCTGCAGGGCGATTCATCCTCCCTTCCCAGGCTGGTGCGGTGGTTGTGCTCTGTGGTGCGGCAGTGCTGCAATGGTGGTGCAATGGTGGTGCTCTGTGGTGTGGTGGTGTTGCTATGCTGGCATTTTGTGAAAGCCCGGAGGCCCACGCAGATCCATTGCTGTGATGCGGTGGCTTCTGGGAAAATGGCCGGTGGAGGCGGCGCATGCTCATATTGAGCTCTCAGAAGACGAGACTTCGGGCTGAAATCTCGGAAGACAAGATCTCAATCTGAGCATGTGTCGCCCCCTGCAGCCATTTTCCCAGAGGTCACCGCAACGCAGCTGATTGAGATCTTGGCAATGAGCTCTCGTTGCTGAGATCTCAATCTGAGCATGCACTGTCCCCTGTGGCCATTTTCCCAGAGGCCAGCACTTTGAGCAATGGGTCTGTGGGGGCCTCCAGGCTGCATCACAGAGGACCACTGCCGCATCTGTCACAAAATACCGGAAGAGCCCCATCACACCACAGAGCACCACCACCACATGTGTCGCAAAATGCCGGCGGAGCCCCATCAAATCTGTCACAAAATACTAGTGGAACCCCCGGGAACCCCTGAGCACCACCGCCGCACAAGCCTGGGATGGGATTTCCCACCAGAGGCCATCGCACCAGCCAGGACCACCGAACAACCCCTGTGACCACGCTCCTCTGTGACCACTCTGCCCCCTGTACCGATCCTCCCTCAGTAAGCTGAATTCGGGCTGTAAGGCGGACCCCCATTTGACACATTATTTTTTTCTCGATTTTCCTTCTGAAAATTTGGGGTGCGTCTTATGGTCCGGTGCGTCTTATAGTGCAAACAATACGATAACTGCTTAGGTTCTTCACAGAATTTCAAACAATGTGGAAGAAAAATTTTTACTTTTTTCCACAAAAATGTGGTTTCTGCCCAAAAGTTTTCATTTTCATAAGGATAACAGGAAAAAATGGACCATAAAATTGGTTTTGCAATTTCACCTGAGTACACTCATACTCCATGTGGTGGAAAACCAGCGTTTGGGCACATGGCACGGCACGGATGGGATAAAGCAACATTTGATTTTGGAGTGCAAAGATCCCTGGAATTGTTAGTGGATGCCATGTCACTTTTGTAGAGACTCTGATATAACTAAGCAGTGGTAACAATGCACAAGTGACCCCATTTTTGAAAACTACACCCTCAATGAACTTATCTAGGGGAGTGTTGAGCAACTTGAACATGCAGGTTTCCTGCAACAATTTTGCTATAGCCTCAAATGTTTCATTTTTTACAAGGGTGGCAGGAAAACATGAATCTTACAATTTGCTATGCGATTTCTCCTGAGTAGATTGATACCTCATTTTCAGTGTAAAAGTACTGTTTGGGCACACATCTGGGCTCAGAGAGAAGGAGCACCAATAGTATTCTGGAGTTTTTAAATGCCAAAGCAGTAAAAATGCCCACGAATGACATCATTTTGGAAACTTCACCCCCTGAGGAATTCATCTAAAGGTGTAATGAGCATTTTTAACCCTTAGATAATTCACAGAATTGTATAATATTTGACTGAGTAAATGGAAAATTACCATTTTTTCCATTGAAATTTTGCTCTGTCTCCAAGTTTTAAAATGTCAAATGAGGTAATAGGTGACAGAACAGTTGAACCCCCATAAGTTACTCCATTTTACAAACTGCACCTCTCAATGAACTCATATAGAGCAGTGATCATATTGACACCACAGGCGTGTCACAACATTTTATACCATTGGGCAGTGAAGAAAAATTAATTACATTTTTACAACAACAAAAATTGTTTTAGCCCTAAATTTTAAATTTTTACATGAAAAATGGGTACAATTGCAACCAAAATGTGTTACACAATAACTGCCAAAGGTGGAATATGTGTCTGCACAGTACTGCTTAGCCACATGGCAAAACTCAGAAGGGAAGGAATGCTATTTGACTCTTGGGAATACAAATGATCATAGAATAGTTTGCAAACTCCATATACAGAGTTCCTTAGTGCCAGAAGAGAAGAATCCCCCTTCAAGTGACCCCATTTTGGAAATTACATTACTGAAAATTTATCTACAGGTGAAGTGGCGATTTTGACTCCACACCACAGGTGTTTTCCTGAAACAAGCAGCAAAGATGTTGCCAAGTGAAAAATGCAAATCTGCCACTGTAGAGCCCAGTACGTTGTAGTACCCATTCAATATGCCCAGCTCGTGCTTCTGGAGATGTGCATTCATAAATTAAGCAGGTTCTCATTGCTACAGAAATACCAAATGTGTTTGCTACAGTAAATTAGTTTATGCACACTGAGGCTCAGAACAGAGTTGGGGCATTTGGAATTGGGAATGCAAAATTCTCTGGATTTTATTTTGGGGGAGCTAGGAGCCATAGCACTTTTTCAGAGACGTTGTACTACCAGAAACGTGGAAAACTTTATATTTCCATTGACAGATGATGGAACTGAGTGGGGACATTTTTTTGTGTGAATTAATTTGAAACTTTTACTGGGAACATTTTACATAACATTTCGGATCATGTTTATCCTGCACTCTTCATTGCTCACTTAAGTTGGTGTTTCAATCTAAATCTCTGAATGACATGATTCAGATGAAACCCCTTAGAGATACCATAATGAGACAGCAAAGTTATCATCTTGCCTCTGTTTGGCATTATCCTTCTTTTCAGAGATGCACAAAACTGCAGCTGACTGCACTTTTATGCACTTTTAAAAAGACAAACACTACTGGATTGCAGGCCAGATGGCACATACAGCATCTCCACATTTCTCATTATAGGTATTCTTTAGTTGGGGGTTCTGTCTGAATCATACATTTCAGATATTTATATCAAAAGTCTCATGCAAGCGCTCAGCGTAGAGAACAGGATAATTTTACTGTGATGTCTGTGAGGCAAAATTAAAAAATCAATAGCAGATAAAGAATTGGTTCCTTGTGCTGCATAAGTGATTTGATGACTTAATTTTCCTGGTTGGTGCTATTACAGCGATACCGCATTTCTATTGATTTTTCATGATAGGCTGCTGTCACACACTAAAAACTGATTTTTTTCCAAAACAAAGTTTTTTGCATCGTCGTATTTTAACAGATATATTTTTTTTTAATATTTCTGCCTACAAAGTCATGTGAGAACTTGACTTTTGCAAGACGAGTTGCTATTTTCATTGTTACCATTTTGGGGCATATTACATTTTTTATTGCGTTTTATTCTGATATTTGGGAGGTAGAAAGGAAAAAACAGCAATTCAGAAATGTTTTAATGCTGTTCACAGTATGATAATAGTGAGAAAGCAGCTTTATTCTTTGGGTCAGTACTATTATAGCAATAAAAAATGCATATTTTTTTTAAGTTTTTGGAGCTTTTACACAATGAAAACTATTTTTTAATAAAAATATTTGTTTTTGCATCGCTATAGTCAGAAACCTATAAGTTGTTTTTTCACTGATGATGGAGATGTATGCTGGCTTGTTTTTTACAAGACAAAATGCATTTTCTGAGATACCAATTTTGATTACATTCATCTTTTTGATTGCATTTTATTCTTTTTGTTTGGTTGTTTGATGAAAAAGCATATTTTTTTATTTATTTTGACGGTGTTCACCGAAGGAGTTAACTAGTGTGACAGTTTTATAGGTCGGGTCATTCTGGACGTGAGAATGCCAAATGTTATTTTTGTTTTTACATAAATATACATATTCATTGGTAGAATTTATTTTCAATTTTGTTCTTTATTTTGTGTTTTTTTTTACATTTTTATAATTTATATAACATTTTTACTCTAACCACTGGTATAATGCATTGCAATACATGAGTAGTACAATGCATTATACCTGTCATTCATACACTGTAGGAAGCCCCTTAGGTCATGCTCCTGTGCTCATGGCATGACCTAAGCAGGCCTCCGTAGCTGACAGATCAGGATGTTATCATGTGAACTGATGATGTCATGTCAGCCATTGGGCCTCCATGATAACTTTGTGGAGACACCAATGGGATGGCAGAGGGAGCCCCCTCCCTATAGTAGCCTTGTAAATGATGCAGTTGCTATTGATTGCAGCATTTAGAGGGTTAAACAGCCTGGGGCATTGTGGCCACTGCTCTTGGCAGTGACAGCCATTTCTTGGCTATCACTTAAGTCGAGCTACCGGCAACAGTCATGCAGGCACAGCTCCTGTGCTCGCATAATCAGCATGACATATTGGTACATCCATTTGCAGGAAAGCACTGCATAATAGGACATAGCGGTACTTCCAGGTACTTCCAATGTCGGGAAGGGTCTAAAGAATTTAGTGCATCTTTTAGATACTGTGCACCAACACAAGAAATGTACTGTCAGTGACTGCAGCACATGTCTGCTATAATTTGCGCCACTTTTTTGACATAAACTATGATTAATTTTTTAGTCACGTTTGTCTACATCACCTTGTGCTCAGCTTTGCCCACAACTTGTATAAAAAAAATTGCGATTTTTCAAACTGATTTATACAAGACTACTGGAGAAAAGTGTTTGTTATATCTGATGAACTCACACAGCCAGTACTTTCTTAATAAGATCTCTCTCCTTGATGCATACATTGGTTTGTAGCTTGAGCTTATGAGTCACGACGGTTCTTCTTGTAGGAAATGGTGATGTGTTCAAACAATAAAAAAGTCTATTAGCTGAAAGGAAAATGATTCGGGTTATCCAGGACCCAATGAAATATTAATACACATGGGTTTATTTGCTATAGAAAATATTCAGTGGTGTGTAATACAGAACAGAAAAACTGAAAACTCATTTTAGCATACCTCCTCTGCTTATCTCTCAGCTTCGCATAGACAGGTAAAAGGAACATCTTATTATAAATTACTTGGCTTTCAGGAGACAGCAGTACATGCTTATACTTTAAAGCTTTACAAATTGATACATTACGCTGATTTACATTCAAGTGTTTGATCAGATGCAGTACTGTATATAATTTATCACAGTGTAACAAAGAAGACATGTTTGGAACTGATCAGGAACAAGTATAAACTTAAAGAGTTCAACTATATGGGCAGAAGGCTAGCACAGCAATGTGAGGGTATGTGCGCACGTTAAATATTTAGTGCAGAATTTTCTGCACCATTTCTGCATCTCTTGGCTTGGGAAACACTACATTAAATACACATTTTTGCAGCTTTTTTATGGCATTTTCACATGTGGATTTGGTTCACATTTTCCCGTATGGGTAAAATCTGCAGCAAAAACAATGAAAGAATTGACACGCTGCAAATTTAAATCTGCACCAAATCTGCAAGTCACAAATAAGCCACAAGACTTCACAATTCTTATTCACTTTGGCATCAGGAAACCCTTTAAATTTTGTGACAAATCTGCACAGAAGAAATGCATCAAAAATACAATCTGTGCGCACATCATATTGAGGCTTATTATATGGCTGTGCTGTACTGTCATACAAGGTCTTTCATGTACCCTATGTAAGCGTTTCTATAGGAGACTACTTGTACATACAAAATCAAAGAGCACATATCACAATTTTTAGATACAAACTTTTATGAAAGGTGGGGAATATCATTAATAAGTTCTAATTTTGCAGGCATTCTGTATGGTGAATTGTGTGTTATGACCGTATTGAACCAACATAGTAATAGCGTATTAGTAGAAGTTGTACATCCGGTCAATGGGAAATTTTAAGTTTATAGTACATTATTTTTTTTTGCAAATGTAAGAGACTATGATATTTGAATAAAATGTATGGCATTTTTTGCTGTGGCAGAAACCCTATGTCTGGAGAGTTACATGACGTGCCACATGCAATATGGTCTTAGGTAGAACTACAAGTAGAATAACAGAATTAAAGCTAAACTATCAGAAATTATACCCCTATCACTTTTCAATTAGAAGATCTATCTAGAACACAAATAAGATTATTAATAATAATAATATTAATAATAATTTTTATTTCTATAGCGCTAACAAATTCCACAGCAATTGCTTATATTCTACGGTCCAGCCATGAATGTAATAAATAGGCTGTTCATGTAATGGTGCAAGAACCGGTCACCAACCAGTATGTGAATTGGCACAGAGGGCTATTAATGGGGACCTTTTAGCAGGGCTATGCATAGTAACCTACACACAGTGTCAAGTTGGCGCCATTATACTGAATAAAATGATACCTTTGTTGATGAAATCCGTCTTGTGCTTTTTTTTCAAATTTATTTTTAGTTTTTAGCTAATGATATGCTCGTGTCCTAAGGTAGGGTTAATGTATGTGGTGCTCTGATTAGATATTCATAATTCAGACTGCTGACAGGTCACTGATCCCTCACTGACCTGCCCCCTAGCTTACATAATGAATATACTAATGTGAGTATTTAAAAAAAACATGTCATTTCATCAAAATAGCGCCGCCGACCTGACACTGCTTGTAGGTAGAGTTGAGCGACTTTGGTCGGATCGGGTTTTGTGAAACTCGACTGAAACAAAATTTGAGTCGGATGAAACTGGTCCGACTAGGGCAAAAAAAGTCAGAGTTTCATCCGAAACCTGACCCCAATGCAAGTCAATGGGAAATAAAAGTTGGCATTGAGCGCATGACATTCATCCACTCAATGCCGACTTTTATTCCCCATTGACTTGCTTTGGGGTCAGGTTTCGGACGAAACTCCGACTTTTTTTGCCCTAGTCGGACCAGTTTCATCCGACTCAAATTTTGTTTCAGTCGGGTTTCACGAAACCCGATCCGACCAAAGTCGCTCAACTCTACTTGTAGGTTATTATGCACAACCCTGCGGACAGGTTCCCTCTAAGTCCATGGAGGGTGTGTGAACAGATGATGCGAGGGTTACTGGTTTTGAAGAAAATTTTCTATGGGCAAATCAAGGATAGTTAGATAAGTGGGTTGGGGCCATAGGCCAGTCTAAAGAAACATGTTTTTAGGCCACTCTTAAAACTGTGTATATTGGAATTAATCAAAATCTCCTGGGTAATGTATCCCTAAGAAATGGCCCAGCAGGCCATAAGTCTGATGGGAATGTGAGGTTCATATTAGTGAAGATGTTAATCATAGGTCATTAGCAGAACCGAGGGCATGGTTTGGGTGGTAGACTGAGACATAGACTGGCACAGGATAGAGGCAACACCCTTCACACCTGACCACTCCACAGGTGATTATAATAAAATAATATTTTCTTGTCTTGCAGGTCAGGTTGGAAACATATATACAGAATTATAGAATGCTGTATATCAGGCCTGAAAGTTGGTAGCTGTATTGCATATGGGTCCAATAATGACAAGTTTCCCATTAATGCATAGATGTAAAAAAATATTGGTGGCTTTTGCCACCGCAAAAAAAAAAACATCCACTAAAATGCCCAAAATAGATGTTTCAGGAAAAACATTTTACAAAACGTTAAAAAACGCTCAGGCTTACAAAATGATGAGAAAATGCCAGAAAAGAAGAAGCAAGTCCTGAAGCATGTCCCTCACTTCAAAAAAAGAAGTTTTGGATTGCTGGAGTAAGTAGCCGCATAAGCATACAATTAGAGTATGTTTCCATATTCAGGCAATTTAATACAGTTTTTGAAGCCAGAATGGCTCAACAGAAGATACCTATTAAGAGAAGATTGAGGGGCTGATTCATGAAGGTGGTTTTCTAGTTTTTTGGAGTAAAACATGCATGTATTTCTGCATTTTCATACCAGTCCTTGCCAGTTTTGCCAAAGTGGGAAGACCTGCATCTGGATAGGGTATGGCAAAGCCTCCCTGACAAATTTCTGGAAAGATGTGGTATACTCTACTTCAGTCCTGGACTGGAGTACATTTTCTGCTATTAATTTATTAAAGTATATATAATATTGGCACGTGTGATCATCCCTCAAGGTATCACTTTGTAATATTGAGCAAGTTGCATTTTATTCCAGCTAGCCCTTCATTTAGACTGATGTGCACATTGCCAGTCTTAATTAATTGGGACCTGAGATATTTTGGAATAAAAATACTGATAAAATACTGATCTGAAATACAGATGTGTGAATAAAGACTAAAGGGGGTTTTACACATAGCGATATCGCTAGCAATATCGTTAAAGCATCACCGATTTTGTGATGCAGCAGCGATATTGCTAGCGATATCGCTATGTGTGATACTTACCTCCGACCGGCTCCCCCGCTGTCTGTCACTGATCGCGCGAGATCGCGCAGCTCCATTTCTTGTCAGGCGCTTCCTGCTGGCGCCGACGAGCGACGCGTGGACGCGGACGGGAGGACGTCAGGATCGCCGCGTCTGAAAGGTAAGTAACGACCGCCGTATCGCTGCTGCATCGCTGTGAGATCTGCCTGTTTGGCAGCTCACTAGCAACCATTTAGCGATGTACGAGCGATCCTGACTGGGTCGTATCGTGGTCGGGATCGCTGGTGCATCACTAAATGTAAAGGGGCCTTTAGGGAATGTGCAGAAATGTTGCAACTTACTTACTTTTACAGATTTTGCATTATTTTCGGATTATAAAAAGATCCTCAATAAGTTAAGTTGTAATAGTCTATACTGGAAATACATAAATGCCAGTATAGACTGCTACATGATTTCCCAAAGAATGAAATAACACGTGGAATGTTTTCAAAGTTATTTTAGGTGTTTATATATATTTGGTTGCTTTTTGAGGGAGGAAAGGCCCTTTAAATTATATTTCTGGGTGTAATCTTGTGCCATCACCAAAATAAAGTATTCCATTTATTTATATTGACGCCAGATTCTAGAATCTAAACTGTTGTAGAAAGTAGGACGATGTATGGTGTTTTATTCTAATTTTATGCA
Organism: Dendrobates tinctorius; assembly: GCF_039654945.1. Lineage (NCBI taxonomy): Eukaryota > Metazoa > Chordata > Amphibia > Anura > Dendrobatidae > Dendrobates > Dendrobates tinctorius. The sequence continues at coordinate 16,029,031 of NW_027361749.1, forward strand.
CAGATACAGCATGTTTGTTTTACAGTGCAGAACATCCCATTACTCATGCAAATTCTTCTGCTTGTGTTTGTATTTCACAGTTGTATACAACAGGGACTATGTTACAGTAATAGCTTTCTACAACTTTACATATGAACTAATGTTCAGCTTTGCAGTCATTTTTTATCTTTGACAGAAATTATGAAATTGCAACATACTCAGCAATGCATGTCGGGCGAGATACATGTTCTGTACTTCGATGTTTATAACTCCCACACCGACAGCCAATAGCCGATTGTAAGTTATATTCTTTTTTTTGTAAAGATACAGATTTTTATCTCTGTATTCATTTTAGGTCATTTCACGATTGTAGTTATCAGATCCTTCTTCATTTTTGTTATTAGGGAGAGAAACAGAACATATATTAAATTCTGTCCAGCAGAATACTAATGTGCTACTCAGAATCATTCTGCACATTGCATTTTTACTATTTTTTAAAAATATTTTATGTATTCCTTGTCTACGGGATTCATACAGAAGCTAATGATCTCTATCATGGTTTAAAACAAGGGATGAAGTTCAAAAGCATGAAATCTAGGCAAGACTGAACTAAAGTAGTTCTTTCATGTGAAAGTGTAAACAAAATAAAGCCAAATAAAGACGAACTATTTCAATAAGTTTTATTAAAAGAGCTGTGCAGGCTTGGAAAAAAAGTCTGCCGTCACACCATAGAAGTGAATTGAGAAAAGCCTGACATGTCTTGGAGACAGCTCCTGCAAGTATGTAAATCATATGCATGTAATCACTAGAGATGAGCGAACCTAACCGGATAGTTAGTGTCTGGTGGTAAACGCAGAACACAGTCTTCTACCGGAAGTCCATTGTAATGTTCAGAGTTTTGCGGAGTCCAGGAGGAGAGAGAGAATTTTCCAGCTTGAAAGTTTGGGTCCTCCTTGTTTTCAATGGGGCTTTGGTTCTGGTTCCAGTTCGGGTAAAGTTCCGGTACCCAAACCGAATTTTGAAATAAATTTTGAGTAGAAAACCAGAACATGAACTTCCATGGGTTCACTCATCTCTAGTGGTCACCTGACAATCCAATTGCATCGGCAAATTAATTAAGCAGTCTGTATTCACATAGTGACAGCAGACTTTTGTCTGTACAACCTTTGTAGGAAAATTGATGTCTGATATAATGATGCTTGAAAGTTTGTTAACTTCATAATTTTCCAATATTTCTACATCAGATTTTCGCACAATTCCCAAAAATAAAGAAAACCAATGTAAATAAATTAGTCAAAAGTGCTGTATTTTTTAAGTGAAGAAAATAATTAAATATCACATCGGTGAGTGGAAAAAGAATGTGAATCTGCTTTCAGAATCTGATGTGAACATATTTTACAGGAATAGCTGCATTCAAAGTACATCAGTAATGTTTGGCCACATTAGATGGGAGCACTGCAAACCACTTCTCCTCTGATAGCTTCCTGGCTATTCATTTGATTAACAAGCCTGTCACATGGTCACATGTGCATCTGGCCCCAACAATGTTGTCACACCAGGCCAGTTAATTAAAACAGGAGCTATCCAGTGGCTACAGATTACTAATGTGCCTGCTGCACGGGGTCTGGCTAATTGATTCACACCTTCTCCAAATCTAGATATTTCCAGTAATTATTTATTAGTATTGCACATCGGCATGGAGAAATTTTAACCAGTTTATGTCTACAAAGCAACTTTAACTGTGTTTATGTTGATTGTTTTCTCCCATCAAATGCTTGCTTCAGGTTCTCCCACAATATGTCTCTAAGACTAAAGTCAGCACTTTGACTTGAGCATTCCAACATTTCAACTTTATTTTTCTTTAACCATTCTTTTGTACAGGGTGGGCCACCTATATGGATACACCTATGGATATAACTAAATAAAATAGGAATGGTTGGTGATAAAGTAGATTGGTCATCATGGGCCAGTTGAATGGCCACCAAGGTCTTCCGATCTGACCACCTTAGACTTTTATCTTTGTGGTCATCAGAAGGCAATTGTCTATGCTTTGAAGATAGGAGATGTGCAGCATCTGAAACAATTGATAAAGGAAGCCTGTGCTAGCATTTCTTCTGCAGTGTTGCTATCAGTGTGTCAAGAGTGGGAGAAGAGGGTTGCATTAACAATCCAACACAATGGGCAGCACTTTGAACACATTTAATAAGTGGTCATAAGCTTGTAAATAACTCATGAAAGAATAAAGTTATGTTAAAACCAAGCACACCATTGTTTTTCTTGTGAAATTCTCAATATGTTTGATGTGTCACATGACCCTCTTCCCATTGGAAAAAATAAAGTTGGATCCAAAATGGCAGACTTCAAAATGGCCACCATGGTCACCACCCATCTTGAAAAGCTTTCCCCCTCCCATATACTAATATGCCACAAACAGGAAGTTGATATCACCAACCATTCCCATTTTATTTAGGTGGATCCATATACTGTAGATGGCCCACCCTGTAGTTTGTGATTAAGGCATAGATTTGTATCTTATATAGTCCTAGCATATATTTTTGCTTTGTGGTCCTATGATATACCTTGATGCATATATCTTTATATAGTGAGACTCTCTCATGCTATGTGGACTATTTTTGGCTGATAATTGGCTCCTGTGTGACTGAGCTTATGTGCCGCGATAGGATTTTTGCAAAAGGGTCGCATGATTTTTATTTGAACTCCTACTCAGGGGCATTATTATAAGGTGGCACAATAGAAGGGGGAGGCATTATTATAAGGAGATATACTGGGGAATTTTTTTCATTATAGAGAGAGCACATGTGGCATTATTATTCTGAGAATACACATTCATGTTTGAATTATAAGTAGGTTCAGGGTAATTATGACAATGGGTGAAGGGTAGCTATTCTAGGGGGCACAAGGGGACATTATTACTATTTGGTGCTCTATATCTGTAAGGAGCCATAGGGGAGCATTATTGCTACATGGAAGTACAGAGAAATCATTACTACTGTGTAGGGGCACAGAGGGGCATTATTACGGTCTAGGGCACTGGTTATTGCAATATATCATTTGTGTAGAGGTAGGGGAATGTAAGTAGGGGGCTGAAAATTAAGTAAGTCAAGGATGTTTTGGTGTTACATTTAGCAGGAATGCATTATGGATGGAGCAAGAGGTCATGGCAGTGTGAGCCTTTTAGAAAAGAAAAGGGAAAATGTAAACGTAATTGTTGAGAATTTTCATGTATATGCATATATGGTCTGCAGAGCTCTGGTGTAGAGCTGAAATCATGTGATCACTGTATGGTGGTAATATCAGTCCTAGTATGGAGGTTTTGGTTAATGATGATAATCTTTATTTTTATGTAGCGCTAACATATTTCGCAGCACTTTACAGCTTGCACACATTATCATCGCTGTCCCCGATGGGGCTCACAATCTAAATTCCCTATCAGTATGTCTTTGGAATGTGGGAGGAAATCGGAGAACCCGGAGAAAACCCACGCAAGCACGGGGAGATCATACAAACTCCTTGCAGATGTTGTCCTTGGTGGGATTTGAACCCAGGACTCCAGTGCTGCAAGACTGCAGTGCTATAATAATGATCAGTATGTTGGTATTACCACCACTGTATACCTGGTGATATTTGTCTGTTATATTACAATATTATTGCATTTTATGTAGCGGTATTATTGGAAATAAAGGTAGCTGGCTTCATTCCCTGCAGGTAGGGTACTATAAGTAATAGAGACTCCACTATGGGGAAAAAGGTGGGTACAACACGGGCCTGTGTGCTTTCTAAAGGGATGATTTTTAGTCCCAGTCTGTCCCTAATCAAAGCAAAGAGCTAACAGATTTTTGTGGTACTGTTCAGCTATATACAATAAAAAATCAAACAGTGATTATTAAGACCCTTTCACATAGGTTTAGACAAATAATGAGTATGTTAATATTAACATTCAGTCTTCTTATAGCATGGCTACTGACATCAATGATTTAAAGACTAAAATTATCAATTATCTAACAGACTAGCTTATGGCTCATCCATCACTTGATTGTTTATTCAAGCTATTAATTTGGAATGAGCTCTCTTATTATTGCAGTTGGGTTGAGTATTGACAGGGCCTTTGTTGCAAACTATGGGAGACATTTATTATAGGGTTTATATCATTTTCTGGCAAATACCATATGCAGTCCATAATTTGCCCCATTTTAATATTTCACTCAGCTCCTGCCATTTTTCTAAACAGCAGGTTATCAAAATATAGAAGTTTACGAATAACAGAATATTATAGGTAGATGGTTGACCCAGCTTAGGGGAAGGAATTTTTTTCCCTATGGAGAAAATTAGCTTCTACTCTGTGGGTTTTTTGCCTTCCTTAGGATCAACAATGCAGAACAGCTGCACTAAAAATAGGCTGAACTAGATGGACATAAGGTCTTCCTTCAGCCTTCAAAACTATGTTACTATGTTATGTTACAGGTGGAAGTGTGCAGATCAGAGTCAGGGCCACTCTCATCCCAACATATGTGCTCTAACTTACATCAGAGAGTGGATTAAACTATAGTACAAATCTTCGCCGGGGAACTCACAGCCAGGGATGTGCTAGATTTAAGAGAGCATGTGCAATCTTTCTATTAGGACTGGCATACGGTATATTACACCAGTTTTATTAAATGTGACCTTATGTCTCTTTCTCTAAGGGACCCAAGTGATCCATGTTTTACATGCATTTTCAATAATTTACATGGCTATCATGTAATTCTACATATCCTATGCCTTTATTAGAAATTTATGTTTAACCATCACTTTATCTTTATAAAATATATAAAAAGTATTGAAGGAATACATAGATGTAAAAATGCAAGAAAATCTCCAAACAACAAAAATATGATTTTTTAAATCTTAAAGGCCACCTACAATGAATTTCCGAAAGGGAATATTACCTAATTAATGTGCCATAATCGAAATACACACTTATATGGAAGGGGGAAAGGGTATTAAAAAAATTACCAATCAAATACATACTTTTAGGCTGGTTTCACATTAGCGTTTTTGTGCGCAGCGCATTGTGCGCATCCATGCACATGCGTCATGCGTACCTATGTTTAACATGGCGTATACATGGTCTTGCATTTGCATGTGTTCATTTGCATTTTTGTGCGCATGCGTTTTTTTCCAGGTGTGCGTCTAGATGTGCCGGATGCAACATGTTGCATTTTTGGGTCCGCCTAAAGGCGTCAAAAAAACGCATGCGTACGCTTGCGCACGGAATGCGTCAAAACAATCCGTTACAGTCTATGGGAATGCAGGCGTGCGCATGGACATGTGTATGCCTGCATTTGCGTACGCATGCGTTTTAAGACTAAACATGTCTAGACACTGGTTTAAACCACCCCCTTCCCATGACACACACCCACTGGTGTCCCATTGGTGGAGTCTGTTTCAAGGATTTTTCAAGGATTTTCCTCCTGTGAAATGTGACACCTAGAAAACGCATGCGCATAAAAACGCAAACGCATGCAAAAACACATGTGCATTTTTGCATGCGCTTCTACTTGCGCACGATGTGCTGGGCACAAAGGCGCAAATCTAAAACTAGACTAATATAAAAATAATACTTAAACATTGTTTTAACCCCTTACCTACAATTGACGTAATATTCCGTCCATGTGACCATGGACCTAATTACCATGGACGGAATATTACGTCATCGCGATCAGCGGCGCCCACGTGGTGAGCGCCGCTGATCGCGGCCGGGTGTCAGCTGATTATCACAGCTGACACCCGGCACAATGTGTCAGGGGCGGTCACGGACCGCCCCCGACACGTTAACCCCTTGCACACCGCGATCAAACGCGATCGCGGTGTACCGGGGGTTAAAGGGAAGCATCGGCAGGGAGGGGGCTCCCTCCGTGCTTCCCTGAGCCCCCCACGGCAGCGCAATGTGCAGTGCTGCTGCGGGGGGCTCTTTCCCTACAGGCCCCCGGATCCAAGATGGCGACGGGGGCCTTCGGGGGCCTGAGGAAGCTGGCTTCCTCAGTGCCTGCAAAGCGCAGGCATGAGGAAGTCTGCAGCAGTGCCTGTGACAGATCGCTGATCTGTCACAGTGATCTGTGATGTGACAGATCAGCGATCTGTCACAGGACAGCGATGTCCCACCTGGGACAAGGTAATAAAGTAAAAAAAAAAAAAAAAAAAAGTGTTAAAAATAATTTTAAAAAAATCGCTAATTAAATCAGTAAAAAAAAAAAAAATATTCCCCAATAAATCCATTTTTTCAAAATAAAAAAAAACAAAAACAATAAAAGTACACATATTTGGTATCGCCGCGTCCGTAATGACCTGCCCTATAAAACTGTCCCATTAGTTAACCCCTTTAGCGAACCCCTTAAAAAATAAAAATAAAAAACGAAGCAAAAAATAATGATTTATTATCATACCACCGAACAAAAAGTGCAATAACGTGCGATCAAAAAGACGCATATAAATATGCATGGTACCGCTGAAAACGTCATCTTGTCCCGCAAATAACGATCCACCATACAGCATCATCCGCAAAAAAATAAAAAAGTTATAGCTCGCAGAATAAAGCGAGACAAAAATAATTATTTTTTATATAAAATAGTTTTCATTGCAAAAAAACGACAAAACATAAAAAAACGACCTAAATGAGGTATCGCTGTAACCGTACTGACCTGAAGAATAAAACCGCTTTATCAATTTTACCGCACGCGGAACGGTGTAAACGCACCCCCCCAAAAGAAATTCATGAAACGCTGGTTTTTGTTCATTCTGCGTCCCAAAAATCGGAATAAAAAGCGATAAAAAAATGTCACGTGCCCGAAAATGGTACCAATAAAAACGTCAACTCGTCCCGCAAAAAATAAGACCTCACATGACTCGGTGGGTCAAAATACGGAAAAATTATAGCTCACAATATGTGGTGATGCAAAAACTATTTTTACAATAAAAAGCGTCTTTTAGCGTGCGACAGCCGCCAAACATAAAAACCGCCATAAATCGTAAATCAAACCCCCCGTTATCACCCCCTTAGTTAGGGAAAAATAATAAAACTAAAAGAAAATGTATTTATTTCCATTTTCCCGCTAGGGTTAGGGTAGGGTTAGGGCTAGGGTTAGGGTTAGGGTTAGGGCTAGGGTTAGGGCTAGGGTTAGGGTTAGGGTTAGGGTTAGGGCTAGGGCTAGGGTTAGGGCTAGGGCTCAGATTAGGGTTAGGGGTGTGTTGAGGTTCGGGTTGGAGTTATAATTGGGGGTTTCCACTGTTTGGGCACATCAGGTGCTCTCCAAAGGCAACATGGCGTCTGATCTCAATTCCAGCCAATTCTGCGTTGAAAAAGTCAAATGGTGCTCCTTCCCTTCCAAGCTCTGCCATGTGCCCAAACAGTGTTTTACCCCCACATGTAGGGTATCAGCCTACTCAGGACAAATTACAAAACAACTTTTGGGGTCCAATTTCTCCTGTTACCCTTAGGAAAATAAAAAATTGGGGGCAAAAATATAATTTTGCGGAAAAAAATGTTTTTTTTATTTTCACGCCCAGGCGTTATAAACTTCTGTGAAGCACTTGGGGGTTCAAAGTGCTCTCCACACATCTAGATAAGCTCGGTGGGGGGTCTAGTTTCCAAAATGGGGTCACTTGTGGGGAGTTTCAATAGTTTAGGTACATTAGGGGCTCTCCAAACGCATATGACACCCGCATACCAATCCATCAAAGTCTGCATTCCAAAACGTCACTACTTCCCTTCCGAGCCCCGACGTGTGCCCATACAGTAGTTTTCTCCCACATATGAGGTATCAGCGTACTCAGGACAAATTGGACAACAACTTTTGGGGTCCAATTTCTCCTGTTACCCTTGGGAAAATAAAAAAAATGGGGACTAAAAGATGATGTTTGTTGAAAAAATACGATATTTTTATTTTCACGCCCGGTCGTTATAAACTTCTGTGAAGCACTGGGGGGGTTCAAAGTGCTCACCACACATCTAGATAAGTTCATTAGGGGGTCTAGTTTCCAAAATGGGGTCACTTGTGGGGGGTTTCCACTGTTTAGGTACATCAGGGGCTCTCCAAACGCAACATGACACCCGCAGACCATTCCATCAAAGTCTGCATTCCAAAACGTCACTACTTCCCTTCCGAGCCCCGACGTGTGCCCATACAGTAGTTTTCTCCCACATATGAGGTATCAGCGTACTCAGGACAAATTGGACAACAACTTTTGGGGTCCAATTTCTCCTGTTACCCTTGGGAAAATAAAAAAATGGGGACTAAAAGATGATGTTTGTTGAAAAAATACGATATTTTTATTTTCACGCCCGGTCGTTATAAACTTCTGTGAAGCACTGGGGGGTTCAAAGTGCTCACCACACATCTAGATAAGTTCATTAGGGGGTCTAGTTTCCAAAATGGGGTCACTTGTGGGGGGTTTCCACTATTTAGGTACATCAGGGGCTCTCCAAACGCAACATGACACCCGCAGACCATTCCATCAAAGTCTGCATTCCAAAACGTCACTACTTCCCTTCCGAGCCCCGACGTGTGCCCATACAGTAGTTTTCTCCCACATATGAGGTAACAGCGTACTCAGGACAAATTGGACAACAACTTTTGGGGTCCAATTTCTCCTGTTACCCTTGGGAAAATAAAAAAATGGGGACTAAAAGATCATGTTTGTGGAAAAAATACGATTTTTTTATTTTCACGCCCGGACGTTATAAACTTCAGTGAAGCACTGGGGGGTTCAAAGTGCTCACCACACATCTAGATAAGTTCCTTGGGGGGTCTAGTTTCCAAAATGGTGTCATATGTGGGGGGTTTCTACTGTTTTGGTACATCAGGGGCTTTCCTAACGCGACATGGTGTCCGATCTCAATTCCAGCCAAAAACGTCAAATGGCGCTGCTTCCCTTCCGAGCTCTGCTATGCGCCCAAATAGTCATTTACACCCACATATGGGGTATCAGCGTACTCAGGACAAATTGCACAATAACTTTTAGGGTCCTGTTACCCTTGGAAAAATAAAAATTGGGGTGAAAAGATCATTTTTGTGGAAAAAATATGATTTTTTAATTGTACCGCTGTACGTTATAAACTTCTGTGAAGCCCTTGTGGGTTCAAAGTTCTCACCACATATCTAGATAAGTTCCTTGGGGGGTCTAGTTTCCAAAATGGGGTCACTTGGGGGGGTTTCCACTGTTTAGGTACATCAGGGGCTCGCCAAACGTGACATGGCGTCCGATCTGAATTCCAGCCAATTTTGCATTGAAAAAGTCAAACGGCGCTCCTTCCATTCTGAGCTCTGCCATGCGCCGAAACAGTGGTTCCCCCCCACATATCAGGTATCAGCGTACTCAGGACAAATTGCACAATAAGTCTTGCAGTCCAATTTCTCCTGTTACCCTTGGTAAAATAAAGAAAATTGAACCTGAAGTATTTTTTTTGTGAAAAAAAGTTAAATGTTCATTTTTTTTTTAATATTCAAAAAATTCCTGTGACGCACCTAAAGGGTTAATAAACTTCTTGAATGTGGTTTTAAGCACCTTAAGGGGTGCAGTTTTTAGAATGGTGTCACTTTTGGGTATTTTCTATCATATAGACCCCTCAAAGTGGCTTCAAATGTGAAGTGGTCCCTAAAAATAAAATGGTGTTGCAAAAATGAGAAATCGCTGGTCAATTTTTAACCCTTATAACTTCCTAACAAAAAAAAATTTTGGTTCCAAAACTGTGCTGATGTAAAGTAAACATGTGGGAAATGTTATGTATTAAGTTTTTTGTGTGCCGTATCGCTGTGATTTAAGGGCATAAAAATTCAAAGTTGGAAAATTGCGAAATTTTCAAAATTTTCGCCAAATTTCCGTTTTTTTCACAAATAAACTCAAGTTATTTGAATGCAATTTTACCACTAACATGAAGTACAATATGTCACGAGAAAACAATGTCAGAATCACCGGGATCCATAGAAGCGTTCCAGAGTTATGACCTCAAAGGGACAGTGGTCAGAATTGTAAAAATTGGCCCGGTAGTTAACGTGCAAACCACCCTTGGTAGTGAAGGGGTTAAAGGATGCACTCAGTAGCCCCTTAGTAGGAGCATACAGTATATGCTCGTGTAGTAGATCAATGTCAATTTATTTTTGTTTCACAGTACATTTTCACATATGTCTTTTAAAAGAATTACACGCCTCCCACAGGAATCAATGACCCCTATATCTTCTATTGCTCCATTTTTGTCTCAGAGAAGAAACACAAAGTGCCTTTATCTATAACTATTTTATGCACACCTCCCAAGAGAAGGAATGAATACGTTTATCCAAAGTAGGCTTGAAAAGATAAAATACGATAATGTAATTAGCATACATGCATGACAAAGTGTTTATATGAATAGTTACAATTTATATATAACAAGATTATGTCAAAGAATCAAAGAATTAGGTAATATATCCTTTGGCTGTTTTGATTTCCCAATCTTCTAATAAAGAGATTGTAACAGTTCCCCATTTAATACATCAATAGCTTTAAATTGCCCAGAGCAGAGCATTGCATAATTCACTTTGTGTTGTACACACTGAGCACACCATCGTACTTAACTTAGCAGTCATAAATATCAGTCATAACCAGTGTACTGTGAAAATGAATATTTACACCTCTTAGAAAGGTTTAATAGAACATGAACATTTCTGCAAACTCACACAAAGATTATGGGTTGTTAAAGTTAGAAAGTTAGATTTTGTCATTAGTCTTGAGTGGCAGAGAAACAGATGTTACCATAAATTAAGAATAAAACTACTGCATACAGGAAGAGTAATTGTTTATTAGTGATGAGCAAACGTGTTCGGATAAGGTGATATCTGATCATGCTCGAGTGTTAACCAAGTGAATTTGGTGTGCACAAATAATATGTTTGAGTCCCTGCACCTGCATGTCTTGCGGCTGTTAGACAGCCCCAACACATGAATGGGTTGTCTATCTATGGGTTGTTTGAGGGTTATTAGTTTGTAGATTTCTGAATGTGAGGTAGGTAGGAGTGTGCTTGGGTGGACGAGGATTTGTGAACATGAAGGAGAGAATGTTGTGGTCAGAGAGGGGAAGCGGTAAGTTATCAAGGTAGGAGATTGAACAGAGCCAAAGATCAGGTCAAGGGTGTTACCGTCTTTGGGGGTTTGAGAGGTTGAGAGCTGAGAGGCAGAGAGAAGTGGTTAGTAATAGGAGCTGGGATGCAGATGTGGAAGTAGGGCTGATAATTGGGATGTTGAAGTCTCCCAGGATAAGGGTTGGGAGTTCTGAGGACATGAAGTGCGACAGGCAGGCAGAGAAATGATCAAGGAAGTGGGTGGGTGAGCCTTAGGGCCGGCATATGACTGCTACTCTGAGGGAGAGGGGACGGAAAAGCCTGATGGTGTGGACCTCAAAAGAAGGGAATGAGAGTGATGGAACTGGGAGGATGACCTGGAAAGTGCATTGTGGGGACAGGAGTTTGTCGACTTCACCACCAAGTCTGTTTGTGGGTCTCGGGGAATGGGATAATTGTAATCTACCATGGGAAATGGCAGCAGGGTAGACAGTGTCAGAATCCTGAATCCAGATTTCTGTGAGGGCCAACAGATTAAGAGAATTGTTCAGAAAGTAATTGTGCAGGACAGGAAGTTTGTTACATACAGACTGTGGATTCCAGAGGGAGCAATTAAAAGGAGATGAGGGAGTGCAACTAATATTAATAAGGTTAGTAAATTTTTGATGTGAGACAGGGTAGGGGTTGAGGGATGGTGTATGAGAGTTAGGGGAGATATCCCCCAAAATCAGTAGGAGTAGGAAGATAAAGACCAAGTAGTTATTGGAATTTCCAGAAGTTTTTTTGTGCTATATGTTTGGGCAAGATGGGCTGAGGTTTATCAGGAAGGTGAGAAGTGCATGGGAGCGGTACATGGGAGAGGGAAATATAGAGGGGCTGATGTGTATGAGTCGTAATGTAGGGGGGGATGGGGCGGTGAATGTGGATGGAAAGGGAACACAGAAGGATAGAAATGAAGCACATGGCTAAAAGGGAGAGCAAAGTGTGGGTTACCTGTCTCCTGCCATGACTAACTGCCATGGATTAACTGCTTCATCAAGGTTCTTAGCTGCGGGGATGCTTTACTGAGGGGATGTGTGCGCCCCACACTGCGTGCACCACTTAGAATGCTTCTAAATTTATAGGTCACACTACAGGGTCAGGAGAGAGAGGGATTGTGGGAGCTGGTTTGGGATAATTTAGCAGCTGCTCCCACACATCATGGGGTGGATAGTTGATTAAAGACACTAGTTCTGGCTCCATCTCTATGCTATAACACCTTTCCCAAGATAATATCTACAGTGACTCCAGCCATGGATATACAGCAGTGAATATTGAGTACAATTCAACAGATGAATTATAGCAATGATTCAGCAACCAGAGTTCTATGTTCTATACCATTAAAGTTGTTGCAGCATAACAAGGCAGTAGTTGATTGACAGCAAGCAGAGTTCTATGTGCTATACCATTAAAGTTGTTGCAGGATAACAGGATAACAAGGCAGAAGTTGATGGACTACATCTGCTGGTGTAGGTCCACTGTGTATTAACAAGACCAAAATCAGCGCAGCAGTCTACTAGGAAATTTTGCAGATTCCCTCTGCCAACAAGCTTTTTGGAGATGGAAATTTCATTCTCCAGCAGAACTTGGCACCTGTCCGCGCTGCCAAAAGTGTATCACTGTACTTGATTGGCCAGCAAACTCGCCTGACCTTAACCCCATAGTGAATCTGTGGGGTATTGTAAAGAGGAAGATGAGAGACACCAGACCTAGCAAAGTAGATGAGCTGAAAGCTACTTTCAAAGCAACCTGGGCTTCCTTAACAACTCAGCGATGCCAGAGGCTGATCACCTCCGTGCCACACTGCATTGATGCAATAATTGATGCAAAAGGAGCACGTATTGAGTGCATTTTACTTATCACACATTTCAGTAGGCCAACATTTCCAGTTTTAAAATCATTTTTCAAGCTGGTGTTATAAAGTATTCTAATTTACTGAGATAATGACTTTTGGGTTTTCATTGGCTGTAAGTCATAATCATCAACATTAACACAAGTGAGAAGCACTTATCCTGTGCTTTGCATTGAGCACTTACACCAGAGTTTCGGTGTAAATCTCTGAAATATGTGATTCAGACGGAACCCCCGGCCGAAGTTTCCCATGAAGTGCTGTTGGCCACTCTGGTTGTGCACCTTTGAAAGGAAGGATACTGCTGAACATAGGCCGGGCGGAGTCCAGGGTAACTCTACTGGCTCTTTATAGTGAATGGATCCTTTGGTGGTTTCATCTGAATCATATCACTTGGAGATTTAGATGGAAACACCTATATAAATGCTCAGCAAAGAGCACAGGATAAATGTGATCCCAAATGTTATGTAAAATGTTCCCAATAAAAGCTTCAACTCAATTCGCAAAAAAGTAAGGTCCATCATCTGTTATGTAAATATAGGGGGCTTCCACATTACTGGTAGCACAAAAGCTCTGGAAGAATTAAATAGTCCATCACCCCCCCAAAAGAAAATCAGCAAATTCTGCACTCACAAATCCAATTTTTGGCATTTCTGTAGCAATAAGAGCACATCTAATTTACGGGTGCTTGTCTCCATTAGCAAGAGCTAGGCACTACAACATACTGGACGCTACAATGTTCTGGGGACTACAAAGGTAGTTTGCAAATTTCACTCAGCAACATCCACTGCTGCTTGTTTCTGGAAAACATCCATGGACTCAAAATCATCACTACACCTGTAGAAAAATTCCCAAAGGGATATAATTCCCAAAATGGGGTCAATTGAGGGGAAATTCTGCTCTTCTACAACTTAGGGGCTCTGCATATAGAGTTTGAAAATTTTTCTAGGAAAACCTACAGAGGCAAATAGTGCTTCTTCCCTGCATCTCTCCGTATGGCTAAGCAGTACGGTATAGCCACATAATGGGTATTTGCCCATATGGCTCTTCTCCTCTTCCGAGCTTTGCATGATGCCTCAAAAGTAGCTTTTGACCCCATATGGGGTATTGATGTACTCAGCAGAAATTGTGCAACAAATTTTGGGGTCCTTTTTCTCCTGCTATCCTTGCAAAAATGAAACCAATTTGGGGCTAATACAGCAATGTTGTTGGAAAAATATATATCTTTTTCATTTTCACAGCTCAACGTTGTCAAATTCTGTGAAGAACTTGGGGTTCAAGAAACTCACCACTTGTCTAAATAAATTCCTTGGGGGTTAGAATCAGAAATTCCCTACTATTGGAAAATGGCACAACTCAATGCAATATCTAATCAACAAATGCTCACAATACCATTAGGAAAGAGAGACAATAGAGTTTTTGTAGCTAAAATAACACATTTTATTATACATAATTAAATAAGAAAAAGAGCATACAAACTAATAGGACACAGGGCAAATTAATTAGCCTTGTAAGAACACTATTGGAAAATAGCACTGAAAATTTTTAATATGCATAAGAATAATTATTGGAAGCGAATTAGTGCTATAATAACTCAGAACAATGACAATTTTGCAAACGCTGAATATAAAGTACAAAGCTTATCCCTATGATTAAATACACCTAGCTGTCAAACTATTTACAAAAGCTGAAAAAAAATTTTTTTGAATGCTTCTTGGTGCCTAACTAATAGGGCTCTAAGTATGCATGCACTCCAGATTACACTACCCATTGAACTTATGAGACTAGTGCATAAAATCCTAACTAGGACAAGTGGTACAAGATATAAAGTGCCAAAATAGTGCTAAACTTACATAAGGTATGTAGTCACACTTCCCCGGCCTGCCGCCCCTACACGCGTTACGCCGCAGCTTCCTCAGGAGGTGTGGCCTGCTTGTAACCTGATGTTAGTATTTACAGTGACGGCAACCAATAGAAACAGTGACCCAACGCTGCGACGTACGAGGCTTAACGCATGCTTAGTAGAGTCAAGATCAAAAAGACTACAGCCTATTAAATGAAATCAACAAATGAATAGCACATGTGTAGATGTATCCTCGCTCCAGACAGGAGCTCTCATTCAGTGCTTCAAACAGTCGCCAATCGGTAACACCGCTCACAAATATCAGTCTGTTAAGTGACGTCAGGAGACCAACGGCGCATGCATGGATGTGCCTCCACTCTCAAACAGGAGCTCACACTCGGCGCTCCCAGAATGCAGAAGGGCACGTTGCTTGGCAACGTGACACTAACAGGAAACTGAATGAGCACTTTGTGAAGGTCTCAAGTGAAGACAGAGACAGGCATGCGCTCACTACCTGACCCATAAAGTAAAACAAATAAACTTGCTGAACCATATCTAAAGCTTACATGTGTATGAACTAGTAAAGGCTAGAATCATACTTTATAATGTAGAAAGTGATACAAACCTACTATAATAATGCAAGAAAATGACAATACAAAAAGTGATACATATATAAGACCAATAATATTATAAATAAATTAATCAGATTATGTAGAAATACAAATAAACATTATTATATGTATATAATAATATAATAAGACAAAAATATAATACATATATATATACTGTAGCAGTAAAAGTGATAGATCAAAAGTGCCTAATAAAGTGCAAATGTGCTGGATAAAATCTTCATAGTAAAGTCTTCATAATGTAGGCCTCAAAATCTTCAGCAAATGCCAAAATTCCATAATATGCGGTGATGAATCATCATCCTGGAATCATCATAGGCAATCAGTTATCTAGAAAACTAAATGAAAAGAACGTAATTAATACTAAAACCAGAAAAAAATGATAAAAAGACCCAGATTTTAGGCATTTATTAAAAGGACCCAAAGTCATTGCTTTCATTCAATCCCTGAGGAACCATAGTATTTACCATCGACTCTCTACTTGCGATAAAATTCTAAAAAGGTCACCACCCTGCACACCTAAGGATACCTGATCTATTGCAAAAATACGTAGACCACCTGCTTCTGAACCATGAAATAATTTGAAATGTCTTGGCAGGGTTTTCAAATTGATCTCCATCTTCCGCATCTTTAGATTTTTGAATATCCCGGACTTGTTCACGGATTCTTATTCTATGTTCTCTAGTCGTCATTCCTATGTAAATTTTGTTGCATGGGCAACTAGCATAGTAAACTACACCCTTTGCAGAGCAGGAAAGACATTTTCTCGTAGAAAACGTCTTAGAATGAACCGAATTAACAAATTCCTTTGCCCTTTGGGTATTGGCACAAGCTTTACATCTTTTACATGGATAGAATCCCTGAATTGCACCGAAAATTCCTCTTTGTATTTTCTCCTTAGGAGGGAGGTGAGTTCGTACAAGTAGATCAGCTAGATTTTTCGTCCTCTTTGCCGTGATACATGGTCTTGTTTCAAGGGTTGTTTAAGAATAGGATCCGTATGAAGTATATGCCAGTGAGAGTTGATTAGTGAATTTATTTAATTGAGCTTGGAATGGCGTAATTAACCTTATTTGACGTTTATCCTCAACTGCAATTTTTTTCCTATATAATAAATGATCTCTTGAAACTTTTTGTACTCTATTATAAGCATTACGGATAGACCACTGCCCATAACCCCTTTCTCGAGATCTATAGTACAAGTCAACGGCTTGATTTTGATAAGCTTGTTCTGTGGAACATATTCTTTTTGCTCGTAAATACTGACCTACAGGTATTGAACGTATTGTGGACTTTAAATGGGAAGATCAAGCATGCAAGATAGAATTCGTAGCCATTGGCTTTCTAAATAAATCTGTGGAGATTGACCCATCCTCATTCACCCGAGCATCAATGTCAAGAAAAGTCTTAGTTACTCACCGGTTAACGGTGTTTTTTGGAGTCCATGACAGCACCATCTGAGAGAGGGGATCCGCCCTTCAGGAACAGGAAACCTACAGATACAAAAGGGCGGCACCTCTCCCACGCATCAGTTGGATTACAGATCACAAGAGGACCACAATGGTTAATAGCATAATTTATATACAATACTTTTACATCACTATTCCTTACCAGTGTACATACCAGAGGAAGAAGTGCACACCCAAACTAAAGGGAGGGAATATACGGGTGCTGTCACGGACTCTGAAAAACACCGTTAACCGGTGAGTAACTAAGACTTTATCGGTCGTCCATGACAGCACCACCTGAGAGAGTTACAGAGAGTAAAACTATTTAGGGAGGGACTACAGCCTGGAGCACCCTTATACCAAAGGAGAGGTCTGTGGAAGCACCCAAGTTTAACCTATAATGACTATAAAAGGTGCTCGGAGAGGACCAAGTAGCCGCCTTACATATCTGGTCAATGGAAACTTCTGATCTCTCGGCCCACGAGGTCGCCATGGCTCTGGTGGAATGCGCCCTCAGCTTCCGGGGTGGCGACCTGCCTTTTGAGGTGTATGCTATTGAGATCGCTTCTCTAATCCACCTGGCTAGTGTATTTTTTGACGCTCTACAACCTTTCCAGATATTCTATGAGGCATTTCCTAACATCAAAGGTGTGAAGTTTCTCTTCCTTCTCATTAGCTGGATTAGGGAGGAAAGATGGAAGGACTATCTCCTGTGTCCTATGAAAGCTGGAAACTACCTTAGGTAAATACGCCGGATCAGGTCTGAGTATTACCCTATCGTCCTTGAACTGTATATAAGGAGGACGTCTAGATAATGCCTGGATGTCGCTTACCCTACGAGCTGAGGTTAGAGCTACCAGGAAGGCTACTTTGAGGGACAGGTTTTTTATGGAAGCTGATGAGATAGGTTCGAATGGGGCTTCTGTCATAGCCGTTCAAGTCCCATGGCATGAATCTATCTTTCGCTATTGGCATGGATCTACCTGCTGCCTTAATGAATCTACTGATCCAGTAATTACCCGCGATGTTGCAGCTAAAGAGGGCCCCAAGGCTGATACTTGTACTTTAAGGGTACTAGTGGAGAGCCCCATATCCAGACCATTCTGAAGAAACTCTAAGATTTGGTTTACAGGTGCCGAACCACCAGCGACCACTCCAGAGTTCTGCAGGAATTTTTTCCAAATTCTGACAGATTTTGGTAGTCATGACTTTTCTACTTTTAAGTAGGGTGTTAATCAGGTCTGGGGAGAAGCCTTTTTCTCTCAGCAGTGTCCGTTCAAACTCCACGCCGTCAGATGTAGGCCAGCCACCTGAGGATGGAACACTGGGCCCTGGGATAGGAGATCCGGGATGTCCGGAAGGACCCAAGGGTCGGACATCGACATGGTCCTGAGGCAAGAAAACCAAGCCCTCCTGGGCCAAAATGGAGCGATAGCTATCACCCTTGCTCTGTCTCTACTGATTTTGTTCATCACCAGGGGTAGTAGCGATAGGGAAGGGAAGGCGTATGCTAGTCTGAAGTCCCACTTTATCAGAAAGGCATCTACCACCAGGGGGTTCTCTCTGGGATTTAGGGAGCAAAATTGTTTTAATTTTCTGTTTTCCCTGGTAGCAAAGAGGTCTACCTCTGGTTGTCCCCATTTTTGTACAATCAGGTCAAAGATGGAGGTGCTTAGGGTCCATTCTCCTTGTTTTAGGGGATTGCGGCTTAGGAAATCTGCTGTGATATTTTCCTTCCCTTTTATATGTAGAGCTGTTAAAGATTGAAAATGCTGCTCTGCTAGCCGGAACAACCGTTCTGCCACATTCATCAGGGGTTTGGAACGAGTCCCGCCTTGGTGGTTGATATAAGCCACGGTGACCTGATTGTCGGAGAACACTCGCACATGATGGCCCTGTAGATACACAAGTAGCTCCTTAGCTGCCTGCTCTACTGCTGTCAACTCTTTCAGGTTAGATGACATTTCTATCTGATGATGCTCCCATAGGCCCTGGACTAGGATCTCCCCCATATGAGCCCCCCAACCGGTAGGGCTAGCATCCGTGGTGATTATGCGGGATATGTCATACTCCCAGGGGACCCCTTTGGATAAATTATCCTTGTCTAGCCACCACTCTAGGGACTCCCTTGTGTTTCGGGACAAGGTTAGCTGGCCCTCTAAGTAACCCTCAAGGATTCTATGATACCTTAAGACCTCGCCCTGTAGTGTTCTTGAATGAAACTGGGCCCACTGGACCGCCGGGACACAGGCCGAAAGGGAACCCAGAAGGGACATGGCTTTCCTGAGGGACATGGTGGGGTTATTGCAAGCGTTCAGGACCTGATAGTGTAGGCGAACAAGCTTCTCCGGGGGCAGACGGCATTCCTGTTTCTCAGAATCTAGGATCAGACCCAAGAATTGTTGGACTCTCACCGGCTGTAACCGAGACTTTTTAATGTTAAGCAGCCATCCTAACCCCTCTAGGGCAGACATTGCCCTTTGTAGCTGTTCCAAACAATGTTTTGCCGTTTTCCCTACGATCAGGAAGTCATCTAAGTAGGGGATCACAAGAACGTCTGATTCACGTAGATGGGCCATATCTTCCGCTACTACTTTGGTAAACACACGGGGAGCGACTGCCACCCCAAAGGGGAGGGCCGCATATTGGAATTATTGGACTGACCCATCCAGCTGAACCACCACTCTGAGAAACCGCTGATGAGCTGCATGAATGGGAATATGGTAGTAAGCGTCCTTTAAATCTAACACCACCATAAAACAGTTTTGAAACAGCAATTTTATTGTCTCCATCTTAAACGGGCGTATGACCAGGAATTCGTTGAGGGATTTAAGATTTGTTATAGTCCTAAAGGACCCGTCTGGTTTACGGACTAGGGACAGGGGGGAGTAAAACCCTTTCCCCGTTTCTCCCTCTGGGACCACCGTTAGGACCCTCTTGCGGCAAAGATCATGCACCTCGGCCTCCAGAGCAGCTTGTTCTGATGTGGAAGACCTGAGCGGGGTGACCTTGAATTGATCTTGGGGAACCCGAGCGAATTCTAGGCGTAGACCCACAGCTATCACCCCCAGTATCCATTTACTATTGGAGATCATGGACCAGGCTGGGTAGATGACAGCTAGTCTCCCCCCTACTGGAGCAACTAGTCATTGGGGCGGTTTTTTAGTGTCACGTGCTGGACCTTCTTGGCGCCCCCCTCCTCCGAACATGAAACCTGTACCTCTCCTTCTTTTGTCATCCCATCTGCCCTGATCTCTGGACGGCCTTCTACGGAAATAGCCTTTTCTGGTAAAGGGACGTCTGTAAGAAGGATTCGGTAGACTGGGGAACTTCTTTTCATCATCCCCGGCTTTCTCTAAAAGTTCATCCAAGACGGGGCCAAACAGATATTCACCCTCACATGGAATGGAGCAGAGTCGTGATCTGGCCTGGATATCTCCCGGCCAGCATTTTAACCAAAGGGCCCTTCGAGCTGCGTTAGATAAACTCGCAGTTCTAGCTGCCATCCTCGCAGAGTCCGCTGAAGCATCAGCCAAAAAAGCTGCCGCACTTTGGATGATTGGCAGCATTTTCCGGATAGATGCTCTTGAGACTCCATCCTTTAGTTGGGAATCCAATTGGTCTAGCCAGACCATCATGGATCTGGCCGTACATGTGGCAGCTATTGCTGGTCTTAGAGCACCTGCTGACATCTCCCATGTTCCCTTCAAAAAAGAATCCGCTTTCTTGTCTAGCGGGTCTTTTAAGGAGGCCATGTCGTCGAAGGGTATGGAGGATTTTTTGGAGGCTTTGGCTACTGCCGCGTCCAGCTTTGGGGCCTTATCCCATCTGTTTACCACTGGGTCGTCAAACGGGTACCTCCGCTTGAAGGCAGGAGGTAAGGAGCCCCTTTTTTCAGGTCTCTTCCATTCCCTATCTATTAGGCTCTGGACCTTATCATTTAATGGAAAGGCCTTCCGCTTCCTGGGATCTAGACCCCCGAACATCACGTCCTGAGCTGAAAGTTCCGGCTTTGTGTCTGCTACCCCCATGGTGGACCTTATTGCTTTCACTAGCTTATCCATCTGGTCTAAGGGGAAGCAGAATCGACTCGAGTCTTCCTCCGAAGAAGACGAAGTGGAGGCCGGGGAATCTGAGGAGTCATCGATCTTTAGGGTGGTCGAGGACTCTGAACCTGAGAAACTAAATTCTCTTCCCCTAGAAGATTTCTTTTTAGATAGGGCCTTTATCTTTGTCCTGATTATCTCCCTCAGGCTTGTGGTGAAGTCCGGCGTTTCTTCCGCTACCTGTATGGACGGGGGAGAGTGTAAGGGCCTGTCAATCTACCCCTGGGCCAACGTCCCCTTCCACCCCTACTGTTTGTCTCACGCATGGCTGATACAACTTTTTAGGGTGGCCATCCGGCAAGGGGCAACTACAGAGAGCACATTCCCTGTGCTTCTGTTTTCCCGTTGCTTTCCTCCCCTGCGAAAAAAACATAAGGGAACACTGCATCAGGGTACATTCATGGAGATCTCTTACCCATGCAGATGAGGCAGGTACCGGATCACGGAGGGAGGCAGGAGGGTCCTTTAGCCTGGGGGAACTTCTGTGGCTTTGTTCGCCCGTCCGTTTCTTCTTCTGCTGCCCACTCGCATGCGGTTTCACTGTGGCCTGTTTCTGTGGGTGCTCCTGCACCTCGTTCAGCTGCTCTATGGGGGCTTCTGTCATATCCATTGCTGGGCCTTCAGAAGCACCCCAGCAGCGTCACCTCCTGCCTTTTAAGGCCTCCTTGTCCGGGTCAGCAGGGTTCTGGCGCGGCACCTCCCACCCGGGAACCCCCCGCGACCTCCCCCCCGCATGCTCCGGTCATCCCCCCTGTCCCGGGCACCGCGTGCCACCCAGTACCGCCATGCACACGTGTCACTTCCGCCGCCCGTCTGAGGCCTGCGGGGAGCGCGCAGAGGGGCCGGCACGGCACCCCCGGCTCAGGCAAGGCCACAGCCCCCACGCGTGCCGACCAGCACCCGCCGACCGGGTGCCACCGCCGGCCCGGACAGGAAGAGAGACCGGACCACGGGAAGAGCGCACCAGGAGGGGCCCGGGACATACATACCTCCTGGTGCCGGTATTATCGAGGCGGCTGTCCACCGGACCCTTGGCTCCACCTGCTCTTACCACCGTCGTGGCGACCTACCCGGCCCCACCGTGGGGCTTCCAGGGACCCGAGCTTGACCGAGGTAGGAGACCCCCTCGCTACCTGGGTCAGTCAGCGAGCCAGGGAATCCCTCGACGACTCCATGATGGACAATCTGAAGGAAGTCCCGTCCTCTAGGAACAGGAAACCAACTGATGCGTGGGAGAGGTGCCGCCCTTTTGTATCTGTAGGTTTCCTGTTCTTGAAGGGCGGATCCCGTCTCTCAGGTGGTGCTGTCTTGGACGACCGATAAATTTACATGCTTGCCATATGAATAGGTTAGTTTTATTTTCAAATCATTGTCATTGAGTGTAGACATCAGGGTTCCAAGTTCATCAATAGAACCCTCCCACACAAATAACACGTCATTGATAAATCTCATCCAATTATGGACCTTGTCGATACCAGCTACAGGGGAGCATTGGAAAATTTCCCTTTCCCAAAAGCCAAGAAATAAATTGGCATATGCCGGGGCACATGCCGCCCCCATGGCTGTACTTTGTGCTTGCAGGAATATTTGATCTATGAGTACAAAGCTATTGTGTGTTAGAATAAAATCCAACAATACCAGTAAGAGATTTATCAATGCCGTGTCCAAATTGCTATTTCTCAAAAACCATGAAACTGCTTTAAGGCCTTGATCATGGCAGACGGAAGTATAAAGAGCCTCAATATCCGCCGTTACCAGGATCATTCCTTCATCAAGGTGCAAATGATCCAATCTTCTCAAGGCTGTCATTGTGTCGAGAATATGAGAGGGCAAAGTAGTAACCAATGGTTTCAAATAGTAATCCATAATTTGACAAATCAACTCACTCAGCCCCTCACTTCCCAACACAATGGGGCAGCCCGGAGGATCCTCAATATTCTTGTGCACCTTAG
The DNA here is from genome assembly GCF_039654945.1 of Dendrobates tinctorius. NCBI lineage: Eukaryota > Metazoa > Chordata > Amphibia > Anura > Dendrobatidae > Dendrobates > Dendrobates tinctorius. The sequence continues at coordinate 16,051,965 of NW_027361749.1, forward strand.
GAATTAAGTAAAATGTAGGTAGTTTAGGTTTGAATGAATCAACTGTATTGAGCAATGACGTGGGAATAACTCCACCTTCATACGCATCTTTCAGAATCTCAATTAATTCTCTTTGATATTTGAGTAGAGGTACATGGGTCAACTTCTTGTAGCAACTGGTATCTGAAAGCAACTTACACGCTTGTTTTTCATAAAGCTCCCGTGGTCAAATTACTAAATTTCCACCTTTATCGGCCCTCTTAAAAACAACATCATTCCAGCTTTGTAGTTCAGCAATGATTTCCCTCTCTTTTATAGTTGTTGAACTAGCATGATACTCGCCCTAATTTTTCAATATCCCGAGTTACTAATTTAACGAAGATCTCAATCGCTGAACAAGTATTAATATTGGGAAATTTTTTAGCTTTATTAAACAATGAAACGGGAAATGAACTCACCGTCTCACTGGAATTATGTTCTTCAGCTAAACTTTCTAAAATTTCTAAGGCTGCACTAGTCTCTTAAGTTCTATGGGTAGTGTAATCTGGAGTGCATGCATACTTAGAGCCCTATTTGTTAGGCACCAAGAAGCATTGAAAATTTTTTTTTTTCAGCTTTTGTAAATAGGCTGACAGCTAGGTGTATTTAATTATAGTGATGAGCTTTGTACTTTATATTCAGTGTTTGCATAATTGTCATTGTTCTGAATTATTATAGCACTAATGCACTTCCAATAATTATTCTTAGGAATATTGAGAATTTTCAGTGCTATTTTCCAATAGTGTTCTTACAAGGCTAATTAAATTCCTTGGGGGGTATCATTTCCAAAATGGGGTCAGTTTTGGTGGCTTTACTGTTTAGGCACATCAGGGGTCTCCAAACTCGACATGACACCAGAAGACCATTCCATCAAAGTATGCATTCCAATTTGTCACTCCTTCCTTTCTAAGCCCTGCTGTGTGTTTTTTTTTAATGTTACAGCTCAAAATTATAAACTTGTTTGAAGCAACTGGGGGTTCAAAGTGCTCACCACACATCTACATACATTTCTTAAAGGGAATCTGTCACCTCATTTTTGGGCTATGAGAAGCAGCCACCACCATCAGGGGCTTACTTACAGAATTCTGTAATGCTGTAGATAAGCCCCTGTTGTATCCTGAAAGATAAGAAAAATGCATTAGATTATACTCACCCGGGGGTCCGTGAGGTCCGATGGGTGTCGCGGTCCAGTCTGGCCCCTCCCATCTTCTAGCGATGATATCCTCCTCCTTACTTCTGCCGCAGCTCCTGCGCAGGCATACTTTATCTGCCCTATTGAGGGCATAGCAGAGTACTGCAGTGCGCATGTGCCGGGAAAGGTCAGAGAGGTCCAGCGCCTGCGCACTGCAGTACTTTACTCTGCCTTCAATAGGGCAGTAAAAGTATGCCTGCACAGGAGCCACAGCAGAAGAAGGAGAACGTCATCACTAGAAGATGGGAGGCGCCAGACCGGACCGCAGCACCCACTGCAACGGACCACACCCCTGGGTGAGTATAATCTAACTTGCTTTTCTTATCTTTCAGGTTACATCGGGGGCTTATCTACAGCATTACAGAATGCTGTAGATAAGCCCAGGATGGTGTTGGCCACATCTCATAGCCCAAAAATGAGGTGACAGATTCCCTTCAAGGGGTCTAGTTGCTAAAATAGTGTAAATAACAAGGGGTGAGGGATGCAGCTGGCACCTACTCTCAAATGCCTCTATTTAGGTAAGGTCTTGACCGTATGTACGGTTATTTTTTTGATATAATTTTTGCACTGCATCAGTAGTGGCTTTTAGTACCTTATCTGGCTTTGATATACAGAACTAACACTTTAGATGTAATAATTTCCTACTTGTATTAATATCTTGATAGTATGACCAGAAAAGTCTAGTTATGTTTGATTAATCCTCTTCTTGATTGAATGATCAATCTGTATATATATTTAATAGTATTATCTCTGCATTTTTGTATAGTGCATTCTCTAATTCATGAGCATAAGCATTTTGGCTGTGTCCATCTATGTCATGAGGCACCTGATTTAAACTTAATTGCATAATATCAATAAAAAATGATAATGATTATAATATTCTTCCTTGTTTACACTTCTTGATCCTGGATCTCTGCCTGGTATTAGAGTTGAGATATGTTATGTGAAGTGTTACCTTGCAGTGTCAAAGGTTTTTTGGACTAATATGTATGTACATTACTTATTGGGAAAAGTTTCTAAAGTAGAGTAACTTGTGGTGAATTTCCACTGTTTAGGCACATTAGGGGCTCTCCAAATGTGTTATGGTGTTTGCTAATGATAAAAGCCAATTTTGAGTTCAAAAAGTCAAGCTGTGCTCCTCCCCTTCTGAGACCTGTCATGCACCCATACAGTAGCTTTCCCTATATGGAGTATTGGCCTACTCAGGAGAAATTGCAAAACAATTTTTTGGGTCCATTTTCTCCTGTTATCCTTGTGAAAAAAATGTAGGGGTAAAAGATAATTTTTGTGGAAAAACTTTTTGGTTTTCATGGCACAACGTTAAAAATTTCTGTGAAGCACCTGGGGGTTCAAAGTGCTCATACTGCATCTATATACATTCCTTGAGGTCTAGTTTCCAAAATGGGGTCACTTGTAAGGTGATTCCATTATTAAGGCACATAAAGGGTTCTCCAAATGCAACATATCATCCACTAATGTTCCCAGGCAATTTTGCGTTCAAAAAAATCAAATGGTGCTCCTTCCCTTCCAAGCTCTGCCTGCCGTGCACCCAAACAGTAACTTTTCAAAGCATGTGGAGTATTGGCATACTCAGGAGAAATTGTACAACAATTTTTGGGGGTATATTTTCTCCTGTTATCCTTGTGAAAATAAAAAATGTGGAGCTAAAAGATAATTTTTGTGGAAAAAGTGTGATTTTTTTTCGTTTTCATGGCAGAACGTTAAAAATTTCTGTGAAGCACCTGGGAGTTCAAGGTGCTCACCATAAATCTAGATAAGTTCCTTGAGGGGTCTAGTTTTCTAAAGTTCAGTTGTGTAGGGTTTCCACTGTTTAGGCGCAGCAGGGGCTTTCATAAAACAACATGGCATCCACTCTTGATTACAGCCAATTTTGCTTTCAAAATGTCAAACAGTGCTTCTTCCCCTCCAAGCCCTGCAATGTGCCCAAACAGTACTTTTCCCCCTACAAATGTGGTATCAGCATTCTCAGAAGAAACTGCATAACAAAATTTTGGGTCCACTTTTTCCTGTTACCCTTATTAAAATTAAGAAATTTGGGTCTAAAGTAAAATATGGGTGAAAGAAGTAAAAATTTTCATTTCTTCTTTCCACGTTGCAAAAATTCCTGTGAAGCACCTGATGGGGTAAAAAAACTTATTGAGGGGTGCAGTTTTTAGAATTGTTTCAATTTTGGGCATTTCTGTCATATAGGCTCTACAAAGTCACTTCAAATATGATGTGGTCCCTAAAAAAATGGTTTGGGAAATTTTGTTGAAAATTGAGAAATCCCTGGTCAACTTTTAACCCTTCTAAAGGGCATGTCACACTAAGAGATATCGCTAGCAATATCGCTATAACTTGTGACGTTATAGCGATATTGCTAGCGATATCACTGTGTCTGATACTTACCTCCGACCGGCTCCCTCACTGGTTATCGCTGATCGCGCGAGAACATCCAGGACTGTTTCTCATCGTCAGCTTCCTGCTGTGACGACAAGCGACACGTGGAGCCGGGCGGGAGGACGCAGGATCGCCTGGTGTGACAGGTAAGTAGCGACCCCCGTCCCCAGCGATGTCGCTAGTGAGATCTGCCTGTATGGCAGCTCACTAGCGACCACTTAGCGATGTACCAGCGATCCTGACCGCGTCATATCGCTGGTCGGGATCGCTGGTACATCGCTAAGTGTGACAGTACCTTGACTTCCTAACAAAAAGAAATGCTTCAAGAATTGTGCTGATGTAAAGTAGACATGTGGTAAATGTTATTTATTATTTTGTGTGACATAACTTTCTGATTTAAGGCCCTTAAAATAAAATTTTACAAATTGCTAAACTTTGAAAATTTTTGCCAAATTTCTAATTTTTTTTATACATAAACACAAGTAATATTGAACAAATGTTACCATTATCATGAAGTACAATATGTCACAATAAAATTCTCAGAATCAGTAAGATCCATTGAAGTGTGCTAGGGTTGGCAGATTGCAAGGAATAAAATATAAAATAAAGTGCAATCGCAACCCAGGGCCACCATGCAGAGAATATCACTGCTGCTATTGTGAATAATGACAGAACAAAACAGCAAGCGTTACCTTAAACACACTGTGTTAACACCATACAGTGTGATCGGAACACCGAGTACCAAGCTCAGTTACTTCACTGAGTGGTTCTGCACTAAGTATACTAAGTGCTAAACCCTGTTCTCATCACAGGGTCATTAGCACGTGGATTAGTCTTGCATTGCAACTAAACTGTGCTAACTGCACACACGAATGAAGCAGATGCTGAGCCAATAGAAAGAACTCCTATGACGCTAGCTCCGATACCCTGTCACCTTCACTGAGAAGTATAGTGTAAGGGATGAGCTTGCTCTGTAACTGGACTATGCTAGCCACACACAAGACCAAAACAGATGCTAAGCCAAGTGGCTAGTTACCCCAGTCCTGACACTACTGAACCAGTGCCTGACTGGCACCCAAAGCATGTAGCAGACTAGAGACAGGCGGAGAGCCAAGGGTACAAAACTGCATAAGTGTGCAACCTGCCTGCCAAAGTGTACAAGCTCAAGTAAAGGCAGACACACAAGCGTTCTGACAGAGTAGTAGAGTATCCACCCACACACACCAAACGTAAATGACACTAGCACGTCTGCATGTGCCGCTGAGAGGCTTTTAAACACTGGGCTCCACCTCAAACACTCACGCCAGTCGGTCGAGGCATCGCCCGTGGGCCAATCTGGAGCTGCCACATCACCAGAGCAGCTAATGTCTGACCACCAATGGGAAGACACCACCTCACAGACATGCACAGTAAGGTTATCGCTGGACTTTGACTCCAGAACGCAAAGCTGCACCAGATAATGCTTGCGATCTATCCCGCGCAGCGAGAAAATCCCAACGCCTAACAAAGTGTTCCTGAGTTGTTACCTCTTAAGGTACCACTGTTCAGAATTGTAAAATTTGACTTAATCATGAAAGTGGAAAGAGACTTGGGGGATAAAGGGGTTAATGAGCAATATCCTAATATTATGGTAGGCTAATGCCATCTAATATTTTTTCCATTATGACATAAATGGTTTTCCACAATTAAGAATGTGTACCCCAAATGATTCCTTTAGTGAAAAATGTAATGTAATGTAGATGGCACTACCTACTCAATTAAGTGGCTGTAACCATGATATGAGCTGTCATCGCTGCTGTAGCCAAAATACAGAAACTGGAGCAGTGGCATGGAACTGGCACTGGAGCAAGAGAGGTTAAATGCCATCTGTCTTTGAATTGTACATTACTCTAAACATAGGTTCATCAAAGTCAAACTTTCAGCACCAGTTATATATTCTCTCTCACTAGATTATTTATAACCCCAAAGGCCATTTGTTGAGAGAAAAGAATAGAACCCTTTTTTAAAAGCTGTTATAGTGTCTGCCATTGCTGCCTTTGATGATCGGGCATTTCACAGTCTGACTACTCTAAGTGTAAAAAAATATTTCCTATTTAGATGTTGGAATCACTTTTTGTCCACACATAATGAGGGCCCCCTAGTCTTTTGTAAGTTCGTTGGTAGGAATAAGTCATGTGCCTGTCCTTTGTAATGACAACACATGTATTTTCAAGGCAATTAACATTCTCCAAATATTTGTTATACTCAGACTCTTCAAACCCTCTACCTGATAGAGAAGCTTGAGTCATCTCTTCGCAGCATGTTTCCACTGTTTTAGAGTTCAGTGATGGCATGGTTATCACTAGAGATGAGTGAACATCGTTGGCTCCTTCCTTATTCGGCAAGCTATAGCACATACCAAATAGTTGCATCGGGAAACCAGATACCTTGAGCGTGTAGGGAAGGTGACCTGACGGACGGACGGACTAGTCAGAGTTGAAGAAAGATAGGTTTGCACAGTGTAGGTAGGAGTCAGTGATTACAGTGGGGAAACAACTAGGAAAGTGTAGTGGACGTGCAGTACCTTGGGATGACCATTAGATGGCAGGGTGGAGTGTGAGCAAAGGACTTTACAGCAGCTTAGGGCTTTAGAAACCGTTGGTCATGGGGGGCGTGGTGACAGTTAGTGACAGTTTCAAGGAACCGGGGAAGTTATAAATTCTGAGGGAGGGTTCCAGAAGATTCCAGTCCCCAGGGGGAGCCCAGGTGACAGGAGGACCACGCCAGTCTGTGTTCCCTGAGGAGAATCCGACCAGGGGGACTGAGGAGAGGAAACGTCAGGGGGGTGGTCCTGACAGGGAAGGACCGCAGCAGAGACAAGGCTCTGGGTGGAAGACACCGTATGTGTTACGACGAAACTGACCAGTAAAGTGCTGTTGGTGTACGGGCCTAAGGCGGCCACAGTAACCGAGCTGTCAGGATTGTCACAGTGTGAGACGGGACGTGACGTATAAATACGTCCCTAGTGTAACATACGGTGTTGGAGCGGCCCTGAACACGGAGGGCAGAGAGAGATATCGCGGTGTACCGCGAGGACCGTCAGTCGGACGGTGAGCAATAAACTTGGACCTGTTGCACCCAGAATCTGCCTCATCGTGTCTCTGTATCATCTCTGCGCGGTAAGAAGTAGGACCACCCCCCCCAGCTCGGCACCCCACCACCGACCCTACATTTGGCGTAGTCGGCAGGATCACCGCCGCTAATACATCATCTTCTGCAGCAGACCTGCCTCAAAAAAATGGAAAAGGACTTAGTCTACTCAGTCTGGAATATAATTACCGGTGGATTACAATTTGTTTACCAGTGGATTATAAATGAGGAGTGCAGTGACGAATCTGTGTGGCCAGTAGAGGATCCGGGGCGGTACCAGAGACAGTGCAGTATGGCAGCGCTCCTTCAACGCAGAGGTGAGGTCCGGGTGTTCGCAGTAGTTCCGAATGGATTGGGACCCCCTCCAACGTACCCCCGTGGACAGCAGTATGTGTCCGGAGGCCGACGTTTCCAAGCATTGGACCCTGACAGGTGGGTGGAGAGGCCTGCCAACGCTCCACCCCGCAGAGGGAGTGACACCGAAGAAAAGCCTGGGAGCGACTGTTTGGCGCCCTTCGATTGCTGCCCACCGGACGGTATGAGACGCTGCGGAAGTCGGGGTATTGGCCGCCTAGAATGGCAGTGGCGGCAGGAGAACGAGCTGAGACAGAAGACGTCATCTTCGGGTCCATGGGCAAGAAGAGGAATCTGTGCGGAGCCCGTGCGGAACCAGAAGGAGCGGCCGCCATTGATACCGGCGGAGAGTCTCCTTGCGGAGCCCCTGAGTCTGGAGGCTAGGCCCGCTGAGCAGCGAGTTGGAGAGCGGAGACTGCGGGATGAGCCGTGCGGTGGTGTGACGGAGGCCGTGGCGCCGAGGAAGGTGAGAGTTCCCCCGGCCTTGCCGACAGCTTCACAAGCGGCCCCTATCATTTTGCCACAACACGCAGCCTCCAGTGTACCGGAAGGCCCGGCTGCGGAGGGCCCTATGCTATACGTGGAATTGAGCAGGGCCCTAGCTCCCGTTCCCGAACCTTCCCGCCCGGAGTCACCAGGGCGGAGCTTATTTACAGAAGGCGCGGTTGCGCTCCCTCGACCGGTGTCAGCCTCATTGCCCGAACCGGCCGTTACCCCGGCTTTGCTAGGAGTTGTGGATGCGGCCTACCGGGTGGCCGCGGTGAAGCCAGTATTGGAACCGGCTGGGGTCTGTTTATCGGGCCCTGTGGACCAGCCCTCCAGAGTCACGGCTGCTCCCATCCGCTACCTGGCCCCAGTGGCTGCGGGGCCACAGATATCATCGGCCGCCTCTACCCCACGCCCTTTCTCGGCAAGGTCCCACCCATCGGACTCTGGGACTGGTGCGGTACCCTCCGTTTGGGTTGCGGAGGTTATTAAGGGAAAGAAGACACGGGAGAAAGCGATTTGGAAACAGCTGCATGACAAGGGGGAGGCTGGCATGGCAGAGAAGAGATCGCAGGGGCGGCTGGTATACACCGACCTCGAGAAGGGGTACGGTTTCATCCGTGATAAGACTGGCCAGAAAGTGTATGTGAACATTGCCTCTATACGGCATGGCCGGGCTCTGGAAGTAGGGGACTTGGTCTCTTATTATAAGGAATACTGCCCCCGCGGGTATTATGCGGTGGCAGTGCTGGCGGAGCCTGAGCAAAGCGGACCCCCGTAAAAAAAGGACTGTTATGGACACTCTCGGTTCCCCCAGGAGTTCCACGGCTGTGGAGCCCTCACCTCTGTCCATTGAGAGTGGTATAGACTGTCAGGAGTTCGATGCACCGTTGTGCAGATTATAAGGACAGTTGCATTTAAAAAACAAAAAAATGTTTTGTTGTTATCTGATGCAATTATTTTTTTTTGTTTCTCTCTTTTCTTATGTTTCATGTATGGAAAGCAAACGTAAAGTTGATTGCCTGACAGAGCGGGGATATGTAAAAGAGAGGGAGTGTCCATGTCCAAGGAAGGGGGAGGGAAAAGGAGTACTGGCGATGTTTATTGTTGAACGTTGAGTTTTAAAGCAAAAGAAAATGAAAAAAAAAATAATATAAAAAAATGGGTACTTGTGCTATTATAAAGTTGTTTATTGTATGATTTGCCAAAGTAAAATGCAACAGGTCCGAGTGCGGGAAGGTCCGAGGGACCAAAGGAAAGTGTGAGATCCGGTAGGGATCTACGAGTTGAGGTCTGGGAGACCGGGACGCCGACCATGACATGTAATTGAAAGAAGGAAAATGAATGGGAAGACGTGAGGTAGACAGCCGTCCTAGGTCAGGTCCCCAACACCACGGACACCCCTGAAGAAGGAAAGGCGGGCGCCGGCAATGATCTGGTAGGTGAGTGGCCTCGATCACGGCGTACCGGATAGTGAAAGGTAACAGTAGGGGAGAGCAGGGGAAAGATACACGCCGTAGAGAGAATACGGGTGTACCTTGCCCAATTTGAAAGACGTTGTCATGTGGCGTGCGCGCTGGTGAGTAGCAGTAGGCTGCTCAGAGCATAGTGCTCCCAGTATGGTTCGGCCCCCGCAGATAGTGGGTTTGGCTCAACTTCTGGTCCGACAACAGAATGTAGGTGTAGATTCAGAACGACGAAGGCAGGGATGACGATTGTCGAGGACGACAATGGACAAAGGAAGGGGGAGTGTAGGGAAGGTGACCTGACGGACGGACGGACTAGTCAGAGTTGAAGAAAGATAGGTTTGCACAGTGTAGGTAGGAGTCAGTGATTACAGTGGGGAAACAACTAGGAAAGTGTAGTGGACGTGCAGTACCTTGGGATGACCATTAGATGGCAGGGTGGAGTGTGAGCAAAGGACTTTACAGCAGCTTAGGGCTTTAGAAACCGTTGGTCATGGGGGGCGTGGTGACAGTTAGTGACAGTTTCAAGGAACCGGGGAAGTTATAAATTCTGAGGGAGGGTTCCAGAAGATTCCAGTCCCCAGGGGGAGCCCAGGTGACAGGAGGACCACGCCAGTCTGTGTTCCCTGAGGAGAATCCGACCAGGGGGACTGAGGAGAGGAAACGTCAGGGGGGTGGTCCTGACAGGGAAGGACCGCAGCAGAGACAAGGCTCTGGGTGGAAGACACCGTATGTGTTACGACGAAACTGACCAGTAAAGTGCTGTTGGTGTACGGGCCTAAGGCGGCCACAGTAACCGAGCTGTCAGGATTGTCACAGTGTGAGACGGGACGTGACGTATAAATACGTCCCTAGTGTAACATACGGTGTTGGAGCGGCCCTGAACACGGAGGGCAGAGAGAGATATCGCGGTGTACCGCGAGGACCGTCAGTCGGACGGTGAGCAATAAACTTGGACCTGTTGCACCCAGAATCTGCCTCATCGTGTCTCTGTATCATCTCTGCGCGGTAAGAAGTAGGACCACCCCCCCCCAGCTCGGCACCCCACCACCGACCCTACAAGCGCTCCGGATAATCAGATGTCCAGCTCAGCAGCTGTATGGGTCGCAGCTTTGTGACAGTTACAACACATGTATGGAGAACCCAACAAACAAGCTGTTTGACTGTCACGCCACATAGTTTGTGTGCGTAGTATAGTTAGTGAGTCAGCAGAGCAATCTTGTCTTTAATGTACTACGTGTCTCAGCATTCGGCAAGCTAGCTCAGTCACTTTGCCTGGCCTGCCACGTCATGGTTGAGTTTCTGTAGTTTACGAATGCTCCACTTTTCAATAACATCGCTCATGGTTAATCAATGAATACTTAGGAGGGAAGAAATTTCACAAACTGACTTGTTGCAATGGTGACATCCTATTACAGTACTGTTCTCCATTTCAGTGAGCTCTTTAGAACAGCCCATTCTTTCACAAATATTAATAAAGGCAGCCTGAATGGTGGATTTTATACACTTGTGGCAATGGGACTAAATAAGAATCTGAATTCAGTGATTAAGAGGTCTGACCCAATACTTTTGCCCATATATTGTACATGAGGGCTTAAGATTTGACACATTCACTTGGTAATATCCCCAGTATATATGTCATATTTAAAGTCAAAATGCAGAACGAATATAGCACCAAATCTGGCCTTATGACTAGAACAACCCATGACAATTTCATTGAACTAAATCATTTATAAATTTGAAACATTTATTAACAAGAACCAAATGTCAAAGGAACATTTATCATTCAAAGAACACTTTATCTCAAAGCCCATTAATCCACTTTGGCTTCTATGAGTCATGCTGACTTTTGCTAATCAGCTATAATGTTAGAGGCTGTAAAAAGTATGCACAATTAAATTGTGCTATATTTGGGTGGCTCTTATATAGAAATAATTATAGTTAAAGTATATACATATATGCATGCTTATAACACTTCCCCTCACCCTTGACACACTTTTGACATATGTCTGGTCCATGCAGGTCTATATCTCCATTTAGCATCTTCTGATGTGAATACGGCCCAACTTTAGGCTGAAGAAGCAACTTTTATGTGTCTGTTCTAGGTCACGCGGACAGGATGTTCCATACTAAAAATATTTGGTGCCTCTATTACAATAGTCAATTTGGAGTACGGTATATCTACTACATCAGCCCACCACAGCTTGCGCATCTGTATTATGAAGGCTTTTTGATAATTTCTTACTCTTCATATATGGATGTAAAGTGTACATAAGTCCTGGCAATTGTTTCTGCAGACTTCCAGACACCAAGCTCCATAAATACTGTAGAAGATAGCTTATATTCCTTATTTAGCTATTTATAACACAACATATGCAAATGAAGCCAAGGATTTGCAAGTCTGTGGAGAATTCAATGTATTAATAATAGTACAGAGAAATGCTACAGATCAGAAGCAAAGAATGAAATTTCATCTGATGCGTGAACCAATCCCATATCATTCGTTTTCTATTTGTGAGCATGAAAAATGTATTCTGCCTCTCCATAATGTCCATAACACAGGGTAAATCATACTTTATATTTGCAGCTTGCATCAAAAACAAGTCCCCGACGTGCACAGTCATTTACGAATGACGTTATTATATTGGGCAGAGCATTTACTTTTCAGTTCCAGTGAATATTTAAATACATGTGAAATCTCATCTCCCCAAGCCCTTAAACAAGAGCAATAATTACATGAAGTATTGTTTTCCCCATAATAATCAACTGCTGGCAATCAGACGCTGTTTTTCATTTCACTAGATTTATCGGTGTCCTAATAACTATTAACTGTACGATTGCTTTACCAGCGGGCAGTGGACAACACGCTTTATAGATATGCAATTACAGGGCCACAAAAACATTTTGTGCTTATGGATTCTAATAAACAGCCTTTTGAATTCTTAATTAAAAGGCAAATTATAATATTCGACATGAAGCTAGAATCTGTAACTGCACCTTTGAGGCATACATTTATTTTGCATATATAATCAGCATTGTTATATAAGCTACTGTATATGACTTGCAAGTGAACAAGCATTTTCTGTTTTTTCTATTCAACATTGCAATGCTGACATCTTTATGATTTGGCCTGAAAGGGAGTTACAAAATCTTAAAACTGATTTTGTATTTTTGGTCTTTAGCAAACCATAAGACGATTGGATACAAACAGTATGTTCAAATGCATTTAGGTGTATGTAACTGAACTTGTGTGCTGCCGAGGATTTCCATTTTTTTTTTCTGAAGCGGCATCGCTGGCTATTTTTGCCATTGTTTTTAAGCCTCTGCTCCCTATACTTTTAACTATAAAGAGTGGGTGTGAGATGCTAGTCACTTCTAATGGCCAAGCAGTGAGTTAGAATGGTCAAGGAGTCCAAGGTCAGAAGCCAGGAGAGTGTGTCATAAACAGAAGGAAGAGACAAAAGCGTGGTCAGATAACATTCCAAGGTTAGAATATCAGGAGGATAGCAGATCACAGCAGAAGGGTTAAACTGATGGATGGTCAGATTGAAGTCCAAAATCAGGCAGCAAATGATCAAGCATACAGAACTCAAGGCACGGGGAGCACAAACTTACTAGATGAATGTATGTTTTGCATAGGTCTGGGAGAAGCAGCTCAGTTATGTAGCATGACAAACACCCAGGATAGTGAACACTTGGAGACAGTCGACACCTGCCAGTCACAGATTGGATAGTCGAGCTGTCAATCAGCATACTGACAGCTCAGCACACCCCTGTACCAGATTGGATGGCCAAGCTGTCAATCAAAGTACTGAAAACTTCAGCACACCACTGTACTGGATTGGATGGCTGAGCTGTCAGTAACTGCATCCCAGACATACTGAAGGGTGGAACCATGATAGGGTGGCTTTCAAAGGAAGCTGCCTGAAGAATGAACATGTTACTTCTTTTTACCTCTTTTTGGTTTTGCACCATGAAGCGGTTAAAAGAAGCGCAAAAGACGGAACATGTGCAAATCATGTCATTTTTACATAACTGTGCACTATGTTTATGCTTTTGCGTTTCCTTTTTCATCACATTTTCAGGTGTGTTCCAGAAGAGGTCATGTCAAAAGTACAATGAGTGCACATACTCTTATATTTATTGTGTGTCCCAGTTCTCCTGATGTTAGGAGAAAGTGGTAATCTACTTTACAAAACCCACAGATGTGGAGCATGTTTCTGTCCCTGGGCAAAATAAGGTATCTATGCATTTATTGTGCAGGTGTGGCAATAAAGATTAAGATATTACATTTCAATTCAATTAGGAAAATATTAAGATATAAGCATACATACCCTATATCCAAGGAAATGGAAAAACAAAAAGTGAAGTAATAGACCATAATGGATGTTAATATTGCTGATAGAATGTGTTCAGCAGCACAACATCCTATAGCAAAAAAATATATATAAAGTTCTTATATGTACTGATGCTGGCACACAGTGCATATTCCTGGTGCATTCTGGGAAGAGTGAAGTGTTGCCAAAAGTTTGAGGATCTTTGGATGCAGCTGGATTGAGCTGCTTGGAGGAAATCATCAAACCAGGAATTGAAACACGTGTGATATAATTTGCATATTTCTGGTGCATTCTGGTAAGAGTGAAGAGTCGCTGTGAGTCTGAGGATCTTCGGGTGTAGCTGGATCGAGCTGCTTAGAGGAATTCTTTATGGTGATTCTACTGGTATTTGCTTTGTTCAATATGGAGAAGATTACCCATATGGTGTGCTGCAATCTGTGCTGTATGTTTACAGACTTCGCAGAGGAAAAGACAAAATTATGTGCCAGAAATGCAAGCTTATGATTTTGTTAGAGAAAAAGGTGCAAAGTTTTCAGTAGAGAATATCTACACTGAAGCTCAAAGAAGATGAGGAATTCCTTCTCAGAGCAGAATAATCTCTTCAGAATGTTTGAAGAGAAGCACATTTCAATGTACCTGCAGAAGATGAAAATTGGAAGCATGTGACCCAAAGAAGCAGGAGGATGAGGAGGCAGTCAGTATCCATAACGCTGAAGAACTACTACAAGGTTCTCATGCAGAACAACTATGAAGATGTAAATCAAAAAAGTGCTTTGCCCACAAAGAAGAACCCAGTAAGAAATCAGAAGCCTCTTGAAGGGAGAAAAAGAAGTGCTGTGGTGAAGAAGAAAAGGAGAGTAGTGGTCGTGGTGGATTCCCTTATGGGAGGAACAGAAACCGCTGTCTGCCGACCGGATATTACTTCACGAGTTGTCTTCCAGTTGCCCAAATCAAAGATGTGCCTTATAGAGTGTCAAGACTCTTCAGTGCTAAAGATGACTACCCATGCTAATTAATACACGTAGGAACAAATGACACAGCCGAAAGGACCTGGAAACTATAGGCAGAGACTTTGAAGACCTAGGCCGTAAAGAGAAGGAATTGAGAGCACAGGTCATCTTCACATCCATCCTCCCAGTGGATGGACATAGTCCAAGAAGATTGAACAGGATTCTATAGGTGAACAACTGGCTACATCGATGGTGCCATGAGCAACGGTTTAGGTTTCTTGATGATGGAGTGAATTTCCTGTATGATGGACTGCTTTCTAAAGATAGGTAGCAACTTATGAAAACAGGAAAACACATATTTGATAGACACCTTCCTTGCTACACTGAACCACTGAACAGGCGAGCTTTAAACTGGAGCAGTACGGGATGGGATATATAGAGACAGGAAGAAAGAAGCAGTTAATGAATTTTTTTGAGAACCCTGCTGTTAGAAGTGGAAAGGAAAAACAAAAACAACAAACTCTGGATGAAAATAGAGGAGCAAGGGAAGCCGATTACAAACTAAAATGTGTCTATACACATGCACAGAGCACGAGAAACAAACAAGGAGAATTGGAGCTGCTAGCACAGGAAGAGTTATATGTCATAGGCATCACTGAAACTTGGTGGGATGATTCACATGCTTGAAATGCAAACCTTGAAGGCTACAACTTATTTATTACAAGCAGGATTAACAAGAAGGGAGGAGGTGTTGCATGAATGTTAGAAAAATGTATATATCTCCACAGAGATCCAAGCTTCAGAGACTGATAACTCTGTAGAAATTGTCTGGGTAAGAATTTAAGAAGAGGAGAACAGAAAGGACACTATTGTAGGTGTTTACTATAGGCGACCTGGACAGACTGAAAATATGGATGAACACTTTTAACATCAGATGTCTTTGTTCTCAAAATAGTATGACATACAGTGGGTATTGAAAGTATTCAGACCCCTTTAAATTTTTTTCACTCTTTGTTTCATTGCAGCCATTTGGTAAATTCAAAAAAGTTATTTTTTTTTCTCATTAATGTACACTCTGCACCTTATCTTGACTGAGAAAACAGAAATGTAGAATTTTTTTCAAATTTATTATAAAAGAAAATCTCAAATATCACATGGTCATAAGTATTTGCTCAGACACTCATATTTAAGTCAAATGCTGTCCATTTCCTTGTGATCCTCCTTGAGATGGTTCTACTCCTTCATTGGAATCCAGCTGTGTTTAATTAAACTGGTAGGACTTGATTTGTAAAGGCATATACCTGACTATATAAAGGCTCTGTTACACACAGCGATATTGCTGGCAAGATCGCTGATTTTGTGACACATCAGCGATCTCTCCAGCGATATTGCTGTGTGTGACATCCAGCAGCGACCGGCCCCCCCGCCGGTTATAGCTGATCGTGCTGGATCGTCCTGGGCCGTTTTTCATCGCTGGTCTCCTGCTGGCCAGTGCGCATCGCTGCGGGAGCCAGCGATCACTGACGCTGCACGCTGGTATCCAACATTTACGTTGGATACCAGCGGGCAGCATCGGTGATCGCTGGTCCTGATCGCTGGAGGGGCTGTCTATGTGACAGCTCACCAGCGATCAGCCTAATGATGTCCTAGCGATCCCATCAAATCGGATCATTAGTGGGATTGCTGAGACATCGTTATGTGTAAAGGGGCCTTAAGACCTCACTGCTCACAGTGGATGCCAGATCAAAAGAGAATCATGAGGTCAAAGCACACAGCTAAAATAACAAAGGAGTAGCTTCAGAACAACTCTGTGACCATTCTCGACTGGCCCAGCCAGAGCCCTGACCTGAACCCAATTGAGCATCTTTGTAGAGACCTGAAAATGGCTGTCCACCAATGTTCACCATCCAACCTGATGGAACTGGAGAGGATATGCAAGGAAGACTGGCAGAGTATCCAAAAGTCCAGGTGTTAAAAACTTGTTGCATCATTCCCAAGAAGACTCATGGTTGTACTAGCTCAAAAGGGTGCTTCTACTCAATACTGAGCAACAGGTCTGAATACTTATGACCATGTGATAATTATGTTTTTCTTTTTTAATACATTTGCAAAAATTTATACATTTCTGATTTTTTTTCAGTCAAGATGGGGTGCAGAGTGTATATGGGAAAAAAATGAACATTTTTGAATTTACCAAATGGCTGCAATGAAACAAAGAGTGAAAATTTTTAAAGGGGTCTGAATACTTTCCGTTCCCAATGTAGTTAGCATGGGAGATTTTAACTATCCAGATATTTATTGGGAATTTCTCTTAGACAAAAGCACTGAGACCAAAAACTTCTCATCTTTTCTTGCTGACAACTTTATATTTCGATAGGTAGAAGAGAGAACAAGACGATCTGCAATCTTGGACCTAATTTTTACCAACAGAGAGGAAATGGTTGAAAAAGTATAGGTGGCTGGGAGTTCAGAAGACAGCTATAATGCTACCCTTGAATTTTTGTTTACTAAAGGAAGACCAGAGAAAACGCAGACTTTAAGATTGGACTTCAGAAAGGCAGAGTTTAGTGAATTCAAAAAGAGAGGGCAGGAAAGGTCCAATGGCTGGATGTTCTAAGGACAGAAATGTCCAAGAAGGATGGAAGATTTAGCTAAATGAAATTCTCACCGCACAATTGGTAACAATTCCGAAAAGAAAGAAGAACTGAAAGCATTTATAAAGACCAAGATGGATGAACACTGAACTTAATCAAAGAGGAGGGAATATCTAAAGAAGAATATAATGCTGTTTGCAGGGAATGCAGGGCAAGAGTTATAAGAACTAAAGCCAGTAATGAAGTAAGGCCAGGTTCACTTTGCATTTAACCAGCCCGTTCAACGCATAGCGTTGACGGGCTGGTTAAACGGTATAGCATAACGTGATCGCGTTATGCGATACTCGCTAGCGCTCATGATTCATCAGCCCTAGCGGTGACAGAGCCTCAGACGCTGCAGCCTGTGTCCAAGGCTCCATCACTGAATGAAGGCACATCGTAAATGCGTGCCGCTTTACGGAATGCGTCGCGATGCGCTCGACAATGGAGGGCAATGGCAGAGTTAATGGACTGCGTTACACTGCATTATGCCATGGTGTAACGCAGTCCGTCTAATGGACTGCCTAAACACAGTATGAACCCAGCCTAAGGCTTGGAAGGAAGACCAAAAAAAGTAAAAAAGGATTTGGGGGGATATGTCGAAAGCAAAAGAAAAGTCACAGATGCTATAGGATTTTTACTGGATAAAAAGGGCGAAGTGGTCAAAAATGATATTAAGATGACCGAACTTTTAAACTCTTATTTTGCATCTGTTTCTCTATGAAAGCAAATGTAAAATCAACTGATCTTCACGGTGACCTTGAACGAATAAAAGAATCCACACTAATCCACATTCATAAACATATAGCTGGTGAGAGAACAATTAGCTAATTTAAATTAATTTAAATCTCCTGGTCCAAATGAATTACATCCAAGGGTACTGAAAGTGTTAACAGAGGTGATTGCAGAACCACTAGCCCGAATCTTTGAAAAATCCTGAAAAACAGAATTCCCAGAAGATTGAAGAAAGGCAAATGTTGTCCCTATCTTCAAAAAAGTAAAGAAGACGGAGCGAGGAAATTACAGGCCAGTGAGCCTAACTTCTATACCAGGAAAGATATTTGAATAAATGATTGAACACCAGAGTATTATCCCAAACAATTTGGATTATGAAATGAGGCCTGGGGCCGGAAACACATCATTAGCACAAAGAATTTATATTATGAAATGTGGGCTGACACATAACACCAACGAATTGTATCATTAAATGAGTTCTGGTGCCTGCACCAGAGTATTATCTCAAACAATTTGGATTATGAAATAAGGCCTGATGATGGCACCAGACTATTATCCCAAACCATTTGGATTATGAAATGAGGCCTGGCGCCTGAAACACAGTACTAGCACAATGGACTTGATTATGAAATGTGGGCTGATGCCTGCACCAGAGTATTATCCCAAATGATTTTGATCATAAAATTAGGCCTGGTTCCTGCACCAGAATTTTATCCCAAATCATTTGGATTATGAAATAGGACCTGGAGCCGGCCTTGTTCAAACGATTTTGATTAGTAAATGTGACCTCCAGAATCCTGACTGCAACATAGTGTTAGCTCAAATGATTTGGATTAGGAAATGGGGCCTGGTGCCTGCACCCCAATATTGGCCCAAACAATTTTGATTAGTAAATCTGACCTTCTGAGTCCTGACTGTAACACAGAATTAGCACAAATGATTTTGATTAGGAAATGGGGCCTCGTGCTTGCACCGCAATATTAGATTAGCCGTAATAATTTTGATTAGCAAATGGGGCCTCCTGACTGCACCACAATATTGGCCCTGATGATTTTGATTAGCAAATGGGGTCTCCTTCAATTTTTAAAGCTTTTGCTACTTTTGGTTTCCTATCAAAAATTCATTCTGACAGCACCTGTGTTGCTTGTCCACAGTGTTTTGATTGACAGATATTAGTGACCATATATCTATATAAGCATTGTCCCATATTTTTTGTTTGGTAATTTAATCTAAATGTGAACCCAGCAGTGTAACCCCGCAGAAAAAAGCATCTTTATAACTGCTAGTTTGTTCAGTAGGAACATGAGAAGTTACTAAATTACCTTGCAGAGCTAGATGATCCGCCATGCCCTTAAAGGGAATCTGTCACCCCATTTTAGCCCTATCAGCTGCCGGCACCGCCATCAGGGGCTTATCTACAGCATTCTGTAATGCTGTAGATAAGCCCCCGATGAAACCTGAAAGATAAGAAAAAAGAGTTAGATTATACTCACTCCGGCATTCGGTCCGGTCCGATGGGTGTCGCCATCCCGTCCGGTGCCTCCCATCTTCATTCGATGCTGTCCTCCTCCTTACTTCTCCCTTGGCTCCTGCACATGCGTACTTTATCTGCCCTGTTGAGGGCAGAGCAGAGTACTGCAGTGCGCAGGCGCGGGACCACTCTGACCTTTCCCGGTGCCTGCGCACTGCATTACTTTACTCTGCCCTCAATAGGAAAGAGAAAGTACGCCTGCGCAGGAGCCGAGGGAGAAGCAAGGAGGAGGACATCATCGTATGAAGATGGGAGGCGCCGGACCGGACTGCGACACCCACCACACCTGACTCCGCTCCCCCGTGAGAGTAATCTAATGTGTTTTTCTTATCTTTCAGGTTTCATCAGGGGCTTATCTACAGCATTACAGAATGCTATAGACAAGCCCTTGATGGCGGTGGCCGCAGCTTATAGCACTAAAATGGGGTGACAGATTCCCTTTAAGGGTCAGAACTTAAGGTAAGCCTGCTACAACCCCCAAGTCCCAGTAAATTAAGCCTTACCAGTAGAAGGAACAAAGGTTGTATCTTCACTGCCAGTAGTTTAGGATAGGAGCGTGTTTCACAACCCTGGATTCACGCTATCTTTACGTATACGGACTTGAACATCCACCAGATGTCCTGTACTGAGCCGTTGAACGTCAACTGCTATGCTATGCTGAATGAGGGAACACAGAGGGGCAGCATAATCCAAAATGATGCTTCACATACGCTGACTAGCAAAAGGGAAACAATGTTTTGAACTTTCAGGCTCAATACCTTATCATCCACTACTGCTTCGAATGTGAGACTACCATCATTTTTTAGACAATAATCTTGGCTATCTCATACATAAATTTGACTTGCAACTATTTAGCATATGATTAGTTATTGTCATGTCACTGCATTGTTAATGTTATGATCTTAAAATCCAAATTTAGTTTTTATTATTTTACTAGTATTTTCTAAATCCATCTTTTGGCTTTCAAAACTGCTTGAATCCTTCTGGGCATTCTCTCAGATTCAAGCATGTCTCAACTGAAATCTGATCTCAGGTCTTTTATACACGTTCCAAAAGTTGAAACATACTGTTCAACTCACTTGCGAATGCATAGAGGATATCTCCAACTCTACCCACAAGTATTCGATGGGTTGATATCAGGGGACTGTGGGGGCCAATCTAGCACCTTTACTTCATTGTCATTGAACCATTTCTTCATCTATCTCAACTTTTGCTTCAAGTAGTTGCCCTGCTGCAACACTTAGTCATCCTTTTCATATCCTTAGTACTCGAGACTACAAAGTAACTTGTATTGTAGGATTCTCACATATAACTAAGAATTGATACCACAATCAATCATGGTCAAGTATCCAAAGCCTAAGACTGTGAAAACAACCCCAT
This sequence comes from Dendrobates tinctorius, assembly GCF_039654945.1. Classification (NCBI taxonomy): domain Eukaryota; kingdom Metazoa; phylum Chordata; class Amphibia; order Anura; family Dendrobatidae; genus Dendrobates; species Dendrobates tinctorius. The sequence continues at coordinate 16,072,576 of NW_027361749.1, forward strand.
ATCACCTTCCTTCACCAAACTTGACAGTTTGTTTAATTTCTTGATCCATCAGCCCTTTTTCCCTTGTTTCTTCCAGACCCATTTGCACCCATCATAGCCTAGTCTATTGATTTTCGTGTCATATCTCCAAATCAACCATTTCCAATCTTGTACTTTTTTGCAAACTCAAGCAGACTCTTCTTATGATGATATTGAAGTCTAGGCTTCTTCACTTTTTTTCGGGCCACCATTCCAAAATTGTGCAACATGTGTTTGTGATATCACTATTACAAAGCATACGACCCACCTACCCTGCTGTGTCGGAGCTGATAGACTTTGTGATGAGCCGACTTATTGACTCCGAAATTATTATTATTATTAGTATTATTCCTCCTGTCATGGCACTCACATGTTGCAGTTTGGCAGATGTCTTGACCGAGAGGCTGCAATCGATGAGCTGTATGATGCTGTTTCTCTTTTCTGGGGAAACCTAAATGGCTGCTTTTCGATTTCAATGAGTGACCTTTCGCTTGGTATTCAACCTAATAACACAATGAGCTCCTAGAGAATGGGAGAACAGGTTGTAAATTGTAGAATACAACTATAAATAGTTGCAAGCAAAATTTATGAATGAGATAACCAAGATGAATGTCTACAAAATGATGATAGTTTCATGTTCTATCCAGTTGTGAATGGTGAGATATGGAACCTGAAATTCAAAAGTTCAAAATATTGTTACTAGTGTTGAGCATTTCGATACTGCAAATATCAGGTATAGGCCGATATTCGCTGTATCGGAATTCCGATACCGAGTACCGATACTTTTTCAATATCGGATACCGGTATCGGAAGTCCCCATAATGCACTGAGCCACTGTTGTGGCTGTGATTGGCTGCTGAAATGATGTCATAATGATGCGCGGTCTGTGCCCATCATGATGCGTGGTCTGTGCCGACTGCGGGGGGTCTGTGCCGACTGCGGTGGGTCTGTACGGGCCTGGCGGTGGTCTGTGCCGGCTGCCGGAGGCCTGTACGGGCCTCTCAGGGGCCTAAGCCAGCTGTCGGCAGTCTGTGCCGGCTGCGGGGGGCCTGTGCCGGCTGCCGGTGGTCTGTACGGGCCTCTTGGGGGCCTGTGCCAGCTGTCGGTGGTCTGTGCCGGCTGCTGGGGGCCTGTGCCAGCTGCCGGTGGTCTGTACGGGCCTCTCGGGGGCCTGTGCCAGCTGCCGGGGGCCTGTGCCGGCTGCCGGTGGTCTGTGCGGGCCTGCCGGGGGTCTTGTGTGTGTGCAGGCATCGTCTGATGGGACTACAAGTCCCATCGGGCGATGCCTGCTGCAATGACAGTGATTAACACATTAGCCAATGATGAGACAGTAGTAGACCCATCATCCGGCTAATGTGTTGAATGTAAAAAAAAAAAAAACATGCCACATACATACTACATATATACTACATTCATACAACATCCATACATACTACATACATGCTACATATATACAACATACATACATACTACATACATGCTACATATTTAATACACTCATACATATATACTACATACATGCTACATATATACCGTACTACATTCATACAACATACATACATACTACATACATGCTACATATATACTACATTCATACAACATACATACATACATGCTACATATAGACTACATTCATACAACATACATACATACTACATACATACTACATTCATGCAACATACATACTACATATATACTACATTCATACAACATACATACATACTACATACTACATACATGCTACATATATACTACATTCATACAGCATACATATATACTACATACATACTACATTCATACAACATACATACATACTACATACTACATACATGCTACATATATACTACATTCATACAGCATACATATATACTACATACATACTACATATATACTACATTCATACAACATACATACATACTACATACATGCTACAGTCATACAACATACATACATACTACATACATACTACATATTGTGAGGTAGCGCTGTCATTCAGGGTTGGGGGACACTCGCTTGCAGCAATCAAAAAACACATCCGGCACAGGATTTTCCCACAAATCATAGTCCATGAGGTTTATTCATCCTTCATAAACCTCCAGCAGTAACATGCAACAGTCTTATAGCAGACAGCAGGGTATCTTCACACTGGAGCTCTGCTCCCCTATAGCCTTCCTAGTCACACAGGCTGTGCTTCATCTAGCCAACAGTAGCAGTCCCATCTCCGGGTTACCTTGCATGCTGCTTTACACTGCAAACGTTCCTTCCCTCTCCCTGGGAACGGTCAGGCACACATCGCCATTAGTCACAGCGTCCACACGTGCTGTTAGTGAGGAGATCCTTCTCCACACGGGACCTTCCAAACTGGACCAATCAGGTCCCAGCATTCACCCCCTTGTGACCAGACCTCAGGTACCTTATATGGTCCATAACCACACCCACAGGTGATCACATGACTATGACCTCACACAAGGTCCTATTGCATACAACCACACACAGGCTTCCCTGACACATTGTAACGGAACGTGCTACTCAGCAGTACCTCTGCTGATCATTATGATCTTTCAGTATCCTACACCTATCAGGGTAATGGAAATGCTTATACTGCTGTCCTGGGACACCCACACAGCGCCCCCTAGCGGACACAGCGGTCACTGCACCACAATATATACTACATTCATACAACATACATACATACTACATAATACATACATACTACATATATACTACATTCATACAACATACAGTTGTGGCCAAAAGTATTGACACCCCTGCAATTCTGTCAGATTATACTCAGTTTCTTCCTGAAAATGATTGCAAACACAAATTCTTTGGTATTATTATCTTCATTTAATTTGTCTTAAATGAAAAAAAACACAAAAGAGAATGAAGCAAAAAGCAAAACATTGATCATTTCACACAAAACTCCAAAAATGGGCCGGACAAAAGTATTGGCACCCTCAGCCTAATACTTGGTTGCACAACCTTTAGCCAAAATAACTGCGACCAACCGCTTCCGGTAACCATCAATGAGTTTCTTACAATGCTCTGCTGGAATTTTAGACCATTCTTATTTGGCAAACTGCTCCAGGTCCCTGAAATTTGAAGGGTGCCTTCTCCAAACTGCCATTTTTAGATCTCTCCACAGGTGTTCTATGGGATTCAGGTCTGGACTCATTGCTGGCACCTTAGAAGTCTCCAGTGCTTTCTCTCAAACCATTTTCTAGTGCTTTTTGAAGTGTGCTTTGGGTCATTGTCCTGCTGGAAGACCAATGACCTCTGAGGGAGACCCAGCTTTCTCACACTGGGCCCTACATTATGCTGCAAAATTTGTTGGTAGTCTTCAGACTTCATAATGCCATGCACACGGTCAAGCAGTCCAGTGCCAGAGGCAGCAAAGCAACCCCAAAACATCAGGGAACCTCCGCCATGTTTGACTGTAGGGACCGTGTTCTTTTCTTTGAATGCCTCTTTTTTTCTCCTGTAAACTCTATGTTGATGCCTTTGCCCAAAAAGCTCTACCTTTGTCTCATCTGACCAGAGAACATTCTTCCAAAACGTTTTATGCTTTTTCAGGTAAGTTTTGACAATCTCCAGCCTGGCTTTTTTATGTCTCGGGGTAAGAAGTGGGGTCTTCCTGGGTCTCCTACCATACAGTCCCTTTTCATTCAGACAGCGATGGATAGTACGGGTTGACACTGTTGTACCCTCAGACTGCAGGGCAGTTTGAACTTGTTTGGATGTTAGTCGAGGTTCTTTATCCAACATCCGCACAATCTTGCGTTGAAATCTCTTGTCAATTTTTCTTTTCTGTCCACATCTAGGGAGGTTAGCCACAGTGCCATGGGCTTTAAACTTCTTGATGACACTGCGCACGGTAGACACAGGAACATTCAGGTCTTTGGAGATGGACTTGTAGCCTTGAGATTGCTCATGCTTCCTCACAATTTGGTTTCTCAAGTCCTCAGGCAGTTCTTTGGTCTTCTTTCTTTTCTCCATGCTCAATGTGGTACACACAAGGACACAGGACAGAGGTTGAGTCAACTTTAATCCATGCCAACTGGCTGCAAGTGTGCTTTAGTTTTTTCCAACACCTGTTAGGTGCCACAGGTAAGTTAAAGGTGCTGTTAATTACATAAATTAGAGAAGCATCACATGATTTTTCGAACAGTGCCAATACTTTTGTCCACCCTCTTTTTTATGTTTGGTGTGGAAATAAATCCAATTTGGCTTTAGGACAATTCTTTTTGTGTTTTTTTCATTTAAGACAAATTAAATGAAGATAATAATGCCAAAGAATTTGTGTTTGCAATCATTTTCAGGAAGAAACTGAGTATTATCTGACAGAATTGCAGGGGTGTCAATACTTTTGGCCACAACTGTACATACATACTACATACTACATACATGCTACATATATACAGTTATTCAACACCTTCAATTCTCTCCTCCGTCCCCCAGCACCTCCTCCCTCCCCACTCATCTCAGCTGAAGACTTTGCCTCATTTTTCAAGCAGAAGACAGTTTTGGTCAACAACCCCCAGAGCCCTTCCTCCCGACTTCCCAGCCCTCCACCTCCAAAACCAACTTCTCCACCATTACAGAAGACCGACTCTCCACTCTACTCTCAAGATCACATCTCACCACCTGTGCACTTGACCCGATCCCATCCCACTTCATCCCAAACCTCACCACAGTCTTCATCCCAACCCTAACCCATCTCTTCAACCTATCACTAACAACTGATGTTTTCCCCTCAAGCTTTAAACATGCCTCCATCGCACCTATCCTCAAACGCCGTCTCTTGACCCATCCTTTGTATCTAGCTATCGCCCTATATCACTTCTCCCCTATGCCTCCAAGCTACTGGAACAACACGTCTACCTTGAACTGTCCTCCCATCTCTCTTCTTGCTCCCTCTTTGACCGCTTACAATCTGGCTTCCAGTCACACCACTCCACGGAAACTGCCCTTACTAAGGTCACCAATGACCTCTTAACTGCCAAGAGCAAGCGACACTACTCTGTCCTCCTCCTCCTGGACCTGTCGGCTGCCTTTGACACAGTGGACCATTCCCTATTATTACAGACCCTCTCATCCCTTGGCATCACAGACTTGGCCCTATCCTGGATCTCATCATACCTAACAGACCGGACATTCAGCATCTCCCATTCACACACCACCTCCTCACCTCGCCCCCTATCTGTCGGAGTCCCACAAGGTTCAGTCCTAGGACCCCTGCTCTTCTCCATTTACACCTTTGGCCTGGGACAGCTCATAGAATCTCATGGCTTTCAATATCATCTCTATGCTGACGACACACAGATCTACATCTCTGGACCAGATATCACCTCCCTACTAACCAGAATCCCTTAATGTCTGTCCACTATTTCATCCTTCTTCTCAGCTAGATTTCTGAAACTTAACATGGACAAAACAGAATTCATCATCTTTCCCCCATCTCACATGACCCCCCAGCGAACCTATCCATTAAAGTAAATGGCTGCCCACTCTCCCCAGTCCCACAAGCTCGCTGCCTCGGGGTAATCCTTGACACTGATCTCTCCTTCAAACCACATATCCATGCCCTTTCCACTTCCTGCCGACTTCAACTCAAAAATATTTCACGTATCCGTTCATTCCTCAACCAAAAATCTGCAAAAACCCTAGTCCATGCCCTCGTTATCTCTCGTCTTGACTACTGCAACCTCCTGCTCTGTGGCCTCCCCTCGAACACTCTCGCACCCCTCCAATCTATTCTAAACTCTGCTGCCCGACTAATCCACCTGTCCCCCCCGCTATTCCCCAGCTTCTCCCCTCTGTCAATCCCTTCACTGGCTCCCCATTGCCCAGAGACTCCAGTACAAAACCCTAACCATGACATACAAAGCCATCCACAACCTGTCTCCTCCATACATCTGTGACCTCGTCTCCCGGTACTTTCCTGCACGCAACCTCCGATCATCACAAGATCTCCTTCTCTACTCCCCTCTTATCTCCTCTTCCCACAATCGCATACAAGATTTCTTTCGCGCATCACCCCTACTCTGGAACTCTCTACCACAACATATCAGACTCTCACCTACCATCGAAACCTTCAAAAAGAGCCTGAAGACCCACCTCTTCCGACAAGCCTATAACCTGCAGTAACCACCGATCGACCAAACCGCTGCACGACCAGCTCTACCCTCGCCTACTGTATTCTCACCCATCCCTTGTTGATTGTGAGCCTTCGCGGGAAGGTTCCTCTCTCCTCCTGTACCAGTTATGACTTGTATTGCTTAACATTATTGTACTTGTTTTTATTATGTATACCCCTCCTCACATGTAAATCGCCATGGAATAAATGGCGCTATAACAATAAATAATAATAATAATAATAATAATATATACTACATTCATACAACATACATATATACTACATACATACTTCATATATACTACATTCATACAACATACATACATACTACATACTACATACATGCTACATATATAGTACATTCATACAACATACATACATACTACATAATACATACATACTACATATATACTACATTCATACAACATACATACATACTACATACATGCTACATATATACTACATTCATACAACATACATACATACTACATACATACTACATATATACTACATTCATACAACATACATACATACTACATAATACATACATACTACATATATACTACATTCATAAAACATACATGCATACTACATACTACATACATGCTACATATATACAGTTATTCAACACCTTTAATTCTCTCCTCCGTCCCCCAGCACCTCCTCCTTCCCCACTCATCTCAGCTGAAGACTTTGCCTCATTTTTCAAGCAGAAGACAGTTTTGGTCAACAACCCCCAGAGCCCTTCTTCCCGACTTCCCAGCCCTCCACCTCCAAAACCAACTTCTCCACCATTTCAGAAGATCGACTCTCCACTCTACTCTCAAGATCACATCTCACCACCTGTGCACTTGACCCAATCCCATCCCACTTCATCCCAAACCTCACCACAGTCTTCATCCCAACCCTAACCCATCTCTTCAACCTATCACTAACAACTGGTGTTTTCCCGTCAAGCTTTAAACATGCCTCCATCGCACCTATCCTCAAAAAGCCGTCTCTTGACCCATCCTCTGTATCTAGCTATCGCCCTATATCACTTCTCCCCTATGCCTCCAAGCTACTGGAACAACACGTCTACCTTGAACTGTCCTCCCATCTCGCTTCTTGCTCCCTCTTTGACCGCTTACAATCTGGCTTCCGGTCACACCACTCCACTTAAACTGCCCTTACTAAGGTCACCAATGACCTCTTAACTGCCAAGAGCAAGCGACACTACTCTGTCCTCCTCCTCCTGGACCTGTCGGCTGCCTTTGACACAGTGGACCATTCCCTATTATTACAGACCCTCTCATCCCTTGGCATCACAGACTTGGCCCTATCCTGGATCTCATCATATCTAACAGACCGGACATTCAGCGTCTCCCATTCACACACCACCTCCTCACCTCGCCCCCTATCTGTCGGAGTCCCACAAGGTTCAGTCCTAGGACCCCTGCTCTTCTCCATTTACACCTTTGGCCTGGGACAGCTCATAGAATCTCATGGCTTTCAATATCATCTCTTTGCTGATGACACACAGATCTACATCTCTGGACCAGATATCACCTCCCTACTAACCAGAACCCCTTAATGTCTGTCCACTATTTCATCCTTCTTCTCAGCTAGATTTCTGAAACTTAACATGGACAAAACAGAATTCATCATCTTTCCCCCATCTCACGTGACCCCCCAACTAACCTATCCATTAAAGTAAATGGCTGCCCACTCTCCCCAGTCCCACAAGCTCGCTGCCTCGGGGTAATCCTTGACACTGATCTCTCCTTCAAACCACATATCCATGCCCTTTCCACTTCCTGCCGACTTCAACTCAAAAATATTTCACGTATCCGTTCATTCCTCAACCAAAAATCTGCAAAAACCCTAGTCCATGCCCTCATTATCTCTCACCTTGACTACTGCAACCTCCTGCTCTGTGGCCTCCCCTCGAACACTCTCGCACCCCTCCAATCTATTCTAAACTCTGCTGCCTGACTAATCCACCTGTCCCCCCGCTATTCCCCAGCTTCTCCCCTCTGTCAATCCCTTCACTGGCTCCCCATTGCCCAGAGACTCCAGTACAAAACCCTAACCATGACATACAAAGCCATCCACAACCTGTCTCCTCCATACATCTGTGACCTCGTCTCCCGGTACTTTCCTGCACGCAACCTCCGATCATCACAAGATCTCCTTCTCTACTCCCCTCTTATCTCCTCTTCCCACAATCGCATACAAGATTTCTCTCGCGCATCACCCCTACTCTGGAACTCTCTACCACAACATATCAGACTCTCACCTACCATCGAAACCTTCAAAAAGAGCCTGAAGACCCACCTCTTTCAACAAGCCTATAACCTGCAGTAACCACCGATCAACCAAACCGCTGCACGACCAGCTCTACCCTCGCCTACTGTATTCTCACCCATCCCTTGTACACAATCTCTATACCACACGTAAATGAAGAAGGTCACATTGACCGAAACGTCTTTTTTCGTGTACTACAATAAACCGCCTTACAAATACCTTTAAGTTGAGTGCTAGGTTCATATTTGTTGCTTTAACGGTTTGGGAACCTAACCTTAGCACCATCTTGAGTTGTGCTCACGGTGTTCTTTCTATTCATATATACTACATTCATACAACATACTTACATAGCACATACTACATACATACTACATACATACAACATGCTACAGACATACAACATACATACATACATACTACATACTGCATACATACTACATACATACTGCATACAATACATTCATACATTCATACAATACATACTGTGGGGATGTGGCTCGCTTAGGTGCAGCGGGAGACAAATATGAGACAGGTTCTTCAACAGTGCTTGCGGTTTATTCACGGCATAAACGCACAAGGCAACGTAGCACCAAACAAATAGCCTTTTAGCTCAGGCAAAATAACACAAAATGTCCGTAGTTGTAGACTCAGAGCAGGAGTCTCAGCACACATGGGAGGCTTAGTCCTCCCCACACACAACTCCCTGGTTCAGGAGCAGGCCACATTATAAGGCTGTAGCCACACCCACAAACTCAGCAGCTGACTGGTCACCTGACTGTAACCTCACCACAGGTCCTTCAAACAACCACAATAATAATATCTGGTACGCTTTACTTATGCCTTACATTATAGAGACAAGCCATTTATGAGGCATATATCTCCCATCAATTACACGACCCTTAGCCCTGCCACATACCTCCCCCCTCTGCCTAAAGCCGTGGGGCTTGGCACTTTCACCTACCAGGCAAGGGATTCTGGAGAGGGCATCGGCATTCCCATGTAGCTTCCCGGCCCTATGCTCTACATGGAAGCTGAAGTCTTGTAGGGCTAAGAACCAGCGGGTGACCCTAGCATTCTTGCCCTTTGTTTCCCTCATCCACCTGAGTGGGGCATGGTCGGATATTAATCTAAACTTCCATCCCACCAGGTAGTACCGTAATGTGTCCACTGCCCATTTTATGGCCAAACACTCCTTCTCTACAACTGAGTAATTTCTCTCACAAGGAGTCAACTTCCTACTCAAGTAGAGAACAGGATGCTCCTCCCCACGTATCTCTTGGGAGAGGACTGCTCCTATCCCGACATCTGAGGCATCTGTCTGGAGGACAAATTCACGTTTAAAGTCTGGGGCCACCAAAACGGGTTGCTTGCAAAGAGCTCCCTTCATTTCTTGGAAGGCTGACTCTGCTTCTTCGGACCAGCTGACCATCACTGACTTCGTCCCCTTAAGCAGATCAGTTAGAGGTGCAGCCATTGTGGCGAAGTTTGGGATGAACCTCCTGTAATATCCCACAATCCCCAGGAAAGCTTTAACTTGCTTCTTTGACAGAGGTCTCAGCCATGTCTGAATTGCTTCCACTTTATTGATTTGGGGTTTGATCTCGCCACGCCCCACTACATATCCGAGGTACTTGGCTTCTTCTCTCCCCAAGGCACACTTCTTCGGGTTTATTGTAAACCCCGCCTCTCTTAGAGCATCAAACACTGCTTGGACCTTCTCCAGGTGAGTCTCCCAGTCCGGGGTAAAGATGACGATATCATCTAGATATGCGGCAGCATATAGCTTATGAGGCGCAAGGATTCTATCCATCGCCCTCTGGAAGGTTGCTGGAGCTCCCTGTAGGCCAAACGGCATCCGGACATACTGGAAGCACCCGTCTGGTGTGGAGAATGCCGTCTTCTCCTTGGCTTCCTGTGCCATGGGAATCTGCCAATATCCCTTTGTCAGATCCAAAGTGGTTATGTATCTGGCTGGTCCAAGTCTCTCGATGAGCTCATCAACGCGTGGCATGGGATAAGCGTCGAACTTGGAGACCTCATTCAGCTTTCGGTAATCGTTGCAGAACCTCCATTCACCATCAGGTTTTTGGACCAGGACAATCGGGCTCGACCAGCCGCTCTTGGATTCCTCAATGACCCCGAGCTTCAACATACGCTGCACCTCCTTGGAGATTACCTCTCGCCGGGCCTCAGGAATACGATAGGGTTTCACGTTCACCCGCACATGTGGCTCGGTCAGAATTTCGTGCTCCACCACCTTCGTGCTCCCCGGCAACTCTGAGAACAGGTCGCGGTTTTTCTGGAGTAACTCCCGGCACTGCTGTTTCTGGGCCTTCGACAGAGTCTCCGCTATGGTAACGGCTCCAACCTCCCCTTCTAGGTTGCCCAGCAAGCACGGAGTTACCCCTGGCTCTCTATCTTGCCATGGCTTGATAAGGTTAATATGGTAAACCTGGTATGGCTTCCGTCTTCCGGGTTGGTGGATCTTGTAGTTTACGTCTCCCAGCTTCTCCACCACCTCATATGGCCCTTGCCACTTGGCCAAGAACTTACTGTCCACCGTCGGGATTAGCACGAGAACTCGGTCTCCCGGATTGAACTGCCTCACTCTGGCTGACCGGTTGTAGACCCTGGCCTGAGCCTCTTGTGCCTGGAGGAGATGTTCTTTAACAATGTGCATCACCTTCGCAACCCTCTGCTGCATCAGTGCCACATGCTCAATGACGCTTCTGTGGGGCGTGACTTCGGCTTCCCAGGTTTCCTTGGCTATATCTAGGAGACCTCGTGGATGCCGACCGTACAGAAGCTCGAAGGGGGAGAACCCCGTGGAGGCCTGGGGAACTTCACGGATAGAAAACAGTAAGTACGGTAGGAGACAATCCCAGTCTCTACCATCTTCCTCTATGACTTTTCTCAGCATGCTCTTCAGTGTCTTGTTAAACCTCTCAACAAGGCCATCTGACTGCGGATGGTACACTGAAGTCCTTAACTGGGAAATTTGCAAGACTCTGCACAATTCTCTCATCACTTTGCTCATAAAAGGTGTCCCCTGGTCGGTCAGGATCTCTTTCGGCAAACCCGTCCGGGAAAACACATGGACCAGCTCACGGGCTATACTCTTCGCGGAGGAGTTTCTCAGGGGAATGGCCTCAGGATAGCGTGTGGCATAGTCCAGGATGACTAATATATACTGATGCCCCCGAGCTGATTTAACTAAGGGACCGACCAAGTCCATGGCAATTCTCTCAAATGGCACCTCAATAATGGGCAGTGGCACAAGAGGGTTCCGAAAATGAGATGTGGGGGCAGTTAACTGACATGTCGGGCAGGACCTGCAATAGTTTACTATTTCCCGGTGACACCCAGGCCAATAGAACCTCTGTACAACCCGTTCCTGGGTTTTTTCCACCCCCAGGTGTCCCCCCAAGATGTGTGAATGGGCCATGTCCAACACTTTTCGTCTATAGGGGCCTGGTACTATTAACTGCTCTGCCACCTCCTCCCTTATTTTCGTGACCCGGTACAACAATTCCCCACTCAACATAAAATGGGGAAACCTTGTGTCTGCTCCTGGCTCTTGTGCAACCCCATTAATGACGGTGACATTGTTAAAGGCTTCCCTTAGTGTGGGGTCCCTATGTTGGGCAGTCCCAAAATTCTCCCCTGCCACCCCTAACTCCGGGATGTCAGGTACAGGGGACCCTTCCTCTTCATCCCCAACAAGGACACATAAAGGAAAGTCGTCTGCCTCTGGTGGTGGCGATACCTCAGTGGGTTGGATTGGTTCCCTGCTCTTGCTAGCACACTCAGAACCCCTCCCCCACAGATCCCAAAACAGACAGAAATCCCGGCCAATAATTATGGGATGCAACAAGTCTCGAACAACACCAACTTCATGCGACTCGGTGCCATGCGCCGTTTCAATCTTCACCCTAGCCATAGGGTAGTCCTTTGCATCGCCATGTATGCACCGAACACCAATCTTTTTACCCGGGAGTATGTTTAGAGGAAAACTGGCCCTCACAAGGGTCACCAAGCTCCCGGAGTCCAGAAGCGCCATTGCTGCTCGACCGTTCACCTTCACGGGACACGCTTGTGGCCCCTTGTTAGGTAGCGAGTTCACACTGCAAGCTGGATATGCGTAGTATGAACTACGGCGTCCCATGCTGCAGTCCATCTGCTCGGTGGTCTGGGGACAACGGGCCGCTATATGTCCTGGCTCATGACATTTCCAGCAAATAACACCCAAGAGGACCTTGGGCACCGCCTCCCCCACCCCTTTTGACCTTGGACGCACCACGCCTTTTTGTGACTCCGCCCCCTGCTGGGACCCCCAATACGGAATGGGCTGCTTCCCCAGGGAACCTTCCATCCCCTGGTATCTCTCGACCAGCCCAACCAGTTCATCAGCATTTTGGGGATCACCCTGGGCAACCCAAGTCTGTAGAGGTCTCGGCAGAGAATGCACAAACCGATCCATCACAACTCGCTCTACCATCTGTGCCGGGGAAGCCGACTCTGGCTGCAGCCATTTCTGGACCAGGTGCAACAGGTCAAACATTTGGGAGCGCGGGGGTTTGTCCCGGTGATAGGCCCAACGATGCACTCTCTGTGCCCTGGTAGTCATTGTTACCCCCAAGCGGGCGAGAATTTCTGCTTTTAATTTGGGATACTCTCTGGCATCTTGTACCGTCAGGTCAAAGTACGCCTTCTGGGGCTCCCCCGTTAGGTATGTGGCCAGTACCTCCGCCCACCGCTCTGGCTGAAGTTTTTCCCTCTCAGCCACCCTTTCAAACACCGTCAGGAAGGCCTCAACATCATCCTCAGGGGTCATTTTCTGTAATGCGCGTCTTACCGCCTTCTCGACATCTGTGGCATCAGCCCGACCTGGGGTTGGGGCGCTCGTCCTGCCCTCCTGGATGGCGGTTGCCAGAAGCTGCATCTGCTGCCGTTGTTCCTGCTGGCTCTGCTGGAACTGCTGGCGCTGCTCCTGCTGGCCTTGCTGGATCTGCTGTAACAACAGCTTGTTGGTTTCCTGCTGCAGTGCCTGGGACTGGACCAGGTGTTTCAGCAGGTCCTCCATGATTCCCGGCAGTATTTGTTGCACCGCTGCAAACTTCACCCAGGACATGCAGCAACTGTCTCAAGTCTCTGCTGGGACCGCTGCCCGCACGTGTACCACCAATTGTGGGGATGTGGCTCGCTTAGGTGCAGCGGGAGACAAATATGAGACAGGTTCTTCAACAGTGCTTGCGGTTTATTCACGGCATAAACGCACAAGGCAACGTAACACCAAACAAATAGCCTTTTAGCTCAGGCAAAATAACACAAAATGTCCGTAGTTGTAGACTCAGAGCAGGAGTCTCAGCACACATGGGAGGCTTAGTCCTCCCCACACACAACTCCCTGGTTCAGGAGCAGGCCACATTATAAGGCTGTAGCCACACCCACAAACTCAGCAGCTGACTGGTCACCTGACTGTGACCTCACCACAGGTCCTTCAAACAACCACAATAATAATATCTGGTACGCTTTACTTATGCCTTACATTATAGAGACAAGCCATTTATGAGGCACATATCTCCCATCAATTACACGACCCTTAGCCCTGCCACAATACATAGACATACAGTACATATAACATAGAGTACATACTCACCATCACTTGTCACTTTGATCCCCGAAGCCAGTGTCATCTATGAAAAATTATGAAAATAACAAACAAGCCATATACTCCCTGATCTGCAGAAATCCACGAGGGTCCCACGCCAATTTCCCATGGAGAACCGCAGCATCAGCTGATGAGACCGCTCTCTAGGGGCTTCAATAATCCAATGACGGGAGGTAGGTATCCTTCTTCACTGTATTCCTCCGCCACTGGAAAAAAATAGTCCCTAGTCTCACTTTTTGGCAAAAGCTGCATGGGAACTTTCTCACACAGCAATGCCAAAAGTGAGACTAGGGACTATTTTTTTACAGTGGCGGAGGAATACAGTGCGGGAGGATACCTACCTCCCGTCATTGGATTCCTGCAGCCCCTAGAGAACGGTCACATCAGCTGATGCTGCTGTTCTTCACGGGAGATTGGCGTGGGACCCTCGTGGATTTCTGCGGATCAGGAAGTATATCGGTTGTTTGTTATTTTCTAATTTTTTATAGATGACACTGGCTTCGGGGATCAAAGTGACAAGTGATGGTGAGTATGTACTCTATGTTATATGTACTGTATGTCTATGTACAGTTGTGGCCAAAAGTATTGACACCCCTGCAATTCTGTGAGATAATACTCAGTTTCTTCCTAAAAATGATTGCAAACACAAATTCTTTGGTATAATTATCTTCATTTAATATGTCTTAAATGAAAAAACACAAAAAGAATTGTCCTAAAGCCAAATTGGAAGTAATTCCACACCAAACATAAAAAAGAGGGTGGACAAAAGTATTGGCACTGTTTGAAAAATCATGTGATGCTTCTCTAATTTATGTAATTAACAGCACCTTTAACTTACCTGTGGCACCTAACAGGTGTTGGCAATAACTAAATCACACTTGCAGCCAGATGACATGGATTAAAGTTGACTCAACCTCTGTCCTGTGTCCTTGTGTGTACCACATTGAGCATGGAGAAAAGAAAGAAGACCAAAGAACTGTCTGAGGACTTGAGAAACCAAATTGTGAGGAAGCATGAGCAATCTCAAGGATACAAGTCCATCTCCAAAGACCTGAATGCTCCTGTGTCTACCGTGCGCAGTGTCATCAAGAAGTTTAAAGCCCATGGCACTGTGGCTAACCTCCCTAGATGTAGGCGGAAAAGAAAAATTGACAAGAGATTTCAAAGCAAGATTGTGCGGATGTTGGATAAAGAACCTCGACTAACATCCAAACAAGTTCAAGCTGCCCTGCAGTCCGAGGGTACCACAGTGTCAACCCGTACTATCCATCGGCATCTGAATGAAAAGGGACTGTATGGTAGGAGACCCAGGAAGACCCCACTTCTTACCCCGAGACATAAAAAAGCCAGGCTGGAGTTTGCCAAAACTTACCTGAAAAAGCCTAAGATGTTTTGGAAGAATGTTCTCTGGTCAGATGAGACAAAAGTAGAGCTTTTTTTTGGCAAAGGCATCAACATAGAGTTTACAGGAGAAAAAAAGAGGCATTCAAAGAAAAGAACATGGTCCCTACAGTCAAACATGGTGGAGGTTCCCTGATGTTTTGGGGTTGCTTTGCTGCCTCTGGCACTGGATTGCTTGACCGTGTGCATGGCATTATGAAGTCTGAAGACTACCAACAAATTTTGCAGCATAATGTAGGGCCCAGTGTGAGAGAGCTGGGTCTCCCTCAGAGGTCATGGGTCTTCCAGCAGGACAATGACCCAAAACACACTTCAAAAAGCACTAGAAAATGGTTTGAGAGAAAGCACTGGAGACTTCTAAGGTGGCCAGCAATGACTCCCAGACCTGAATCCCATAGAACACCTGTGGAGAGATCTAAAAATGGCAGTTTGGAGAAAGCACCCTTCAAATATCAGGGACCTTGAGCAGTTTGCCAAAGAAGAATGGTCTAAAATTCCAGCAGAGCATTGTAAGAAACTCATTGATGGTTAACGGAAGCAGTTGGTCGCAGTTATTTTGGCTAAAGGTTGTGCAGCCAAGTATTAGGCTGAGGGTGCCAATACTTTTGTCTGGCTCATTTTTGGAGTTTTGTGTGAAATGATCAATGTTTTGCTTTTTGATTCATTCTCTTTTGTGTTTTTTCATTTAAGACAAATTAAATAAAGATAATAATACCAAAGAATTTGTGTTTGCAATCATTTTCAGGAAGAAACTGAGTATTTTCTGCCAGGATTGCAGGGGTGTCAATACTTTTGGCCACAACTGTATGTATTGTATGAATGTATTGTATGCAGTATGTATGTAGTATGTATGCAGCATGTAGTATGTATGAATGTTGTATGTCTGTAGCATGTTGCATGTATGTAGTATGTATGCATGTTGTATGAATGTAGTATAAATGAAGCATGCATGTAGTATGTAGTATGTATGTTGTATGAATGTAGTATATATGTAGCATGTATGTAGTATATATGTATGTTGTATGAATGTAGTATATATGTAGCAGGTATGTAGTATGTAGTATGTATGTATGTTGTATGAATGTAGTATATACTGTATGTAGCATGTATGTAGTATGTATGTATGTTGTATGAATGTAGTATATATGTAGTATGTAGTATGTATGTATGTTGTATGAATGTAGTATATATGTAGTATGCATTTAGTATATATATATATATATATATATATATATATATGTTGTATGATTGTAGTATATATGTAGCATGTATGTAGTATGTATGTTGTATGAATGTAGTATATATGTAGCATGTATGTAGTATGTATGTAGTATTTATGCACGTTGTCTGAATGTAGTATGTATGTAGTATATATGTATGTTGTATGAATGTAGTATATATGTAGCATGTATGTAGTATGTATGTATGTTGTATGATGGATGAACACAGAACTTATGCACATGCTAAAAAGGAAGGAAAAAATGTTTATAAAATGGAAAGAGGGAGGCATATCTAAAGAAGAATATAATGCTGTCTGCAGAACCTGCAGGGCACAAATCAGATTATCTAAAGCTGAAATTGAATTGAGGCTTGCAAGAGATGTCAAAAGCAATAATAAAGGATTTTGGGGATATGTCAAAAGTAAAAGAAAAGACAAAGATGCTATAGGATTTTTACAGGATGAAAATGATGAAATGGTAAGACAGGATGTTGAGAAGGCTGAACTTTTAAATTCCTATTTTGCATCTGTTTTCTCTCAGAAAGGAAATGTAACATCAACTGTTCTTCACTGTCCTATTAAGGGAATAGAAGAATCCAGGATATCTATAAACAGAAAGATAGTGAGGAAACACTTAGCTAACCTAAATGAATTCAAGTCTCCAGGTCCAGATGAATTACACCCCAGAGTACTGAAGGAGATAGCAGAAGACATTTTTGAACCCCTCTCCATAATCTTTGAAAATTCTTGGAGAACAGGAGAAGTGCCAGAAGACTGGAGAAGAGCAAATGTTGTTCCTATCTTCAAAAAGGGGAAGAAGGTGGACCCAGGCAACTATAGGCCGGTGAGTCTGACTTCTATACCAGGAAAGATCTTTGAACAAATTATTAAACAACATGTATGTCAGTACCTGGATAAGAATGAAGTGATTAAACAGAGTCAGCATGGGTTTGTAACTAATAAGTCATGTCAGACTAACTTAATTTCCTTCTATGACGGAATCACTGATTGGGTGGATCAAGGAAATGCTGTAGATATAGTATATCTTGACTTCAGCAAAGCATTTGACAAAGTCTCTCATACAATCCTTATTGAAAAAATGACTAAGTATGGAATGGACAAGGCAACTGTTAGGTGGATTCATAACTGGCTTAGTGATCGGACCCAAAGAGTGGTCGTAAAAGGCTGCACATCCAGTTGGAAGAATGTCTCAAGTGGGGTACCACAGGGCTCTGTCCTGGGCCCTGTATTGTTCAACATCTTTATCAACGATTTAGATGAAGAAATTGAGGGTAAACTGATTAAATTTGCTGATGACACAAAGCTAGGAGGGATAGCTAATACTAGAGAAGAGAGAGAGGATTCAAAAAGATATAAATAAACTGGAGAAGTGGGCAGCAACTAACAGAATGGTTTTTAACAGGCAGAAATGTAAAGTACTTCATCTGGGCAATAAAAATGAAAAAAGCTTATATAGAATGGGAGGAATAGGGCTAAGTGACAGCACATGTGAAAAAGACTTGGGTATACTAATAGATCACAGACTGAATATGAGTCAACAGTGTGATGCAGCAGCAAAAAAGGCAAATACAATTCTAGGATGTATTAACAGAAGCATACAGTCTAGATCACGTGAAGTCATTCTTTCCCTCTACTCCTCTTTAGTCAGACCTCATCTGGAATATTGTGTCCAGTTTTGGGCACCACATTTTAAAAAAGACATCAACAAACTGGTGCAAGTTCAGAAAAGAGCAACCAGAATGGTGACCGGTCTGCAAACCCTGTCTTATGAGGAAAGGTTGCAGGATTTGGGAATGTTTAGTTTGCAAAAGAGAAGACTGAGAGGAGACTTAATAGCTGTCTACAAATATCTAAAGGGCTGTCACATTGTAGAAGGATCAACTTTATTCTCATTTGCACAAGGTAAGACTAGAAGCAATGGGATGAAACTGAATGGGAGGAGACACAGATTAGATATTAGAAAAAACTTTTTGACAGTTAGAGTGATCAATGAGTGGAACAGGCTGCCACGAGAAGTGGTGAGTTCTCCTTCAATGGAAGTCTTCAAACAGAGGCTGGACAGACATCTGACTGGGATGATTTAGCGAATCCTGCTTTGAGCAGGGGGTTGGACCAGATGGCCCAGGAGGTCCCTTCCAACTCTACGATTCTATGATTCTATGATTCTATGAATGTAGTATATATGTAGCATGTATGTAGTATGTATGTATTTTCTATGAATGTAGTATATATGTAGCATGTATGTAGTATGTATGTATGTTGTATGAATGTGGTATGTATGTAGTATGTATGTTGAATGAATGTAGCATATATGTAGTATGTATGTAGTATGTATGTATGTTGTATGAATGTAGAATATATGTAGTATGCATGTAGTACGTATGTAGTATGTTTTTTTGTTTTTTTTACATTCAACACATTAGCCGGACGATGGGACTACTACTGTCCCATCATTGGCTAATGTGTCAATCACTGTCATTGTAGCAGGCATCGCCCGATGGGACTTGTAGTCCCATCGGATGATGCCTGCACACACAAGACCCCCGGCAGGCCCGCACAGACCACCGGCATCCGGCACAGGCCCCCGGCAGCCGGCACAGACCACCGACAGCCGGCACAGGCCCCCTAGAGGCCCATACAGAACACTGGCAGCCGGCACAGGCCCCCGGCAGCCAGCACAGGCCCCTGACAGGCCTGTACAGTCCCCCGCGAGGCCCGTACAGACCACCGGCAGCCAGCACAGGCCCCCGGCAGCTGGCACAGGCCCCCAACAGGCCTGTACAGACCCCTGAGAGGCCCATACAGACCACCGGCAGCCGGCACAGGCCCCGACAGTCGTCAGATACCCCCGAGAGGCCCTTACAGACCACCGGCAGCCGGAACAGGCCCCCAAAAGTCGGCACAGACCCCCAAGAGGCCCATACAGACCACCAGCAGCTGGCACAGACCCCCGAGAGGCCCGCACAGACCACCGGCAGCCGGCACAGACCCCCAAGAGGCCCGCACAGACCCCGCCCGCACACACAGACACGCACAGTGTCCGCCCACACTCTTCCCCCCTCCCGAACAGGATGTACAAGGCAAGAAAGGGTTTTTTTTAATTCCCATATTTCTGTCCCATTGACTTGAATGGGACTTCCGGTATCATAATCGGCGATACCGATACTTTTTGGGGTATCGGGCCGATCAAATCCGATCAGATATTTCTGATTATCGGATGGTATCGCTCAACACTAATTGTTACCCTTTTGCTCATCAGTGCATGCAGAAACCCTAGGATCCAATAAAAACTTGGAGTCCAAAGTACTCAGGCCAGGATTAAGTTGGCTAGGAGTGGATTGACATGTAGAAATTTGATTCAAAGTGCTTGATGAAGGTCCCACATCAGCATTTTGAGTTAACACTAGCAGAGCACTTTATGGAAGGGTGTGTTAGGTACCAGGATTCTTCCACTGCTTGGGATAGATCCTGAGCATTGTCTGGTGCTGTGGTCTCCCATTCTGGTTTGGCTGCTGCGATTACTGCTCAGCACAGGCATCGGTTCCAGCATGTTGCTCAGGGTTGTGGTATGCTCATGGTTACTACTGGCTCTCCAGCCAAGTCTATGGTAACCAGTGATATACAGGTGTAGCCTTGTGCTGTTGAGTCTAAGTCCAGAGATCACCTTAATGAGCATGTCCGTGATGTGGCGTTGTCCCATTGGTGGTCGGATATTAGCTGCTCTGGAGATGTGGCAGCTCCGGATTGGCCTGCTGGCGATGTCATGGCTGACTGGGTGTGTGTTTGGGGTGGAGCTTTAGGTTAAAAAGGCTATCAGCGGCACACGCGGGCACGCTAGTATCATTCAGATTTTGTGGGTGTGAGTGGATACTCCACCACTCTGTCTACACGTGTGTGTATTTGTTTGCCTTCTGAGTCTGAGCTGCTTATGGTTTAGTCCGCTTGGCTTAGCATTGGTCTCATTCGTGTGTGTGGTTAGCACAGTTCAGTTACAGAGCAAGCCCAACCTATGTGCTGTACTTCTCTGTGAAGTCAACAGGTTTTTGTACCTAGCGTCATTTGAATTATTTCTCTTGACTTAGGGTACCATTACACTTAGCGATGCACCAGCGATCCCAACAACGATATGGATTGCTGGTGCATCGCTAAGTGGTCGCTAGTGAGCTGCCACTCAGGCAGATCTCACCAGCGACATAGCAGGGGTCGGGGGTCATTACTTACCTGTCAGACGCGGCGATCCTAACGTCCTCCTGCCCGTGTCCACGTGTCGCTCGTCAGCGCCACAGGAAGCCCAGCAGGAAGTGCCCGACGAGAAATAGTCCAGGGCGTTCTCGTGCAACCAGCGATGAGCAGCGGGGGAGCCGGTCGGAGGTAAGTATCAGACATAGCAATATTGCTAGCAATATTGCTGCTACGTCATAAAATCGGTGACGTTACAGCGATATTGCTAGCGATATCGATATGTGTAACTGGCCCCTTAGCGTCTGTTTCGTTTGAGTGTGCGGTTAGCACAGTTAAGTTACAGAGCAAGCTCAACCCTTTTGCACTACCTCTCTGTGAAGTTAACAGAGCTGGGTATTCTATGTTCTTTTCATACTGTGTGGCTTTAACGCAGTCTGATTAAGGCTGGAGTCACACTAGCATTGAATACGGACGAATGCTATGCAAGAAAACATTGCATAGTACTTGGACAACTGTTAATCTATGGGAAAGCTCACATCACTGGTTTTTCTCGGGTGTATTCTACGTGCGAGTGATATCACAGCATGCTGCGATTGTACGCTTATATCGGCAAAGTCTTGC
Organism: Dendrobates tinctorius; assembly: GCF_039654945.1. NCBI lineage: Eukaryota > Metazoa > Chordata > Amphibia > Anura > Dendrobatidae > Dendrobates > Dendrobates tinctorius. The sequence continues at coordinate 16,094,131 of NW_027361749.1, forward strand.
CAATGCAAGTCTATGGTTGCGAGAAAAAATCGGACACCACACGGGCCATCAGTGTGACTTGTGAGAAATACCCAAGCATTTTCCTCATTTCAGCCCATTGAGCCATTAAATTCAATGGGGAAAATCAGTGAGAAATGTAAATGACATACGGATGCCATACAGATTTCACACGGATACATAGATGCGAGGAAATTGCATAATCACATTGCAAACAGATTACATATGGATCACCATATGGAAAACCATGGTGTGATTCTTGGCCCATAGAATCGGACCGATTTTTCATACGGCAAGTGTGACTCCGGCCTAGGGTGGTTGCTCGTTGTTTCGTTACGCCATTGTTCACACTAACAGCCATTATACATCTCTGTGTGGTGGACCCCGGGTTGAGATTGCACTTTAATTTATATTTTATTTAGTGCAATCCGCCAACCCTAACAGGGTGGGTGTTGGGGGGATGGTGTTTTTTTTTTTTTTTTAATATCTGTGAGATAGTGAGGGCACTCACCATCTATGAACTTTTCCTTTATTCCATTGTAATGAAAACATAAAAGCAAGCAGGGGATCTAGGGGCTAGAACCGACAACCCTTTGCTTCACATAATAATAATAATAATAATAATCTTTATTTATATAGCGCCAACATATTCCGCAGCGCTTTACAGTTGAACAGTTTCAAACACAACAGTCATAAGTAACAACGTTAACAATACAATAATTAAAGCGAAATAAGACGACCCTGCTCGTGGAGCTTACAATCTACAATGAGGTGGGGGGGATACAAAGCACAGGTTTGTATTTACAATGATGTATTTACAATGACGGTCCAGCCATCTTCAGGGGGTGGGGGTTAGATGGAGATAGTGAATGGGCTACACACACACAAACATGACTTTGATTACTGAATGTGATAGGCCGCTCTGAACAAATGTGTTTTGAGCGAGCGCCTAAAACTATGCAAATTGTGGATGGTCCTAATATTTTGGGGTAGAGCATTCCAGAGGATTGGCGCAGCACGGGAGAAGTCTTGGAGTCGGGAGTGGGAGGTACGGATTAGGGCAGAGGTTAGTCGAAAGTCATTTGCAGAGCGCAGCGGTCGGTTAGGCCGATAGACAGAAATGAGGGAGGAGATGTAAGGGGGTGCCGCACTGTGGAGAGCTTTGTGGGTGAGAACAAGTACTTTGAATTGTACCCTGTAATGAATTGGCAGCCAGTGTAACGACTGGCGAAGAGCGGACGCGTCTGAGAAACGATTAGCCAGATGGACAACCCTGGCTGCTGCATTAAGGATAGACTGGAGAGGGGAGAGTCGAGTGAGAGGGAGGCCAATTAATAGAGCATTACAGTAGTCTAGGCGGGAGTGGATCAGGGCGACAGTGAGAGTTTTTGTTGTTTCCATGGTGAGAAAAGGGCGGATTCTAGAGATGTTCTTTAGGTGTAAGCGGCATGAGCGGGCAAGAGATTGTATATGGGAGGTGAAGGAGAGATCGGAGTCGAACATAACACCCAGACAGCGCACCTGCTGTCGGGGTGTTATTATGGTGCCACCCACAGAGAGGGAAATGTCAGATTTAGGGAGGTTAGTAGATGGTGGGAGCAGAAGAAGTTCAGTTTTGGAGAGGTTGAGTTTCAGATAGAGAGCAGACATGATGTTGGAGACTGCAGACAGACAGTCAGTGGCGTTCTGTAGTACAGCGGAGGTAAGGTCAGGGGATGATGTGTACAGTTGTGTGTCATCAGCATAAAGATGGTACTGAAAGCCAAATCTGCTGATGGTCTGTCCAATTGGGGCTGTATAGAGAGAGAAGAGAAGGGGGCCAAGGACTGAGCCCTGAGGTACCCCAACAGTGAGAGGAAGAGGAGATGAAGTGGAGCCAGAAAACAGAACACTGAAGGAGCGGTCGGAAAGATAGGAGGAGAACCAGGAAAGAGCAGTGTCCTTAATGCCTAGTGACTGGAGCCTAGAGAGTAGGAGAGGATGGTCAACAGTGTCGAAAGCTGCAGAAAGGTCGAGAAGAATGAGCAGAGAATGGTCACCATTACGTTTTGCTGTCAGAAGGTCATTGGTCACTTTGATGAGTGCAGTTTCTGTCGAATGTAGGGGGCGGAAACCGGACTGTGAAGGGTCTAGGAGGGAGTGAGTGGAGAGGTAACGGGTAAGGCGTGAGTATATCAGGCGCTCCAAGAGTTTAGAGATGAAGGGGAGATTGGAGACTGGTCTGTAGTTATTTGTGCAGGATGGGTCAAGGGTGGGTTTCTTTAGTAATGGAGTAATGATAGAGTGTTTGAAGGAGGAGGGGAAAATGCCAGAGGAGAGGGAGAGATTAAAGATTGTAGTTAGGTGAGTTGTGACGACTGGGGAGAGAGACTGGAGGAGATGTGAGGGAATGGGGTCGGTTGTGCATGTAGTTGGACGAGAAGAGGAGAGGAGCCTGGAGACTTCTTCTTCTGTGATGGGAGCAAATGTGAAGAGTGAGCCAGGGGAAATGCAGGGAGGGATGGGAGTCACTGAACTTGGTGATTGGGAGCGGATTTCCTGACGGATATTGTCTATTTTCTCTATAAAGTGGGAGGCCAGGTCATCAGCGCAAATGTCTGTGATAGGGGCTTGTGCTTTTGGCCTGAGGAGGGAGTGAAAGGTGTCAAAAAGTTTCTTGGGGTTGTTGGATAGTGAGGAGATCAGGGTGGTGAAGTAGGTCTGTTTGGCGAGGTGAAGGGCAGAGTTATATGTCCTTAACATAAATTTGAAGTGTATGAAGTCTTCTGGTGTGTGTGTTTTCCTCCATAAGCGTTGAGCACACCTAGAGCATCGCTGGAGAAATCGGGTTTGCGATGTGAGCCAGGGCTGTTTCACTCTGTGTTTGGAGGTTCTGAGGGTGAGGGGAGCTACTTGGTCAAGGGTGCTTCTAAGAGTGTCATTGAAGTGATGTACAGCCAGATCAGGACAGGACAAAGAAGAGATTGGGGACAATGATGAGTGTAGGGAGTCTGAAAGTGTATGAGGGTTAATGGCTTGTAGATTTCTGACTGAATGGTAGGTAGGAGGGTGCTGGGGTGAGCGAGGATTTGTGAGTGTAAAGGAGAGAATGTTGTGGTCAGAGAGGGGAAGCGGTGAGTTATCTAGGTAGGAGATTGAGCAGAGCCGGGCGAAAACCAGGTCCAGGGTGTTACCGTCTTTGTGTGTTTCAGAGGTTGAGAGCTGAGAGAAGCCTAGAGAAGTGGTTAGTGATAGAAGCTGGGATGCAGATGTGGAAGTGGGGCTGTTAATGGGGATGTTGAAGTCTCCCAGGATAAGGGTTGGTAGTTCTGAGGACATGAAGTGCGGCAGCCAGGCAGAGAAATGGTCCAGGAAGTGGGTGGGTGAGCCTGGGGGCCGGTATATGACCGCTACTCTGAGGGAGAGGGGACGAAAGAGCCTGATGGTGTGGACTTCAAAAGAAGGGAATGAGAGTGATGGAACTGAGGGGATGACCTGGAAAGTGCATTGTGGGGACAGGAGTATGCCGACTCCACCACCAGGTCTATTTGTCGGTCTCGGGGAATGGGAGAATTGTAAGCCACCATGGGAAATGGCAGCAGGAGAGACAGTGTCAGAATCCTGAATCCAGGTTTCCGTGAGGGCCAACAAATTCACATAAGTTTTGCATGGCTATTGTTGTAGATATCTCCTTAATGAGGCTATTTAGTTATGTCTGCTTAATTACTGTATTGAATGAACCTGTCAAACAGGGGGCAGTACATGCTGCCACTAAGCAATTCTGTTTTCCTGTTTAAAAACACAAAGGTATATTTGAAGGAAGAATAGCATATAATAGATAACTACATGTAGCTGCAAAATTAATTATGGAAAGACACTTAAATCACTTTGGTTATTGAGATGCAAAAAGAGCGCTGATTCTCAATGTCTACTTAGATTCACATTCCAGAAGAGTTTCCTTTCTATCTTCACCTGTAGGGTACATAACTACAATTTTAATTCCAGAAAACCTGATGACTTCTGAGGACAGCAAGAGGGCAGACTTCAATGACATATAATATATCAAGCTGTGTGCTGTTGTTTATTTACATGGAAGGTTTTATCACTTGGTGATTATCATTTCTGTGACTAGCTGGCATGTGCTTACAAGTACGACTTTGCCCACTCCTCTGATAAGTACCGTATTTTTCGCTTTATAAGACACTCCGGATTATAAGACGCACCCCAAATTTTGAGGAGAAAAATAGGAAAAAACATTTTTTAATAAAATGCTGGTGCTTCTTATAATCCAGGCGTCTTATTGCTTACCGGTCTGTCCCCGGGTTGCTGTCGCCCACTCTGTCCCCGGGGTGCTGTTGCCCACTCTGTCCCTGGGTGCTGTCGCCCACTCTGTCCACTGGGTGCTGTCGTCCACTCTGTACCTGGTGCTGCCGCCACCGCGCTGGGTCCTCTGGGTGCTGCTGCCGCAGAGCTGGGTCCCTCGGGTGCTGCTGCTGCCGTCGCCGCGCTGGGTCCCTTGGGTGCTGCTGCTGCCGCCGCTGCGCTGTGTCCCCCGGTGCCTGCCGCCGCCACCGGGCTCTGTCCCGTGCTGCGTGGGGGGCTCTGCTGTTCCATCCATGCCTGCGCAGTGACTTGCTTCCTGGAAAATGGCCGCCGCGCAAGCGCAGATGGAGATCTCGGCACTGAAATCTCGGGAGAAAAAATAAAATGGTGTTGCAAAAATGAGAAATCGCTGGTCAACTTTTAACCCTTATAACTTCCTAATAAAAAAAATGTTGGTTCCCAAATTGTGCTGATGTAAAGTAAATATGTGGGAAATGTTACTTATTAAGTTTTTTGTGTGCCGTATCTTTGTGATTTAAGGGCATAAAAATTCAAAGTTGGAAAATTGCGAAATTTTTGAAATTTTTGCCAAATTTCCTTTTTTTTCACAAATAAACACAAGTTATTTGAATGAAATTTTACCACTAACATGAAGTACAATATGTCTCGAGAAAACAATGTCAGAATCACCGAGATCCATGGAAGTGTTTCAAAGTAAAAATTGGCCCTGGAGTTAACGTGTAAATTACCCTTGGTAGTGAAGGGGTTAAGCCAGAAAAAACAAGGAAAGACCTGCCCACAGGCTCCCCTCGAAGCATAAACAGTCTGTATTTATGATGAGGAACATGTTTGTGCTTCGGGACGAGCCTATGGGCAGGTCTTTCATTAGTTTCTATGTCTAAGAGCAGGAAGATAAGACTCTGCCTACAGTCCCATCCTGGAGCACAGACATATCATTAGCTGAAAATTTCTAACACTGTTTATACAAAAACTATAAGACGTATTATTTCACTGCAGGTATCATTTTAATCAGTATAACAGCGGCAACATGACAATTTCTGCAGTTTACTTAGAAAAATCCTGCTGACAGGTTCGCTTTAATGTCTCATATTGTGACATGATTGTGCTGTTTATCCCTAAATAGAGATGTTACTGTGCTTATCTGCACTGTACTTTGAGTATACTGATTTTTTATTCATTACGGGAAATATTTGTGAACATATTGTTGTTGTCTGACATAACTAAACAAAAAGTGTTCAAACCAAAACCATAAAGGGAATGACTAGGAATCCCTGGCGTAACACCTACCTGGCCGCAGAGGTTGGCACCCTAGGGAGTAACGTTGTGGTGTCCCCGCTCAAGGGTGGTTTACACGTTAACTTCCGGGCCAATTTTTACAATTCTGACCACTGTCCCTTTATGAGGTAATAACTCAGGAATGCTTCAATGGATCTCGGAGATTCTGACATTGTTTTCTTGTGACATATTGTACTTCATGGTAGTGGTAAAATTTCATTCAAATAACTTGTTTTTATTTGTGAAAAAAACAGAAATTTTGCAAAAATTTTAAAAATTTCGCAATTTTCCAACTTTGAATTTTTAAGCTCTTAAATTACAGAGATACGGCACACAAAAAACTTAATAAGTAACATTTCCCACATATTTAGTTTACAACAGCACAATTTTGGAACCAAAATTTTTTTTTGTTAGGAAGTTATAAGGGTTAAAATTTGACCAGCGATTTCTCATTTTTGCAACACCATTTTATTTTTACGGACCACATCACATTTGAAGCCATTTTGAGGGGTCTATATCAATCAATCAATCAATCAAATTTATTATCGCCAAGTACATATTACATATATACAAGGAATTCTTTGTGGCAAAGAGGCAACATAATATATAACAACAGATACAACAAGTAACATCTAACAAGACAGATACAGTATATAGTCTACACATGACGATTTAATTGTTGAACAGAGAGTGGGTAGAAGCTGTTCATATGGCGGTTGGTACTGCATTTGGGGACTCTGAAGCGACGTCCTGAAGGGAGTAGTTGGAATGAGGAGTGTCCCGGGTGAGAGGGATCGGATGAAATTTTCAATGCGTGGGATCGAATACTCTTATCATAAAGATCCTGGATTTTAGGCAGGGGGGAGCCTATAATTCTCTCTGCTGTTCTGAAAGTCCTTTGTAAGCGGAGTTTGTCATGCGCAGTGGCTCCCCCATACCAGACTATCAGAGAGGAACAAATCACAGATCTGATGACAGCATTAAAGAATAAGATCAGCAGATTCTTAGACAAACCATATCTTTTCAGCTGATGCAGGAAGAACATCCTCTGTTGTGCTTTTCTTATAACAGCATCCACGTTTTTCCCCCATTTAAGATCATGAGAGATGATAACACCAAGGAATTTGGTCTCTGTGACCCTAAGAACCACTTCGTCATGGATGTAGATTGGAAGTATCTCATGTTGATCTTTCCTAAAATCCACAACCATCTCAGCAGTTTTTTTAGTGTTGAGTACAAGATTATTGGCTTTACACCAGTCACATATTCTTTCCACCTCACTCCGATACAAGTCTTCAGCATTTCCCCTGATGAGACCAATCAGTGTCATATCATCGGCAAATTTCAAGATTTTTACTGAGTCTGCTGAAGAGATGCAATCATTCGTATAGAGAGAAAACAGTAACGGGGACAAAACACACCCCTGAGGTGCCCCGATGTTTGTGACCAAGGTGTCCGAAGTGAATGGTCCAACTTTTACACTCTGTATCCTGGCTGTCAGGAAGTTATAAATCCACAAGCATAAGTTGAGAGGGACTCCAAGAGCTACCATTTTCTTATGAAGTAAATTCGGATCAATGGTATTGAACGCTGAGCTAAAGTCCATGAAAAGAATCCGGACATATGAGTGCCGTTCATCTGTATGATCCAAATATATGATAGATATGATAGAAATATATGATAGAAAATATCCAAAAGTGATACCATTCTAAAAACTGCACCCCATAAGGTGCTCAAAACCACATTCAAGAAGTTTATTAACCCTTCAGGTGCTTCACAGGAATTTTTTGAATATTTAAAAAAAATGAACATTTAACTTTTTTTCACAAAAAAAAATTTCAAGTTCAATTTTTTTTATTTTACCAAGGGTAACAGGAGAAATTGGACTGCAAAAGTTTTTGTGTAATTTGTCCTGAGTACGCTGATACCTGATATGTGGGGGGGAACCACTGTTTCGGTGCATGGCAGAGCTCAGAAGGGAAGGAGCGCCATTTGACTTTTTCAATGCAAAATTGGCTGGAATTAAGATCGGACGCCATGTCACGTTTGGAGAGCCCCTGATGTACCTAAACAGTGGAAATCCCCCACAAGTGACCCTATTTTGGAAACTAGACCTCCCAAGGAACTTATCTAGATGTGTGGTGAGAACTTTGAACCCCCAAGGGCTTCACAGAAGTTTATAACGTTCAGCCGTACAATTATAAAATCATATTTTTTCCACAAAAATGATCTTTTCACCCTCAATTCTTATTTTTCCAAGGGTAACAGAACCCTAAAAGTTATTGTGCAATTTGTCCTGAGTACGCTGATACCCCATATGTAGGTGTAAATGAGTATTTGGGCGCATGGCAGAGCTCGGAAGGGAAGCAGCGCCATTTGACGTTTTTGGCTGAAATTGAGATCGGACACCATGTCGCGTTTGGAAAGCCCCTTATGTACCAAAACAGCAGAAACCCCCCACAAATGACACTGTTTTGGAAACTAGGTCCCTCAAGGAACTTATCTAGATGTGTGGTGAGCACTTTGAACCCCCCAGTGCTTCACAGAAATTTATAATGCCCAGGCGTGAAAATAAAAAAATCGTATTTTTTCCACAAACATGATCATTTAGTCCCCAATTTTTTATTTTCCCAAGGGTACCAGGAGAAATTGGACCCCAAAAGTTGTTGTCCAATTTATCCTGAGTACGCTGATACCCCATATGTGGGAGAAATCAACTATATGGGCACACGTCGGGGCTCGGAAGGGAAGTAGTGACGTTTTGGATTGCAGACTTTGATGGAATGGTCTGCGGGTGTCATGTTGCCTTTGGAGAGCCCCTGATATACCTAAACAGTGGAAACCCCCCACAAATGACACCATTTTGGAAACTAGACCCCCTAAGGAACTTATCTATATGTGTGGTGAGCACTTTGAACCCCCAAGGGCTTCACAGAAGTTTATAATGCCCGGGCGTGAAAATAAAAAAATTGTATTTTTTCCACAAACATGATCATTTAGTCCCCAATTTTTCAAAAGTTGTTGTCCAATTTGTCCTGAGTACGCTGATACCTCATATGTGGGAGAAAACTACTGTATGGGCACACGTCGGGGCTTGGAAGGAAAGGAGTGACGTTTTGGAATGCAGACTTTGATGGAATGGTCTGCGGGTGTCATGTGCGTTTGGAGAGCCCCTGATGTGCCTAAACTATTCAAACTCCCCACAAGTGACCTTATTTTGGAAACTAGACCCCCCACGGAACTTATCTAAATGTGTGGTGAGCACTTTGAACCCCCAAGTGCTTCACAGAAGTTTATAACGCCCGGGCGTGAAAATAAAAAAAATCATTTTTTTCCACAAAAATTATATTTTTGCCCCCAATTTTGCAACAGGAGAAATTGGACCCCAAAAGTTGTTTTGCAATTTGTCCTGAGTAAGCTGATACCCCATATGTGGGGGTAAAACACTGGGTGCATGGCAGAGCTTGGAGGGGAAGCAGCACCATTTGACTTTTTCAACACAGAATTGGCTGGAATTGAGATCAGATGCCATGTTGCATTTGGAGAGCACCTGATGTGCCCAAACAGTGGAAACCCCCCAATTCTAACTCCAACCCTAACCCAAACAAACCCCTAACCCTAATCTCAGTCCTAACCCTATCCCTAACCCTAGCCCTAACCTTAACCTACCCCTATTCCTAACCCTAGCCCTAACCCTAGCCCTAACCCTAACCCTAATGGGAAAATGGAAATAAATACATTTTTTTATCTTATTATTTTTCCCTAACTAAGGGGGTGATAACGGGGAGGTTTGATTTACTATTTATGGAGGGTTTTATGTCTGGCAGCTGTCACACGCTAAAAGACGCTTTTTATTGTAAAAATAGTTTTAGCATCACCACATATTGAGAGCTATAATTTTTCCATATTTTGACCCACCGAGTCATGTGAGGTCGTATTTTTTGCGGGACAAGTTGACGTTTTTATTGGTATCATTTTCGGGCAAGTGACATCTTTTGATCGCTTTTTATTCTGATTTTTGTGACGCAGAATGAACAAAAACCAGCATTTCATGAATTTCTTTTGGGGGTGCGTTTACACCGTTCTGTGTGTGGTAAAATTGATAAAGCCGTTTTATTCTTCGGGTAAGTACGGTTACAGCGATACCTTATTTATGTCTTTTTTTATGTTTTGGCGCTTTTATGCAATGAAAACAATTTTATATAAAAAATAATTATTTTTGCATCGCTTTATTCTGCGAGCTATAACTTTTTTATTTTTTCTTTAATGATGATGTGTCGTGGCTCATTTTTGCGGGACAAGATGACGTTTTCAGCGGTACCATGGATATTTATATGCGTCTTTTTGATCGCGCATTGCTGCACTTTTTGTTCGGCAGTTTGATAATAAATCATTATTTTTTGCTTCGTTTTTATTTTTATTTTTAAGGGGTTTGCTAAAGGGGTTAACTAATGGGACAGTTTTATAGGGCAGGTTGTTACGGACGCGGTGATACCAAATATGTGCACTTTTCTTGTTTTTTTATTTTTTTATTTCCAAAAAATGAATTTATTAGGGAATATTTTTTTTTTTAAATTTATTTAGCGATTTTTTAAAATTATTTTTATACATTTATTTTTTTTAACTTTATTAGGTTGTCCCAGAGGGGACTTCACTGTCCTGTGACAGATAGCTGATCTGTCACATCACAGGCATAGACGCAGACTTCCTCATGCCTGCGCTTTGCAGGCACTGAGGAAGTCAGCTCCCTGCAGGCCCCCGAAGGTCCCCGTCGCCATATTGGATCCGGGGACCTGTATGGAAAGAGACCCCCGCAGCAGCGCTGCACATTGCGCTGCTGTGGGGGGCTCAGGGAAGCACGGAGGGAGCCCTCTCCCTGCCGATGCTTCCCTTTAACCCCCGGTACACCGCAATCATGTTTGATTGCAGTGTGCAAGGGGTTAACATGTCGGGGGCGGTCCGTGACCACCCCTGATACATTGTGCCGGGCGTCAGCTGTGATAATCAGCTGACACCCAGCCGTGATCAGCGGCGCTCACCACGTGAGCGCCGCTGATCTCACTAGACGTACTATTCCATCCTTGGGACTTAGGTCCCAGGTCACATGGACGGAATAGTACGTCCAATGTATGAAAGGGGTTAATTCATGTAGAATAACTTGTTCAACACTCATATTTCCCAGGAAAATCTAGTCAGGTGAATTCAAATGTTCTGATCTGTTTGTTTCTGCTAAATATTTTGGCAGCACCTATTTGCAATACAATGTGATAATAAATGTTTTCTATGTGCCAGGATAAGCTGTTCCTTTGAAACGGTAGTGCGACACTTTGTGAACATAGACCCACTGTGCCGTGGACAAGGTAGAGCCTGGAGGGTTAAAAGTAAGTGACCACCTGAATTTTCAGTAGAGCCTCTGATGGTGGCATTAGACTTGGGTCCAGTTGGATGCAAGGTCCTACTCCAGAACAGACCCCGGTACAGTGGCAGCTGATCCTAAGGGTCAGGACAGCAGAAATGGACTAGGAGTCCAAAACACAACTGGATTCTGATAGTAAAGATGTAGCTGCTGGTTCAGATGGGACAGATACTGGAACCAGTACAGGAAGTGTGGATTTCAGGCATAGATAACCCCGAAGTGGTAACTGAATTCAGGTACCGCAAACCGCGGTTAGAGCCACAGAACCCGCCGGAACAGTTTTGAGATACCTGTAAAGCAGGTGTGGTTTCAATTTCACATACCCCCAGAGCGGTTTAAAGTTCGTGTACCGCTCGAGCAGTTTTTGGGATCACGTACTGCCAAAGCGGTTTCAGGAACATATACCACCAGAGTAGTTTCAGGTTCAGATGCTGCTGAAGCACTTTCGGATTAACGTACCACCATACCAATTTCAGGGTCAGGTATCACGAGAGTAGTTTTGGGTTCAGCTATCATCTCAGGCAAGACAGGAATAGGAAATCAGATCTGGTACGGATACAGATTTAACTGGACTGGTATAGAGACCTGATCACAAGCCAGCAGACTGAAAAACTACAATTGTTGCCAGGAATCTTCCTACAGGTAGAGTATTGTACAAAGTGTGTCTCAGCTATTGACTGGAGAGACATATGATTACGCGAGCTGTCTCTTCAAGAGACCAGGAGTGCGCATGCCATAAGTGCACTGCCAGCGGAGCAGTGCGGTGCTCGCTGCGGCTGAGACGCTTTAGCCCAGACCAGGAGACATGACAGGGCAGCAAGGGTGGTAAGTCGGTGTCCCTGCTGGGGGGAGGAGCGGAGGCTTGCACTGATGCCAGCATTGCAGGTAGCTGCATTTTAATTTTCTGCTACACTTTTGGCTATCCCTAGTATGCGTGACATCAGAAATCTTCATATTAACGTATTGGGGGCCTTTTAGGCCCCCATGCAAATCATATGGAAAAACACACTTGCTGAAAAGTGCTTGCTGACGATTGTGTTTCAGTGCTTCTGGAAATTCCCGTCGGTTTGGCTTGATAGTACCAACATGTGTAATTGCTTTTTGAAGCAGAAAATTGCCTAGTTCAACATTGGTGAAATAATTGTCCATGGTAATGTTTCTACCTGAAAAGAATATTGGAACAGCAAGAGTTTTGACAATTTCAGACCCCAGACCCTTCTGTACTGGTGCACCAACCTCTTTACCACTGTAGATTATGTCATTTATGCCATAATAATTTGCAGAATCACACATCCAGAAGATTTTGATTCCATATTTGGCTGGCTTGCTGGGAATATATTGTATGAGCTTGCAGTGTCCTCTGAACGGTACAAGTTGCTCATCTACTGTAACATTAGTGCTAGGATTGTAAATTTTGGTGCAATTTTTGATAAATATGTTCCAGATATAACTGATAGGGGCTAATTTGTCTGTTTCAAACCTCAATGCACGTGTTTGCTTATTATCAAATCGAATGTGTCTTCTAATTTCCTCATATCTGTCCACTGACATTGTCGCCTTATAGTGTGGATCAGAAAGTGGGTCCAGAAATAATTCTCGTATTGAAACATCATACGATTTTTGACTCCCTGCCAGCAGTAAAAGTCCAATGTATGCATAAAGTTCCTCTTTTGAGATGTTTTTCCAGGACTTATTTTTTGCAGAAGCGATACGTCTTCCTTCTAGGTTTGAACATAAAAGGACCTCTTCTGCAATATTGTCAGAATAAAGTAAAGAATACGTCTTTAGGGGAAAAGTAACTGGGACTTCCCACAGCTCCTTGAGCCTGTCTCACAATATTATGGATTGCAGTACGTCCGCCTAATGTAGGATTACTGTCCCAAAAAACATTCGTTTTGGATGTTCTACTTATCATTTCTTGAGGATCCACTGTATTCACTTCTTCATCATCAGAAGAAGAATCACTTGAGGATGTTTGATTCTCTGGTGGCAGGTACTCGTCATCGGACAAAGATAGTTCACTTTCATCATCACTTTGAAACACAATTGCTTCAATCTCTTGGTCACTCAGATACTTGGAGGAAGACTGTACCATTGTTGACTAGACGTTAGCAAACTAAAAGAAAAAAACAATGAACACAATCAGGGTTGTCCACTCTTTGCTTGTGTGTGACACACTGTAAGTGTAAAGTGCCCCCTCCCTCCTCTCACCCTCTCTTACTTTTATACTTTCTTTTAGGTGTTGTACAATTCTCTGCATGTCTGTAGCTCAATAGCTTTACCCTTTGCAGGCTTCTTAGAATCAGAGAAACTGAAATTGAATGACTTCCTCTCAACATCTTATCTCAGGTCCTTCACAATTAGCTCATAGTGTATACTGTCCTCATTACACTCTACACAGCTCATTACTGTGTTCAGAAGGACCCGAGATGATGTCATGGCCTTATCTCTCCTTCCAAAAATCACATGACATCCTCATATGGCATTATCCATACCATCGCCCCTCCACCAGCATTACTGAGTATAAATAAAGTAACTTGAGACACAAACACTACTGAGAACATGATAAAAAATACATGGGGGCCTAAAAGGTCCCCAATCCGTACAGATGTGGTTTTCACCAAAAAAGCATTGTTACACCAAAATGCCTATGAAAAAAATTATATGAACAACTGGATATTACCAACAACGACATACTTGAGGATTACCTGGAGTTTCAAAATTCTAACTTAAGTAATTTTGTAGATAACAGCAAAAAAGAAAGCATGGGGGCCTAAAAGGCCCCCAATACGCTTGCTAGGGTTTCTATACAGGATCCTATAAAGCTTCCATTCTCATCATAGGAAATGATTTGCAGTTTTAAGTAGCTCTTTCACTTTTATATGTAGAGTCTTATATTATTTGTATTACCATGTTTCCCTGAAAATAAGACTTACCCCAAAAATAAGCCATAGCATGATTTTACAGGAATAAGCCCTAGTTACTGTCAGGGCCAGTATCACAGGGAGTCAATCTCGGCAATAGTCAAGGGCCCACACTTTCTTTGGGACCCCCAGTGTTTCTATTCCGAGGATGGATAAGACTGCTTGAAAGTCTTTGGTTACATCACAGTAATGTGATGATGTCACAAAAAGTCTATATTACAGTAGTCTAGCGTTGAAGAGGAGACAAGCTGGTATGTACTGTTTGTTCAGTGTTTGTATATACATGCAGTGTGTGTATATACATGTGTACGTGAAGTGTGTGCATATATTTATGTGTATATACAGTATGTGCAGTGTGTGCACATACATGTGCATGTACATTTCTGCCAGAGGCACACAGCAGCGGTAAGATTCCTAGTTTATTAAGTAGTGTGCGCCTTTTAATAAATTTGGTGCACCTTACTCCAGTGGCCCAGTTCATTAACTATGACCTTCACAACAACAATCTTAATGAATTAGGACTATTGTTCTCATTAGCACATTGCTCAGTGTAAACAGAAGATGTGCTGCTAATAACATAATATGTATAGGTACAGAAGGATCTATTAGTGATCATTCTAATCCCATTTTTCCTTACTTGCATGTATAAGGGGTAGATGGAATAAGGAAATTGGATCTCAAGAAAGAAACTAATGATGGAATTTAGAATTGGAGAGTTATTTATGTTCCAGACTTTCATGACATGATTGCACATGAATAAATGTTGTTGAAGAATAAATGTGCATTATTGTTCATGGAAGAAATAGCACAACCCCTGAAAATAAGCCCTAACTAGTGATGAGCGAGTATACTCGTTGCTTGTCTAGCAGCTGCAAATCATGCAGCTGTGTCGAGACTAACTAAATCTCCGAGCACACCAAAATACTCGGAGGACACCCGAGCATGCTAGGGAAAACCCGAGCAATGAGTATACTCGCTCATCACTAGCCCTAACCCATATTTTAGAGCAAAAAAATAATATGAGTTATCTGTTTAATCCACTTTAACCATCATATTCTCTTGGTCTGGAATTATATGTTGGTGGCTTTGTAACAAATTACTACTTTACTCTCAAATTACAATAAAAGTCAGAATAATGGTGCCAGAAGCAATTAAATTAACTTGAGGAAACATTATAGTTTGTGATAAACAGCAGACATAAGTCCAAGTCTTTCTTAGGTGTGGCAAGTACTTTTACAAAAGACTTTAACAAAATTCATTGCTGCATGCCTTAATTTTCTGCCTTCTTTGTGACTTTTGAGCACAAGCTTGCAGTCAGTCTGTCTCAGATTTGCTGTCACTGGAAAAATAAATAAAATTATATTGGCAAAAACATTTCTATGAACAAGACAACAGCAGAGATATAAAAGATAGGCATCTGGTCATTTTTATATTTTTTTGACATCATGAGCCTAGCACTGATTCAATTTTTCTTACCCAAAAATAGGACATCAGTGGTGAAGGAGCATGTGAAAGTCTGTAATCCATTTATTACATTTTTTACTTAAATACATCTATTTTGAACTATTTATTTTGTAATTATGTGTTGTTACATATTTTGCATTGTTTGGCTTTTATAGGCTTTTTGTTTTCCTGCACATTAAACTTTCATGTAGTCTGAGGCCATAAATAAGCAGAAAGTATTTCAGAAAAAGACAGGTAAAAAAGTGTTACGAACTATCCTCTTAGACTGTCAGAGCAAACTCACTGATAGATTCTCAGTTGAGAGGAGCAAACCCATGGATGTTTGGTTCGAAAAAAAATACAGTGAAAAGTTCAGTTTGGGTCTGAAATTGACCTTGAATTTTATCCCAGACCCGAACTCTTGGGGACACGAGCTTCAGTGCTTTAAAACGGCTGTAAAATGGTCATAGTCAGGACCGGGGGTGCTGCAAATGGAAGCTAAATGGGGTAAGAGCAGGACAATTGTGCTGTAAACAAATGTGGATGGAGAAATGATTTAAAATAAGACAGAATTAAAAAATAAAAAAATAATAATCTTGAACCAAGGAAGCAGAAGTCCAAGTGGATTAGGTGGACGTGGCACTGTAGGTGGAAGAGACAGTGATTGAGGTATCCAACACTAGTTTTGCTTTTGTTAGGGAACTGACTTAAAAGAACATAGAATAAAACATAAATAAAAAAAATACCAATCTGTGATTGAGGTATCCAACAATAGTTTTTTTTTGTTAGGGAACTGACTTAAATGAACATAGAATAAAAGATAAATAAAAAAATTCCAATCTACAGAGTACACACACAGATTTTCCTGGCAAAATATTGCCACAGACACGGTTGCAGAGTAGAAAAATCTGATTTTATGTTTTTACGCACAGTACTCCTACAGACATGGATGCAGAGTAGAGATGAGCAAATATATTCAGAAAACGATCGCCAAACATAAATTCGGCATGAATATAGCACATTCGGATTTGCTAATTTTTATCTATCTAAGGGGGTGACAAAGGGGGATTTGATTTACTACTTTTTCTTTTGATCACTGTGAACTGATGTAATGGTGTACATTTTGGACACAATTAAGGGTACTTGTATCATGGCAGTAAATCAATTTGCCTGAGGTATGCCATTTTGAGTGTCTATGGTAATCATCATGAATATTGTGCCTTTGGCAAATTAGGGCATAGTCTGTATATATAAAAAATAAGGCTCTTAAATGATTGTTGTAATGAGTGTCAAGAGGTGGTGTGTTGCACCATTAGACATTATCAAAGCAAGGACCCTCAAGTTCCTTTGTGGTACTATAGCACTTTATTGAAAATTTACTGCCCAGACACCTTGTCTTTTATATCCCTCTATTTGAGGTTTTCAGGTGTGTAATATTGCTGCATCATCCTAAAAGCAATAAACCTCTTCACCCCCCTAACTTACCCATTTCTGCCACCTCCATTATTGCCTTTCTTTGTTAGAAAGTTGGAAGGGAGAGTATCTAGGGGATGTGAGGGTAAGCCATTGTTCAGCAGGGACACCATTTTGCATACAAGATTAGGGTGCCATCAGCCGCGGCAAGGTAGGGACAATTGACCAGGGATACTGAAGGGTTAGTTATGTGTGTTCAAACCCCATTGGCAATCTCCAAAATTATTGAATTTTCTTATTTCTGTATGTCTGGTATTCAATCAAATAGAATATTATTTTTTGCTATGTAAATGGTATTGAGGATATGGGCTCCAAAGGTTTGGTTGGAAACTGCATGGGTAGCCCCATATTGGGGACACCATCCTTTGATTTCATCATGTTGACACTCCCCATCTCTACCCTTCTTTTTTCTTCCCCGGAACACCTCAGTCCCATAAAGCACTGGTTGGTATTTGGGGGTGATCTAACCCATAAAGGGATAAGCGTGATGTTTTGGTTTTGGGTCTCTTTTGTTCATTGTTAGCAGCCAGGGCTTACCAGGGGTTAGTTGACAGTGAATTACAAACCAACCAAGTCTAAACAATATATGGGATACCAATTCGACCAGCAGCCATATTAAGTCATATGCAGGTTCCCTATAAGACACTCAAAGCTATAGCCTGAAAACCAAGAGAATCACAAAGGAGTAGACAGTCCATGATATTATAAAAATATCAATTTTTGCAGACCACCTTGAAAAAGAGCAGCGAAAAGCGCATCAGTGGTGGTGGGGCTTTGGTCCAGCAGATACATATCATGGGTAAGCACTTAGCGCATATTTTGTGCACTATTTTATTTATACCAGCTCCAATTTGAACGCACGTGCATGTGTTTGTACTGGCATGATATTTACCATTGTATTCCCATGATTGTATACAAACCTTTGGCACCTCAGCACTTTATATGAATTTGTGATACGTGACCTTAGCCATCACTTTCTGATCCTTTGTGTTTGTATTTGTTTATTGTTATCTATTTTGGCATATGAGTTAAATAAATTGATATTTTATAATATCATGGACTGTATACTCCTTTGTGATTCACTTGGCTTTCAGGCTTTAGCTGACAGTGAGCGGAGGTGCAACTTTGTGATCAAGTTAGGGTGCCCACCTCCACAGCAAGTAACTAGGGAGGAATAGGGTCACCTAGAATTTGTATGGGTTACCTCTCATCATTTACTTCAGTCTGACAATTTGCCTGGTAAGGTGTCATTACTATATGTTTGCTGTGTTTGCAGTTAAAAACAAAGGATATATTTTATAGGTATTAGATTTTTTTGCGAGCAACTTAAGTTGCTAAATCCTCATTACTGATATTTTGTTTTCTCAATGAGGGAATAAGACCTTTAGCGGCTCCCACATGTAAGGGGTACAGAGTACACAGAGCGGCTTAAAGGCCAGTACTACAACAGGTGTGGAAGTGCAGAGTACATTCAGCTGCTTAAAGGATAGTTGTTATGAATGGGTCACTGAGGAGGATGGCAGGAACAGGCTAAGCCACCAGAAAACCAGAGAGGTTGGTAACTAAGCAGATTGCAGACCCCTGATCCTATCAACACAACTAGCTGTAGCTGTGGAGCATTCCTACGATGCCCTAGACGCCTTGGCACAGCCAGAGAACTAAGTAAGCCTAAAGCCAGAAAGGTGAAATTTAAACTGCCCTGGAGCAGATCCCTGTAGGAATAGACAGCCCCCAAATATATATTGTCGGTGAGACAAGATGAGACACAAACACAGGCAGAGAACAGACTGAGCAAACAGTGTGGCCCAAGCTGTCTAGACAGGACAGGACAGAAAATATACTGTCTGCAATCACACACAAAACCCTAAAAAAATCCAACACATCTGATATACAAAAAACCTGAGGCCACATGACCTCACCTCCGCTAAACCAGCACTCTGGTATGAACTGGAATCAAAGCAAAATATACTAACATAACAAGGGACTGAACAAACTGACACAAGCTGTAACATATGAGCGGGGCCCAAAGCTGCCCCCAGCAGGGAGTACGCTGAACCCTAGCAACAAAGCAGAAAGCAAGGAAAAGGCACAACCAGATTAGATGCAAAGGATTAGCAAAAGAATCACTTAACTGAACCATGCCGATCAGGCAGGAGACAAAAGAACTCCAAATGCACAAGGAAGAAATTACCAGCAACTACCAAGGGAAGCCTGCTCAAATATATGCTCACAGCCAGTAATCCTATATTCCCAATTATCGTCGTCAGGTGACAAACTTCCATCAACCTGGCCAGCTCCACTACTCCCAGTAACCACCAGAGGGAGCAGAGGGAGCCCCAGCTCCGAAGTCCGAGCAAGGGAATTCACAACAGTACCCCCCTTGAGGAGGGGTCACCAAACCCTCATCCACGTCACTAGGCTGATCAGGATGGGCCCGGTGAAAGGCGCGACTCAATCTCTTGGCATGGATGTCAGAATCACAGACCCAAAATTATCCTCCTGGCCATAACCCTTCCACTTGACCAAGTAGTGAAGTCTCCGTCTAGCCAGACGAGAATCCAATATCTTCTCTACCTCACACTTCAAATTACCCTTAACCAGTACAGGGTCAGGGGGGCCACCATGGGAACTACTGGCTCCACAAACCATTTCAGCAAAGATTTATGAAGAATGTGATGAATCTTAAACGTAACTGGAAGAGCCAAACGGAAAGAAATGGAGTTAAGGATTTCCAAAATCTAATAAGGTCCAATAAACCTTGGCTTGAATTTTGGAGATGCAACCTTCATGGGAATATTTTTTGAGGACAACCAAACCATATCACCCACTTTAAACCGGGACCAATGGTCCTATGCCGGTTGGAAAACCGTTGGGCCTTTTCTTGAGAGTGGGACAACTTATTCACTACTTGGTCCCAAATCTGCTGCATTCTCTCTACCACAGAATCCACACTTGGGCAGACAGAAGCTTCCACCTGCCCCGAAGAAAATCGAGGATGAAACCCAAAGTTACAAAGAAAGGAGACATCAAAGTGGCAGAACTAGCCCTATTGTTTAGCGCGAATTCAGCCAAGGGCAAAAATGAGACTCAACCATCCTGATCAGCAGATATGAAACATCTCAAATAGGACTCCAAAGTCTGGTTTGTTCTCTCAGTCTGCCCATTGGTCTGAGGATGAAATGCAGAGGAGAAAGACAACTGAATTCCCAGTTTGGAACAAAAAGCTCTCCAAATTCTGGAAACAAACTGGACCCTTCTGTCCGACACAATGTTCTCAGGAATCCCGTGCAAACTAACCACTTGTAAAAACAAAGGCACCAACTCAGAAGAAGATGGCAACTTTGAGAGTGGTACAAGATGGACCATCTTAGAAAATCTATCACAGATCACCCAGATTACAGTCATTCTCTGAGCGATAGGGAGATCAGAGATAAAATCCATTGAGATATGGGTCCATGGTCTCCTGGTTACCGGCAGGGGCATCAACAAACCACTAGCACGAGAACAGGGCTTGGACCAAGAACAAGTCCCACAGGACTGCACAAAATTCCTGACATCACGAGATAAGGCAGGCCATCAAAAAGACAGACTCACCAAATCTCTGGTACCAAAGATACCTGGATGACCAGCCAACGCTGAGCAATGAATTTCAGACTTACTCTTTTCCTCCACTGGTAAGGGACATACAATTTTCCCATAGGGCATCGTTCAGGTTTATCCTCGTGAAATTCCTCCAGGGCACATCTCAAATCGGGAGAGATGGTGGAAAGAACTACACCCTCATTTAGAATGGTAGTAGCCTCGGTCACATCAAGATAATCCGCAAAGAAACTCCTAGAAAGGGCGTCCGCCTTAACATTCTTAGTTCCTGGAAGAAAGGAGACCACAAAATTAAAACGCATGAAAAACAAGGCCCACCAAGAGCCTCTCTAGGATTCAAGCGCTTGGCTGATTCAAGATAAATCAAATTCTTGTGATTGGTGAGGACCACAACTTGATGTCTAGCTCCTTCCAACCAATGTCTCCACTCTTCAAATGCCCACTTCATGGCCAACAATTCACGATTCCCCACGTCATAGTTACGTTCAGATGGAGAAAATTTTCAAGAAAAGAAGGCACAGGGATTCATCTTAGAGGTTACCGGATCTCTTTGAGACAAAACGGCTCCTGCACCAATCTCAGAAGCATCTATTTCCACCTGAAATGGGAGTGAAACATCAGGTTGCCGTAGAACCAGAGCAGAAGTAAATCTCTGCTTAAGCTCCTGAAATGCCGAGACTGCCTCTGGAGACCAATTCACCACATCAGCGCCCTTTTTGGTCAAATCCGTAAGAGGTTTAACAATACCAGAAAAATTACTTATAAATTTACAGTAGAAATTAGCAAAGCCCAAAAACTTCTGAAGAGCCTTCAGAGAAGTGGGCTGAACCCAATCATAAATGGCCTGTACCTTGGCCGGGTCCATTTCATTAGCAGACGGGGACAAAATGAATCCCAAAAACGAAATCCTCTGTACACGAAAAAGACATTTCTATCCCTTAACATACAGAGTATTTTCCCTCAAAATCTGGAACACAGTCCGGACATGTTCCACATGAGAATCCCAATCACTGGAAAAAATCAAAATATCATCCAGATAAATGATCAAAAACTTATCCACAAGGTCCCAGAAAATATCGTTCATAAAAGATTGGGAGACGGAAGGGGCATTAGTGAGCCCAAAAGGCATCACCAGGTACTCAAAATGTCCCTCCGGAGTATTAAACGCCATCTTCCATTCATCCCGTGCTTGATGTGAATAAGATTATATGCCCTCCTGAGGTCAAGTTTGGTAAACCACTAAGCACTTTTAACTCTGGAAAATAAATCAGAAATCAGGGGGAACGGGTACTGATATTTAACAGTGATTTTTTTAAGGGAACGATAGACAATACATGACCCTTATGAGCCATCTTTTTAGCAACAAAAAAAACAGCACCCAAAGGCGAAGAGGATGGTCTGATATGACCCTTCTCCAATGATTCCTTGATATAAGATCGCATAGCATCATGTTCAGGTACTGATAAGCTGAAAAGCCACCCCTTGGGAAATTTACAAACGGGCATTAACTCAATTGCGCAGTCATAACTCCTATGAGGCTGCATAGACGCAGACTTACTCTCACTAAATACATCAGAAAAATCAGCCAAATAGTCAGGAACATCTTGAGACTGGGGAGAGGTGGAGAAAACAGGAGTGTCACTAAGAACACACTGACATCCCCAACTCACCACAGACACAGATTTCCAATTCAAAACAGGATTATGGGTTTGCAACCAAGGAAAACCGAGTACAATAATATCATTTAAATCGTGCAACACCAAAAATTTATAATTCTCTTGATGGTCCGGGGCGACCTGCATTATTACCTGGGTCCAAAACTGGGGTTTATTCTCTGTCAAAGGGGTAGCATCAATCCCCTTCAAGGGAATAGGGTCCGCAGGGGCACCATGGGGAAACCACAACATTTGGAAAAGTCAAGATCCATCAGATTCAAGGCTGCCCCTGTATCAACAAAGGCCTTAGCAGAAAATGTAGACAAGGAGCAGATCAAGGTAACTGCCAACAGGAACTTAGGCTGTTCACTGCCCACAGCAAATGAGTGAGCAAAACATTTTTCTCGTTTAGGGCAGACGGAAATAACATGAGAGGAATCCCCACAAAAGAAGCATAACTTATTACTAGAGTTGAGCAAAACGGGTCGAAAAAATTCAAAAGTCGCCGACTTTTGGCAAAGTCGGGTTTCATGAAACGAAACCCGACCCTAGGATGAGGTCGGCCACGAGGTCGGCGACTTACGCGCCAAAGTCGCGTTTCAAAAGTTTGTTTTGCGCTCTTTTTCAGCCAATCAGGATCCACGGACACTGTGGGCAACATGATGACCTAGGCACGGGTCACCACCATCTTTCAGAAGGGCATGCAAGTGATTGGCTTGCTTTGGTGGGCGTCACAGGGGGTATAAAAGGGCGTGCACGCCGACCGCCATCTTACTTCTGCCGATCTTAGTATAGGGAGAGGTTGCTGCTGATTCTGTAGGGAGAGCGTTAGGCAGGGAAAAAGACAAAAAAACTGCTTCTGCTGCTAGCGATTTGGCCTGCACAACACACAAGTCACTGTGTGTGCAGTGCAAGGGGAGGCTATATTGTGGTGTATCAGTGGTGTTGGTTGTTGGGCTGCCTTTTAAGGCTTCCTGACACGCTGGCATTGCTGTTTACCCACTGCTCTGCAAACTGCTTTTTTAAAAGCAATCCAATCTCCCTTATCCTCTAGTCACTTTTGTCACAGCTGTGCCATCGAGCCTGTCACATAGCGCTCAGATATCAGTGGGCCTCACACAATCCACAAGTGTCCAGTGTCCAAAAGTGTGCGCAGAGATTCAAAATCTCCATTATCCTCTCGTCACTTTGGTCACAGGCAGCTGTGCCATCGAGCGTGTCACATAGCGCTCAGATATCAGTGGGCCTCACACAATCCACAAGTGTCCAGTGTCCAAAAGTGTGCGCAGAGATTCAAAATCTCCATTATCCTCTCGTCACTTTGGTCACAGGCAGCTGTGCCATCGAGCGTGTCACATAGCGCTCAGATATCAGTGGGCCTCACACAATCCACAAGTGTCCAGTGTCCAAAAGTGTGCGCAGAGATTCAAAATCTCCATTATCCTCTCGTCACTTTGGTCACAGGCAGCTGTGCCATCGAGCCTGTCACATAGCGCTCAGATATCAGTGGGCCTCACACAATCCACAAGTGTCCAGTGTCCAAAAGTGTGCGCAGAGATTCAAAATCTCCATTATCCTCTCGTCACTTTGGTCACAGGCAGCTGTGCCATCGAGCGTGTCACATAGCGCTCAGATATCAGTGGGCCTCACACAATCCACAAGTGTCCAGTGTCCAAAAGTGTGCGCAGAGATTCAAAATCTCCATTATCCTCTCGTCACTTTGGTCACAGGCAGCTGTGCCATCGAGCCTGTCACATAGTGGTCAGATATCAGTGGGCCTCACACAATCGACAAGTGTCCAGTGTCCAAAAGTGTGCGCAGAGATTCAAAATCTCCATTATCCTCTCGTCACTTTGGTCACAGGCAGCTGTGCCATCGAGCCTGTCACATAGCGCTCAGATATCAGTGGGCCTCACACAATCCAAAAGTGTCCACTGTCCACAAGTGTGTGCAGAAATTCTAAATCTCCCCTGTCCTATAGACACCTTGTACCTTGTTTTACATTACTATATAGTTTGTTGGATTTTGTCTACATTTCTACCAAAAATGAGGAAGGCTGGTGGAAGAGGCCATGGAATTGGGCGGGGGTTGGCAGCTGGTAATGATGGTGTTGGTGGTGGATCTGATGGTAGTGGCAAGAGCAAAATAGGACCGAATGCAGGAGGTGCTGACCCTGCATCATCGTCTGGCTACATAAGGCCTCGAACGCTTAGTTTTCTAGGAGTTGGCAAACCGCTTTTAAAGGCAGAGCATCAGGAAAAAGTTTTGTCTTACATTGCTGATTCAGCCTCCAGCTCTATCGCCTCCTCTTCTTCAGTTGTAAAAAGTAAAAGCACTGAGTCGTCATTGGAGGCTCATGTTCATGAACCACACCTTTCCTTGTGTCCTTCACCCCAACCAAGATTGAAGGATGACGCAGGCCATACTACTGATTACTCCATGGAGCTGTTTTCACATACCATGCCTGGATTATCAAGTGAAATGGTGAATTACCCAGGCCAAGATGAATCTGACATGGAGTGCACTGATGCACAGCCGCTGATGGATGATTCTGCTGGTACATTCACTCAGAGCACTACATTGTCCTCGCAGTGAAAACCAAAAGCAAAACACAAAACAAATATCCTGGAATAAAAAAGTAAAAAAATATATTGCAAAAAATTGCATGAAGGTAGTAATAATAGTAATAATAAGGGTATTTAGTTAACATAATTTGATCAAAATAATATAGAAGCCATCCCGCCACGTCACGGCAACCCTTGTGGGACAGTCCTAACTCTTGTATTTAAAACCTTTCCACTTGTCAAGTGACGTAAATGTGAACAAGGACAGAGGGACTGAACCACCAGTAATAGTATAGGCCAGACAGGATGGATTTTCCAACTCAGAAACAGGGCGGTCACACCCTTATATGCACAGAATGCACAATGAAACAAATGAGAAACTGGGTCTGAGCAGAAAAAGTAAATTAATGTGCATGCAAAATGTAATTGCATATGAACACATGACCTTTACACAGAGAAAACCAAAAGCAAAACACAAAACAAATATCCTGGAATAAAAAAGTAAAAAAATATATTGCAAAAATTGCATGAAGGTAGTAATAATAGTAATAATAAGGGTATTTAGTTAACATAATTTTGATCAAAATAATGTAGAAGCCATCCCGCCACGTCACGGCAACCCTTGTGGGACAGTGCTAACTCTTGTATTTAAAACCTTTCCACTTGTCAAGTGACGTAAATGTGAACAAGGACAGAGGGACTGAACCACCAATAATAGTATAGGCCAGACAGGATGGATTTTCCAACTCAGAAACAGGGCGGTCACACCCTTATGATTCTGCTGGTACATTCACTCAGAGCACTACATTGTCCTCGCAGTGTACAGAGCCAGATTTTGACCCTGATGAGACTCAGGTGCCCCTTCCCGCACACTATACCACCATACACGGTGACACAGAGAAAGGTGCACATGACATAGAAGAGGAGGTGATGGATGGCCCAGTTGTTGACCCAGATTGGCATCCATTGGGGGAAGAGGGTGCTGCTTCCAATAGCTCAGATGAGGAGCATCCACAGCAGACATCGACATCGCAATAGCTGTTATCTGGCAGGCTCGGAGCACTCCAAAGACAGGTTCCAAACATCAAAAGAGTTGCTGGACAGCTTGTCCAGAGGGTCAAAAGATCACAGCGTGCTAGGCCGCAAAATGTCTGCCAAAGTAGGAAGAGTGCAGTGTGGCACTTTTTTGAACAAAATCCTCATGATCAGGCCAAGGTTATCTGTAAGAAGTGCGCAAAGACCTTTAGCCGAGGGAAAAATCTGAAAAATTTGAATACCAGTTGCATGCTTAGACATTTAACCAGCATGCACTTGCAAGCGTGGACACAACACCAAACCTCAAGTGCCACATGTGCAACTGATCACAACGAAGGTAGTCAGCAACGCTACATTGTTTCCCCCACTGTAAGCCCACCAGTTAGCACAGCAGCAAATGTTGAGGTGTCGTTGCAAGACCACAGCAGTCAGGGAATCCCACTGTTATATCAACGAAAGACTGATTCTAGGCCATCAGAAAGAACACCAACTCCATCACCATCATCAACCCTCTCTCAGTCCGCCCTGTCCACCGCTACTTCCACCATATGCAGCTCTCAAGTCCAGCTCACCCTCCCAGACACTATGAGAAGGTCAAGAAAGTACTCAGTCTCTCATCCGCGTACACTGGGTTTGAACGCCCACATTGCCAAACTAATCTCGTTTGAGATGATGCCCTTTCGGTTGGTGGAAAGCACAGCTTTCCGCGAACTCATGGCCTATGCAGTACCACGCTATGACCTACCCAGTCGCCACTTCTTCTCTCGCAAAGCCATCCCAGCCCTCCACCATCATGTGAAAGACCGCATTGTCCATGCACTCAAGCAGTCAGTGAGTGGAAAGGTGCACCTCACAACTGATGCATGGTCCAGTCGGCATGGCCAGGGCCATTACGTGTCCATCACTGCGTACTGGGTTAATGTGGTGGATGCAGGGTCCATAGGGGACAGCGGTGGTGGGACAGTGCTGCCTAGCCCACGGTATAGGAAACAGTTGGCTGTAGGCGTTCGACCCTCCTCCTCCTCCAGAAGCGAAAGCTCGTCCACAGAGCGCAGTCGTACGAGCACTCCATCTGCAGCTGCCACTGTTGCACACGATGTGTCCCCCTATCGAGCAGCTAGTGGAAAGCGTCAGCAGGCTGTGTTGCAGATGATGTGTTTGGGCGACAGACACACCGCCGAGGTGCTGGCCGAGTACTTGAAGCGACAAACTGAGTCATGGCTGGGCAGTGTACATCTTGAGGCAGGCAAGGTAGTTAGTGATAACGGCCGTAATTTTGTGGCAGCCATAGCCCTTTCAAAACTCAGCCACATACCTTGCTTGGCTCACACCTTGAACCTGGTGGTGCAGTGCTTCCTCAAAAATTATCCGGAGTTAACAGCCCTGCTCCAGAAGGTGCGAAGACTGTGCGCGCACATCCGCCGGTCGCCTGTACACTCCGTTCGTATGCAGAAGCTGCAGCGATTGCTCCACCTTCCCAACCACCGCCTCATTATCGACATTGCAACAAGGTGGAACTCCACCCTGCACATGGTGGAGCGGCTGTGCGAGCAGAGGCAGGCCATAATGCATTTGTGGGAGGATACACGGCCAGGCACTTTGAGAGCAGACATGGAGTTGACAGGCGTGCAGTTATCGAAGCTGAAAGACCTTTGTAAAGTCCTTCAGTGTTTTGAGGAATGCACACGGCTGGTAAGCGCAGACGACGCCATCCTAAGCATGAGCATCCCACTTATGCGTCTGCTCATGCAAACTTTGACGCACCTTAAGGAGCAGGCGCCTGCAGCCAATGTTGATGAGTAGGAAGAGGAGGAGGGAATCCTTGATGACATTCAGCCATTGTCTGCTCAGGGACCTCTCCTGGACAAGGTGGAGGAAGAAGAGGAGGAGGAGGAGGATGATGGGGATGATTACTTAGGGGAGGAGGATGCATCTCGTGGGGCAAGTGAAAATGTTGGCGTGGCAAGGTCTGGTACAGGGTTTGTGCGTGACTGGAGGGATGTGGATTTGCCAGAAAGTGCTCCTCCACCCAGCACTCGCAGTGCATCATTGACACCGGGAACATTGGCCCACATGTCAGATTATGCCTTGCGGATCCTAAAAAGGGACCCCCGCATTGCCAAAATGATGAACGATGACGACTACTGGTTGGCCAGCATCCTGGATCCACGCTATAAAGGCAAATTACAAAACATCATGCCACAGGAGAACCTTGACCTAATATTGGCTAATAAACAAGCAACTCTGGTAAATCGGTTGCTTGAGGCATTCCCAGCACACAGCAGCGGTGATGGTTCTCACATGAGCCGTACGGGCCGGGGGCAGCTTGGCAGAGGTGTTCGTGGTGCACACAGCAGAAGTGGCGTTGGAGACAGGGGTTTCATGACAATGTTGTGGACTGATTTTTCAAATACCGCTCACACAACTGGTAATACAGCATCGATGGAAAGTGACAGGAGACAGCAGTTGTCAACTATGGTTACAAACTACTTTTCCTCCCATATCGATGTTCTCCCACACAGGTCATTCCCCTTTGACTATTGGGCCGCTAAACTGGACACCTGGCCTGAATTGGCACAATATGCCTTACAGGAGCTCGCTTGCCCAGCTGCAAGTGTGCTATCGGAAAGAGTCTTCAGTGCAGCTGGATCAATCCTGACAGAAAAAAGGACCCGTCTGTCAACCCAAAATGTGGATGATCTAACCTTCATTAAAATGAACCACGCATGGGTTTCCAAGGATTTTGTCCCACCTTCCCCTGATGACACATACGGTGACAGAAAAATGGCTTGCTTTGGTCCACCTCTTCCTCGTACTTCACCTATTTCGCCTTTTGCATCAGCTGAATGTCCAACATCAACATATGCCACTTTCTAAAACTCCCTAACTGTGCTGCCTCCCCCCCCATGGCCGGGGTCACCACCTACCGCACGACACCGTGCGAGTGCCGTTGCCCTGGACAGGTGGGTAGGCCGACTCTTGGGCGCGGGCACTGGCACAGGGTCCCTCATAGTGCAATCAAGTGTCTCTGACGGTGGTGGTGCACACCCACCGTCAGACACACCGCTGTATTATGAGGGGCCCAGTGCCAGTACCGACACCCACGAGTGGGCCCCCCTTGCTTGGGCAGGGCCCCAGCATTTGCAATCTTTACCTCTCCCTGCTCCTCCGCTGTGTAATCTGGGCCGTCAAATCCATACTGTGCCTGACACCGTCTGAGCCTGCCTCCTGAGACATATATTTTGAATGTGTACGCTATCCATACATGTTATCCGGGGATACAGTACCCTTTCTAACCTTTGTGCAATCACGTGCAATCCATACTGTGCCTGACACCATCTGAGCCTGCCTCCTGAGACATATATTTTGAATGTGTACGCTATCCATACATGTTATCCAGGGATACGGTACCCTTTCTAACCTTTGTGCAATCACGTGCAATCCATACTGGGCGTGAGAACGGCTGGCGAGCTGTTAAGCAAGCTACAGCACCTGTCCAGACAAGTACAGGGATTCCCTAGCGAGGAGACTTATTTGATTGTTTTCAATGTTGGGACAGCAATTTTTGGGGAGCACTATACTCTGGAGAATGATAGATGGGGCCCACCATACACTGGAACATTCCAAAGGTGGACATCAGACACTGGAGCAGCATTTACAGGGCCCATTATACACTAGAGCATTAGAAATGGGGCCCATTATGTTTGGAGCATTATTTGGGCCCATAAGACAGTGGAGCTTCATCCATGGGGACCAACATATACTGTAGCATTATGTGGAGCTCATCATATACTGTTTCAAACATTATATGGGACCAATGATTCTGTATGGAGAAATAGATGGGCCTCGTCATGAGATGTAAAAAGTGAGGTATTTTTCATTGTACTATACCGCTATTTATCTGCCGTATCGGAGCATGATGAGTTGTGGTATGTGTTAAAGGGGCGCTCTTTCGCCCAGGGCACATGAAAACCTGCAGCCAGCCCTCCCCCCCACAACTTTAGCCAAATAACCCCCATTTTTCAGTGCGTAACTTGTATTATGAAGTTAATTAAGGTTGACAAGCTTAAGTAAGAAGAATTGATGCTTTTGGCATTCAAATGGGCACTGTAGGTGTGTTTCCTGTCCTCCTCTCACTGCCGACTTTTATTCCCCATTGACTTAGATTGGGTTTCGTGTTTCGGGACGACCCCGACTTTTCCCTATAATCGGACGATCTTGCTCAACCCGACTTTTGGAAAAGTCGGGTTTCACGAAACTAAACGCGACCCTAAAAAAACAAAAGTCGCTCAACTCTACTTATTACGCCTTCTAAACTCTTGACATTGCGCCCTAGGCAAAACCCTATCACATTGCATGGGTTCAGAAGTTTTTTTCAAAAGGCAGCACCGCCTCTCGCATACTTTTACATTCACGTAAACGTCGATCAATTTGAATGGCTAATGACATGGAGTCGTTAAGACCAGAGGGGACAGGAAATCCCACCATAACATCTTTTACAGTTTCTGCCAGACCTTTCCGAAAGAGAGCTGCTAGGGCATAATCATTCCATTTAGTAAGGACCGCCCACATTCAGACGTTCTGGCAATATAACTCCGCAGCATTCTGACCCTGGCTCAATGCCAGTAAGGTTTTCTCAGCTTGATTAATAGCATTAGGTTCATCATACAACAACCCCAGGGCCTGAAAAAACGCATCTACATTAGCCAGAATAGGAACTCCATGTGCCAGAGAAAAAGCCCAATCCTGGCGATCGCCGCACAGCAGGGAGATGACAATTTTAACCTGCTGCACCGAGCTCCCCGATGAAGTAGGTTTGAAAACAAGAAATAGTTTACAGTTATTCTTGAAATTCAAAAATTTTGACCAATCCCCCAAAAACACATCTACCAAAGAACTACCAAGGGAAGCCTGCCCAATTATATGCTCCCAGCCAGTAATCCCAGATTCCCAATTATTATCGTCAGGTGGCAAACTTCCATCAACTTGGCCAGCTCCACTACCCCCAGTTACCACCAGAGGGAGCAGAGGGAGCTCCGGCTCAGAAGTCGGAGCAAGGGAATTCAGAACAGATAGTACTACTTCCACAGATATGGGTGCAGGTTACACTGATTGGCATAATGGACAGTTCTCCCACAAGTGGATGGGTGCAGAGTATACACAGCAGCATGAAAGACAGTACTCCACCAGGAAGGGGGTGCAGAGTACACACAACGGCTTAAGGACTGTACCCCCAAAGATATGGGTATAGAGTACACGCAGCGGCTTTCAGCAAGTACTAGGACAGTACTTCCACAGATATGGTTGCAGAGTTTACAACGGCTTAAAGGACAGATGGGGTGGGCAGAATACATACAGCAGCTTAATAGGCCGAACTTCCACAGGCAGAGTACACTGAGCTGCTTAAAGGACAGTACTCCCACAGGCATGGGGTGCAGAGTACTTACAGCTGCTTAAAGAACAGTTCTCCCACACATATGGGGGCAGAGTACATGCAGTGGCTTAAAGGACAGTAATCCCACAAGCAGGGGGGTACATAGTACACTCATCTGCTTAAAGGACAGTACTACAACAGGTGGGGGGACTGCAGAGTACAGTCAGCTGCTTACAGGACAGTACTTCCACAGGCAGGGGTGCAGAGTATACTCAGCTGCTTTGTGACACAAGTCATGGCAGTAAATATATATACTACTTACTGTAAGTAAAGAGAGGTCAAACTATCCAAGGTCAGGTCCAGAAAATGGCACAGTACGGCAAAGGGAAGTCAGAGACGAAGTCCAATACACGAGCCAAGTTCAGGAAAGCCAGAGAGACAAAACAGTTTACAGGGAGCAGGAACAAGCAAAGTCAGGTCACAAGCAAAGGGTCTGAGTCCGGGAAGAGAATCAAGTCAAGCAGGGTCAGGCACAGAGTGCAGAGGGATCAATGTTCCACAGGCTACAGCAAGTGTATGGTTGACACTGGGGGGAGGAACTAGCATGCTTAAGTAGAAGCCTGATTAAGGAAAATGAACACAGGTGACTGCAGCACAAGACCCAGCACAGACTGACAGCCCCCACACAAAGTAATAAAAAGAAACAGTGGAAATCGTGACATGCTTAAAGGACTGTCCTCCAAGAAGCAGGGGGGCACAGTACACACAGCTGCTTAAAGGACAGTACTATGACAGGCAGGGGAGTGCAGAGAACAATATTCTCACAGATATGGGGGCAGAGTGCACACAGCGGCTTAAAGAACAGTACTCCCACAGGTGGGAGGTGCAGAGTACACACATCAGTTTATAGGACAGTACTTCCAATGCTGGGAGACTGTGTGGATGATGTAGGGATGCATCATCCACACGAAGCAAGAAGTATGGAGATCTAAGAAGATGGTAGGTGTCAGACCAAGAAAAGTGACAACCAGGTGAAGTATAATCTATCTTTTTTTTATGTAGTGCCAACATTTTCCTCAGCACTTTACAGTTTGCCCACATTATCATATATAATATCATAATATAATAAAAGGTCTTTTTCTTCTCTTTCAGGCTAGGTTGGGGG
The DNA here is from genome assembly GCF_039654945.1 of Dendrobates tinctorius. NCBI lineage: Eukaryota > Metazoa > Chordata > Amphibia > Anura > Dendrobatidae > Dendrobates > Dendrobates tinctorius. The sequence continues at coordinate 16,126,375 of NW_027361749.1, forward strand.
AAAAGATTTACTCAAGGGTGGATAAAAATAAAAAAGTACCACAAGATCAGAGCAGAATGTGCAGCATGAATGATGATACAATGATGATACAATGATAAAATAATAAAGATGATAATAACAAATGGCAAAATTTTTTGTGGAAAAAATGCCTTTATTAAAATATATTGGCACAACAATTAAGTGCATTAAAATTATATATATATATAATCATAAAAAAGAAAAAATATTAATAATAAAATATAAAACCACATATGCGGTATACTTATGTGCTTCTTTTGCCCCATCGTATGCCAACCTGTTCCTGGGTCTGTGGGAGAGGGACCTATTTTTATCTGGTAATTATACATCGACTGAGAGCATCCCATTTTGGACGCGCTATATTGACGATGTGTTTTTTATTTGGCAAGATTCCATCGACAAGTTATCTAAATTCATTGGAATACTTAACTCGAATGATATCAATGTGCATCTTACCTTCCGGTGTAGTTGTGAGGTCATTGACTTTTTGGATGTTCGTGTGGTGAGGGATGGTGATGATTGCTTGCAAACAGACCTATTTAGAAAACAAACGGCAGTTAATTCCCTTCTTCACGCTTCATCTTCACATCCTCGCAGTTTGATCAATTCTATTCCAATTGGGCAATTTCTACGCTTAAGACGCATTTGTTCTACAGAAATAGATTTTTTAAGACAAGCAGAATCTTTGAAAGAAAGATTCATTGAGCGGGGTTATAGCCGTCGTGCTATAAAAAGGGCTTTCAATAGAGCAAGACATCAATCTCAACATGGTGTGTTGTATGATAGTAATGAAGCTAAACTTAGTTCCAAGGAAGTAGTTAGATTCATTACTAACTTCAATGGCCAAAATGAACAACTCAGATTTTGCTTGAATAAATTCTGGCCTATTTTGAAGGCAGATCCCATTATTGCGAATTACATTGGAGATCATCCAAATATTACATTTCGGAGATCACGCAATTTAGGTGACTGCTTAGTGAAAAGCCACTATGTCAAGAAACCAGTCAATAAAAATTTTTTTGGACAGGTTAAACAAACTATGGGCTGCAAACCATGTGGGCAGTGTATAGCTTGCCCTAATATTGTCAGGGCTAGTACATTCAATAGCTCTGACAATGTTCACACTTTTAATATTAGGAAGTCCATAACCTGCTCATCGACTGCTGTCATTTATTATGCTACATGCCCCTGCCCCCTCATCTATGTTGGCCTTACCACCCACCAGCTCAAGGTGAGGGTGCGGGAGCATGTCTTAGGCATAAAGGCAGCTGTCGACGTTGAAGATATTTCCTCACTCAAAACCCTTTCTAGACACTTTAAAATGCACCATGATTGTGATTCCTCATTACTGAAAGTAATTGGCATTGACATGGTGTGTTTGGGTGATAGAGGGGGCAATGTCAGTAAATTGCTTGCGCAACTTGAGACACAATGGATATGGACACTAGGTACTGTGTCTCCACTTGGTCTCAATGAGAGTCTTTCGTTCATTCCATTTTTATAATTTTTGTGCATTTTAACTTTTTTATATTTTATATTTTCAGTTACCATGGATGTGACTTTATGAGGATCATTTCATCTATCTTATCTTTGGACAGAGGAAGCAATGAAGAATTGTCATATTATTTTATTTTTATTTTTATTTTTTGGATGGTTGTTTTTATCACTGTATTATTATCATTGTGCTTGTATAATCACATTATTTTTTCATGCACTATTGTAATTTTCATGTTTTATCATGAAATTACCATTATATGTTTATATATACATATTCTTCTATTTATCACGTCATATCTTTTACACACTATTATTTTTCTCATCATTATTATTATTCCTCCCCTTCCATTTATTTGAGGCAGTCATTTGCATTGAACTGTGCGCGTGCGCGGTCCTGGCACCGGTGATTTGCATGGTGGCGGCGTTTTGTCGCCTGCCACCATTCGGTTTCCGTGTTGCTGTGTCTGCGCATGCGCCGCCATGTTCTCTGCCTGTGTTCTCCCTCATTATATTATTATACCACCCGCGGATGCTATTAAATAAGCCGTTGTTTAGCCATATGTGTGCTACTATTGCTATTTTTTAACGAGCATTGAGCTACATGTATTTGTCATTGATGACGCTGTTGATTTACATGGCAACGGCGTCTGACCATACCCAGAAGTACTCGATCACATGACTTGGATTAGTCCTTGACTTCCGGGTTTTAGTAGCGGCGCATGCGCTGGTGTGGTATTTTGGGTTTAATTGATTCCCCTATAAATAATCGTCCGTCCACACTACGATGTATCTATCCCCCTGACGAAGGAGATTTTATTTCCCAAACGCGCGTCGGGGCGCGTCACTATATTATCCACATTGCGGTCATTGGCTTACAGGTATTTTTTTGGTTTAATAGCACACGCCTTAGGGCGTTTTTTACTTATTTGCACAGCTGCACTTTTGGCACATTTATTAATGTATATTTTTTTTGTGTCACTATAATTATGCACTTCTCTACCTGTATCATTAATTCAGCCTCTTTTGTTATGGAACGGGTTTTCCAATATACATAAGTATACCGCATATGTGGTTTTATATTTTATTATTAATATTTTTTCTTTTTTATGATTATATATATATATAACTTTAATGCACTTAATTGTTGTGCCAATATATTTTAATAAAGGCATTTTTTCCACAAAAAATTTTGCCATTTGTTATTATCATCTTTATTATTTTATCATTGTATCATCATTGTATCATCATTCATGCTGCACATTCTGCTTAGATCTTGTGGTACTTTTTTATTTTTATCCACCCTTGAGTAAATCTTTTCATACACACCGGATGGTCTGCCATCCTTTTCTTGGGAGATTGGTTCAATCACACTTTTTTATATATTTATATCTTTATTTATATTAATGTGATTATTACACTTTATATTAGTATTTTGTTTGTTTGTATATTTTTTCTCCAGGCTGGGTTGGGGGCAGATATACAGCATTATAGAATGCTGTGTATCAGGCCTAAAAGGTGGTGGCCATATCTCATGTCGGCAAAACCAGGTTAAAGGTTCACATTAAGGCTGAGTTCACACTTAGCGTTTTTTCTCGTTTTTGCGGTGGTTTTAAACACGCGATTTTTTCCTCTAAAATATAAAAAATAAGCATCCCATGCATTCCTATGGGATTCTGCAATGCTGTGGTAATGCTGCATTTTTTTCCGTGGCAGAATCGCTTCAAGGTAAAAAATGCAGCATGCTCATTAACTTAGCGGAATCGCGGCGATCCCGCACCCATAGGAAGGCATTGTTCTGCTTACTTTCTGCATGTGGCTGTGCACACCATGCGAAAAGTAAGCAGAACATTTGCGGATGGTACCCACAGTCCGGAGGAGAGGAGACTGTCCTCCGGGTTCTGGGCACCATATCCCTGTGAAAAATAGAATTTAAAATAAAAAATATTGTTATTCTTACCTTCCGGCGTCGGAGCGCGCCATCATCGCGTTTAACGAGTGTGACCATCCTGTCAATCAGTTCTCCAAGTGATGCTCCAGATCGCTTGGAAAATGCTAGCATTTTGCAAGCTAATTACGCTTGCAAAATGCTAGTTTTTCCGCGGGAAAATCGCAGGAATTTAAAATGCGATTTTCCCGTGGAATGGAATCCGGAATTCTCGCGGTAATTTCCGCAAGAGTTCTGCTACGTGTGAATGTAGCCTAAGGGTCCAGCCACTCATTTCAGCTACTGTGACATTACTAAGTGCTGCCTGTGGAACTACATGTCCCAGCTGGCCACTTTTTAACTTCCCCTGTGGCTCACCATAAGGCCATGTGCACACGATGCAGATTTGCAGCGTTTCCGCAGCTGATTTTACCGAGCAGAAATGTTGCATATCCGCATTGTGATGTACAGTACCTTTAAAATGAATGAAAAAAAAAAAACGCTGTGCAGACGCTGCGGATTTTTCCGCGCGGTTTTCCTGCGGTACAAAATCCGCAGCATGTTGCTTCTTTTGTGCGGTTTTCTATCTCCCCTGTTACCAAATCCGCAGGGGGAAGACCGCAATGGAAAACCGCACAAAAACCGCATGAAAACTGCGTGAAAAATGGAAGAAATCCGCAGGAAAAATGCAGGTCATTTGACCTGCGGTTTTCTTCCATTTTGCACGGAAAAATCGGCAGGGCTCAAAACTCCGTCTGCACTCAGCCTAAAAGAGGTCAGTCACTTTCTTTTTAGTGCAGCTTTCCTCACACACCAACCAGCCCTTCTGTCCATACAATGGCTGCTGGTGAAAGAGCATGTGACCAGACCTATCCATTAGCCTCCTCACAAAGAAAAGCAGCTGTCTCTCTTGATTAGGTATTTTATACCATGTGGTGTGATAGCTGCAAGGCATTATGGGAAATCCTCATGTCGGAGATCATGTCCATTTTCTGTGACAGATGCAATATTTCTTTTTCATTCTTTAGCATGAACTGAATAGCAAGTTGATCAAATTCATCAAGACCTGCAAAATTCATCAAATGTGAATTGAGTTTGATTTGCATCAAGTCAATTAGATAATCTCTAATGGTGAAGTAAAGAACTGTATTCAAAACTACAACTTGTGCTGTAAAAATAAATCCAAGCCCTTGTGTGAGTATTTTCCTCCAAAAAATAATTATGGCTTTTGAAGAAGAGTGGTAGTGGGGAAACAAAAGCCAAGAAATGAAAACTAGTTCAGTGAGAAAGGGGCTAAAACTCATTTTGTCCTAACTTTAAAACTTTATGGCCTCAATTAATAATTTGTGTTTTTTTAAGATACTTTCCTCTTACTTCTTGTGGTATTAGTTGCTGTTTTTTGTAAAAAATGCTGATCTGAAGACTTAAGGTACTGTCACACTTAGCGATGTACCAGCGATCCCGACCAGCGATATGACGTGGTCAGAATCGCTGGTACATCGCTAAGTGGTGGCTAGTGAGCTGCCACACAGGCAGATCTCACCAGCGACATCACTGGGGACGGGGGTCGCTACTTACCTGTCACACTAGGCGATCCTGCGTCCTCCCGCCCGGCTCCACGTGTCGCTCGTCATCACAGCAGGAAGCACCGCAGGAAGCTGACGACGAGAAGCAGTACTGGACGTTCTCGCGCCATCAGCGATAAGCAGCGGGGGAGCGGGTTGTAGGTAAGTATCACACTCAGCGATATCGCTAGCAATATCGATATAACATCACAAGTTATAGCGATATTGCAAGCGATATCACTTAGTGTGACAGTACCTTTACTATGTAAGGGTAACGTACTGTACTCAGCCTACTGATAAATGTACTAATGATTGCTATGAGGGTATCACCATGCCGTGACACACAGCTGTGAGCGCAACTACTATGAGAAAATACTGTGTGATAGACACGTTTAGAATACTGTGTTTTCCTAAATGGAGGTTGTCAATCATGTGTCATTCATTCTAGAGTCGAATTTTATGTGCCCTAATGGCCTCTGTAAATTATTACATATACTTCTTGACCTTTCTCATAAAAGCTATGCTCATGCTTAAATATCAGACATAGGTGGAAAGCTTCCTGTCACCACTGGATGATGGAGTGCCCATTGGATTCACAATGTGTTATTCCCAGTGCTCATCATTTACACACAACTGCTGATATCAAATCATAGGGAATGTGTCATGTCGGACGCTGTTCACACCACAGCGTCCGGCAGGCAGAGGTAGTTCCACCTCCAGCCACTATAGCCTCAGTGGCGCCGGCTTGATCTTCAGGCTCTCGGGGGTTAATCCTGCTGGAGACCAGGTTGGATGGTTAGTCACGCCCTCGGTCTTTAAATAGTCATGCTGGCCTATGGGCGTCGCCGATTATAGCTTGTGTTTCATACCAAGTGGTTCCGGTCTGGAGTGGAGGTGTTGCAGAGAGAGAGATTCGTATCTGGTGGAATATGATCCTTTGTTATCCTTTCTCCTTCCCATATTTGTGTTTAGTTGTGCCCTGTTCACATTACTGTATATTCCTGTGTGTGTGCGGCGCAGTGCAGTTTAAGTTCTCCCTGTCTGTCATAATTTGTGTGGGGGCTTTGGTGGTGTGACTCCTCACTGGGTGGAGGGTGGAGGGTTAAGTGCAGGGCTGAGCAGGAGGCAAGGAGAGGTTGGAGGCTCAGGCATTTGCACCATCAGCAAAAACCCTGGGTTGAGGGTCAGACAGGGTTTCTCCTAGTTAAAGGGACATCACAGGGGCCTCGGGTATTTCAGCCTTAGTGGAACTAAGCCCTCCGTGACATTTTAATCGGCCCACATTTTTTCAGGAGTCCATGGATCCATTAGATTCCATAACCCGCCAATTGGCGGCGCTGTCCATACAGGTCTCCGAGTTGAAAGGGGCAGTTCAGCAGCCGAAGTTTCCGCTGCCAGAACGATTTTCAGGGGATCGCAGCAAATTTGTCGTATTTCGGGAGGCCTGCAAGTTATACTTCCGTATGCGGCCAATCTCCTCAGGTAATGAGGCCCAGCGGGTAGGGCTGGTGTTGTCATTACTGAGTGGTGACCCCCAAGCATGGGCATTTTCCTTACCAGCTGACTGCTACATTTCATTCTGTTGATAATGTTTTTTCTGCCCTCGGGCTCATTTACAATGATCCTGACCGACTGGCTCTAGCGGAATCTAAAATCCGCGCCCTCCGCCAGGGGGAGCGCTTGGCAGAGGACTATTGTTCGGAATTTCGCCGCTGGGCCGTAGACACACAGTTGAATGACCCAGCACTGCGGAGCCAGTTTATTCATGGGGTATCAGGGAGGGTTAAACAAGCCCTCCTGATGTATGAGACTCCGGCATCGTTGGAGTCTGCCATGAGTTTGGTGATACGTATTGATCGCCGTTTTCGTCAGGCGGCACAGGAGACGCTACCTCTGGGGGAAAGCAGAGGTGCAAGTGTGGTTGAAGTAGATGAGTTCCCTGAACCTATGCAGATTGCTGGCGTGGCACAGGTTAAGCGTCGCGCTCCGGGATTCCGCAAACCCGGAGCATGTTTCTACTGTGGTAAAAGTGGTCATTATGTTAACGTTTGCCCGGGACTACCTAAGAGGGTCACATCGGCGGAAAACTGTTAAGCTCAGAGGGTATGGAGGAGACCCAACTGAGCGTATGCATATCCTCCATGATGGTATCACAATGTATGCTCCCTGCCAAGGTTATTATTGCGGGCAGAGAGCTACCAATATCAGTGTTTGTGGATAGCGGTTCCGCCACCAATCTCATAGATGAGGAGTTTGCACACACCGCCGGGTTTAAGATCGAAAAACTTCCTCACCCCATACAGGTGGTGACCATTAATGCTGTTCCCCTCCCTCAAGGGGAGATTACGGAGTTTGTGGCAGAGGTGAAACTCCACATTGGGGTCCTACATTCTGAGTCGGTTACATGTAGGGTCCTCCGTAATCTCCCAGCACAAATGGTCCTGGGTTTTCCATGGTTGTCCAGGCACAACCCGGTAATTGATTGGAAAACTCAGGACATAGTACAATGGAGTGGTTTCTGCCAAGACAATTGCTTGGTCACATGTGTGTCCGCCGTGACGCCCAGCCTGCCGGAGGCTTTGCAGGATTTCGCGGATGTTTTCTCTGAGAAGGGTTGCTCAGAACTGCCTCCACATAGAGCCTATGACTGTGCGATTAGGTTAAAACCTGGGGCCAAATTACCTAAGGCCAGGATGTTTAATATTTCTGGTCATGAGAGACAAGCTCTGAAAGACTACATCGCGGAGAGTCTGAGCAAAGGACACATCCGGCCTTCGTCCTCGCCTGTAGCCGCGGGGTTTTTCTTCATTAAGAAGAAAGATGGGGGTCTGGATTTCCGAGAGTTAAACCAGATTACTATCCGTGATCCCTACCCAATGCCGTTAATCCCGGATTTGTTCAACCAGGTAGCGGGGGCGAAATGGTTCTCCAAGCTGGACCTCAGGGGGGCGTATAACCTCATAAGGGTCCGTCAGGGGGATGAGTGGAAGACGGCGTTTAACACTCCTGAGGGTCATTTTGAGAGTCTGGTTATGCCGTTTGGGTTGACCACCGCGCCGGCCGTTTTCCAACATTTTATTAATGATGTATTTGCTCATGTCCTGGGGAGATTTGTGATTGTATACCTGGATGATATCCTCATTTATTCTAGCGATCGGGACACTCATTTGGAGCATGTCAGGCAGGTGTTACAGTTGCTCCGGGAGAACCAGCTCTATGCTAAGCTGGAAAAATGTTTATTTTTTGTCCAGGAGTTGCCCTTTTTGGGATATATTGTGTCCGCAGCCAGGTTTAAAATGGACACCGCTAAGGTGCAAGCGGTGCTGCAATGGGAGAGGCCGGAGAGTCTGAAAGCACTCCAGCGGTGCCTTGGGTTTGCGAATTATTATAGGAAATTTATAAAACACTTTTCGACTATCGCCAAACCGCTCACGGACATGACAAAAAAGGGTGCTGATCTGGCGAACTGGCCTGAGGTGGCTATATGTGCATTTGAGCGTCTGAAGAATAGTTTTGCTTCAGCCCCCATTCTGGTGCAACCAGACGTGTCTAAACCTTTTGTGGTGGAGGTTGATGTGTCGGAGGTGGGAGTGGGAGCAGTACTGTCTCAAGGCTCGTCCTTGAGCGAGATGCATCCATGCGCCTACTTCTCCAAGAAGCTGTCGCCGGCCGAACGGAATTATGATATCAGCAACAGGGAGTTGTTGGCCATCAAACTGGCTTTTGAGGAATGGCGACACTTCTTGGAGGGGGCGGCTCACCAGGTCACAGTCATCACCGACCATAAGAATCTGCTCTATCTGGAGTCGGCCAAGCGTCTGTCTCCTAGGCAGGCTCGCTGGGCATTGTTTTTTACTCGTTTCAATTTTCTTGTGACTTACCATCCCGGGGCTAAAAACACCAAGGCGGATGCTTTGTCTAGGTGTTTTCCGGGGGGAGAACCTCGGAAGAGCCGGTACTCATCCTCCAGAAAGGGGTAGTGGTCTCGGCTCTCACGACGGAGGTAGAGGCGGAGATTGCCGAGGCCCAAAAGGAGGTACCACCAGGACTTCCCGCCAACAAATCATTTGTACCCCTGCATCTTCGGCTTAAGGTGTTGAAGGAACACCACGACTTGGTACTGGCTGGTCATCCAGGGGTGAGGGGCACCTTAGAGCTGGTATCGCGTCATTTCTGGTGGCCCAAAATCCGGCAGGACGTGGTCTCATACGTGGCAGCTTGCATCATGTGCGCTAGGGCTAAGTCACCCCGTACCCGTCCTGCTGGCACGCTATAGCCTCTGGGGGTACCCAATAGGCCATGGACAGAAATCTCCATGGATTTCATCACTGACTTGCCAGCCTCGGCGGGGAACATGGTCATCCTGGTGGTGGTTGACCGTTTTTCAAAGATGGCGCATTTTGTGGCGTTGTCTTCATTGCCCAATGCTAAGATGTTGGCTCAGGTATTTGTGAAGGAGGTGGTCAGACTCCACGGAGTACCGTCGGACATAGTATCTGATAGGGGTACGGAATTTGTGGCGAGGTTTTGGAAAGCTTTTTGCTCACGTTTGGGGATCAAGTTGTCACATTCATCGGCGTTTCATCCACAGTCTAATGGACAAACTGAGCGCATGAACCAAAATCTAGAACAGTATTTACGATGCTTTGTGTCCGACAACCAGGAGGAGTGGTCTACTTTCCTTCCTCTGGCCGAATTTGCGTTAAATAATCACCACCAAGAGTCATCGGGAGAGTCTCCATTCTTTTGTGTGTACGGTCAACATCCTCAGTTTTGTACCTTACATCAGGGTGACTCGGGGGGTGTCCTGGAGGAGGATCAGCTAGGAGCCCAATTGTCATCAGTCTGGACGCGGGTGAAACAGCGTTTGTTGAGCATGAGTGCCAGGTACAAACGGGTGGGGACCTGTGTGTGGGTGAATGGTTGTGGTTAGCTACGAAGAACATAAAACTCAAAATTCCATCTTTAAAACTGGGTCCAAGGTTTATTGGGCCTTTTAGGATTTCTGCCATCATTAACCCAGTGGCTTATCGGTTGGAACTTCCTGTGGTGTACAAGATACACAACGTGTTTCACAGGGCTTTATTGAAAAAGGTGGTAGGCTCTGTGGACACGACGCCGATGCCACCTCCAGTCATGGTGGATGGCGATTTAGAGTTTGAGGTCGCTAAGGTAGTGGACTCTTGAGTAGTACGCCATACTCTTCAGTATTTGGTGCACTGGCGGGGGTATGGTCCGGAGGAGAGGTCTTGGGTTCCAGCCTCAGACATACATGCGGATCGGCTGGTCAGTTCTTTTCACCGTCGTCATCCGGACAAGCCGGGTCCTATGAGTCTTGAGGGTCCGGAGGTCCCTCGTAGAAGACGGGGTAATGTCATGTCGGACGCTGTTCACACCACAGCATCCGGCAGGCAGAGGTAGTTCCACCTCCAGCCACTATAGCCTCAGTGGCGCCGGCTTGATCTTCAGGCTCTCGGGGGTTAATCCTGCTGGAGACCAGGTTGGATGGTTAGTCACGCCCTCGGTCTTTAAATAGTCATGCTGGCCTATGGGCGTCGCCGATTATAGCTTGTGTTTCATACCAAGTGGTTCCGGTCTGGAGTGGAGGTGTTGCAGTGAGAGAGATTCGTATCTGGTGGCGTATGATCTGTTGTTATCCTTTCTCCTTCCCATATTTGTGTTTAGTTGTGCCCTGTTCACATTACTGTATATTCCTGTGTGTGTGCGGCACAGTGCAGTTTAAGTTCTCCCTGTCTGTCATAATTTGTGTGGGGGCTTTGGTGGTGTGACTCCTCACTGGGTGGAGGGTGGAGGGTTAAGTGCAGGGCTGAGCAGGAGGCAAGGAGAGGTTGGAGGCTCAGGCATTTGCACCATCAGCAAAAACCCTGGGTTGAGGGTCAGACAGGGTTTCTCCTAGTTAAATGGGACATCACAGGGGCCCCGGGTATTTCAGCCTTAGTGGAACTAAGCCCCCCATGACAGAATGTTTGATTATAGTTACTGCGTCTACCCAAATCACAATCGCTTATCAAGGGAGTTCGATAAATGTGACTCCAAATAATCACAGCAATAATTCAGTAGTTGTCTTTTGTTTTTACTCAGGTTCTGATATCTAATATTATTACTATAAATTAGCAAATTAATCCATAGAGGATTGAGTTCAATTTGAATTTCATGAAATCTGTGGTTTCACATGAATGTAATCAATCTATGATAAAATTCACGGTTACCAATGAAAAAAATGTCCGATGCTATTTCATGCATGCTACACATTCAGTAAGCGAGCTAAAGGCAACTGGCGTTGCAGCTCGGGTTTCCCTATAATTTCCTACAGCAATACATTGATCACATGATGTAGCACAGCCAAATAGGAGGGGCTAACATGGGCAGTATAAAACATAGGGGCCGGACAAGAGCGCCATTTTATGAGAGCACTGTGTAGGGCCAGAAGCGCTCAGAGCACACATGATATATATAGAAAAAGGCCTAATGTGATTGGGTACAGATTGAAAATTGAAGTTATATTCTGAATCTGTGAATACAAATCCAAGATTCAAATATTATCAGTGAACTGTTGTAGCGCCTCATCATCATCGATTCTGTGAAATAATACATTTGTGATATACTGCAGCAACAGCACCTTATAAGAAGGTTTTATGTTTTCACATAGTGACAGCAAGTAAGGATAATATTAAACCACTCATTGCAGACTTTACCACTAAATCTGAGTTCAAGGGTTGTTTCTGTTTATAAATGAATGTAAAATCTCTGTGTTTTAAGATTCGCCATATTCTTTTAAGATAAATTTCCCAAATTCTGTAATTTAGTCACAAGTGTTTAATTACCAAAGTGTGCACCTTGTTTTACTTTTTTTGAGCTTTCTTTATTGCTCCAATAATCTAAAATCATACAAGTCACCTGAAGAAAGCATCCAGTTATGCGTGTTTACTATCAGGATGTGATTCCACCAAGATTTCCTGGTTCCACCCTATTTGGTAAAGGAACGTGGACTTATTTTGATTTTTTTTGTAATGAGAAAAAAACCACATAACCCTGAAACTTATACACAAGTGTTCACCTACTAAAGTGTTGGCATTGTTTGAAATAAATTGTTGAGCCCTCTTCCTTACTCCAATGAGTCTAATATTAGACTTGTACACATACCACCTGAGTACAGTGCTTGCTCATGGTAAGTGATTTTACCTACATTTTTTGGTGGTCCCTTCCAACATTGTGAAGGCACGTTAGCTTTTTTTTCTTCAACTTTAATATGAAAGGCCTTTTTATTTTTGGAATGCCTGCTTTAATAGTCTACTCTAAATACTGTACACGTCATGGCAATACTGCCATTGTTGCCACATACTTGTTATCGGTCATGGACCTACGTATATCAACTTCACAACCCAGTATTTTAGGTTTCATTAACTTACTTTAAATTTTGGTTGAACATCATTACTTAAAGAAAAAAAAAAACAAAAAAAAAAACAAAACAAGTGAGTACGGTTTTGCAACTGTTTGATTTAGTCACATTTAACAATCTCAGGCGCCGCAGCAATACGCAACCTCTTTATTTAGGGTCAAGGTAAATTGTCAAGACAGGGAGAATTTTTAATAAAAATTTGGCTAAGTTTGTTTTAGAAACAAATGAAACATTATACTTTTGTCCAAAATGTATACCACATCAAACCTAGCATGGGTCGCGACAGATATGGCAGGGGGATAGAAAAAAACTAATATCAAGGATAAGAATGAAACTGGTTACTGGTAGGACTGACTAACACCACCGGTAGTGCTGGTAACAACCATCCCAAGAGCAGTAATACCAAATGCAAGTCACATTTGGCAAGCTCTGGCAGGATTATTATCAAAGAGAAAGTGGAAGGGGTAATGAGTATATATGCAATCATTCATCTCAATAACAGTTGGATGATTTAGCCTCTGACATAAACACCATTAGCGGGAGACTGAGCTCTGCTCAGCCAACCTCCTCCACCTCCATAACGGTTAATGATATGCAGAGTGAAATTTTCAATCCATCAACATGTGTTACCATTTTGCCCCCAAATCCCCTAACCCTCAGCCCCCTGCAAGCTAAGGAGCATTCTACACCGGAAAAAAAACTCTTTCTGTTGAAATTTTTAGTAATATAATTTATAGGAAAAAAGCACAGATAGTGTTTTATCTTACAAATAAAGGAAAAAACGTCTCAGTAATTAGCTGCTCACCTGATGTCAATGTATACACAAGCGGATAAAGCCAGCTGCTGCAGATCCACGGTCGGCATGCGACCACAACAAAATTGTTATATAGGAAGATTTTGGATTGTAATCCGTGCTGCCAGTAAATCTTCACTACGTCTGGTTTTGAATTTGCTGGCAGCGCGGATTACAATCCACAAATCTTCCTATATAACAATTCTGTTGAGATTTTGGAACCAATGAACAGTCAGCTTGTGTTTTGGAAACCATGGTGCCAGAGGACATGGACAACACGATTCTAATGCCAACCTGTGCTGTAGGCTCTGTGAATTAAGGTGGTAGGGACCTGGCGCTCAGAGCCAGGGTAAATCTCTGGGTGGGAATCAGGTTGGAAGGCAAAGAGCGCTGGGCATTTTACACACACTTGTCAGCTCAATTAACAAAAATGATGATTCTGTGTTGGGTAAAATCTAGAAACAGGGGTGATGAGTAGGTTCGTATCGTGTAGTTAGTAGCCAGTGCTAAACGCGCTTCTCCCAGTAGTCCGTTACAATGTTCAGAGTTCCAGGGGGAAGTCCGAAGCAGAGAGATAGAGATTTTTTTTTCCAGGTCAAAAGAATTGGTTCCCTTTATTTTCAATGGGCTTCATGATTCTGGTTCAAGTTCAGGTACAGTTCTGGTTCCCGAACCAAATTTTGGACAAAAGTTCAGGACGGGTACCAGAATCCAAACTTCCATGGTTCTGCTCATCACTAGTGATGAGGCAGTCAGGTCATCAGAGGAGGAATGGTGATACACAGCACAGGTGCCATGAATTAAAAGCATCCACAGTTTTTGCTTTAGTTAGCTCTGGAGCAGGTAATGCCACATATGCTGTTGGTGGAGGAGTTTCTACAGGGCCTGAAAGATCTAGTCGCGGTTATGGCAGGATATACATGCAGGCTTCTCATTTATGGGGGTTCTTTTGCACATTGCCACCAGAGGATTCTTTGGCACTCTAAGTGCTCTGCAAGAGGAAATTAAGCTGTGGATATACCGTCACTTATAGACTAGAAATTACAGCTTTTCTTCAGCACATGAAGCAACATCAATCACCTGCTTTTTTTACAAAGTCAAGCCATCCAGCAATCAGAGCAACCCCGAAGTTGTCCCCATTCTCGCCATGTTTGTCTTCCTGTCTGCCAAGCTGCACTCTTAGGTAACACCTGTTATCCTCACCACCATCATCATTGTCACCCTCCTCAACTACATGTAGTACTTCAAGTACACTTCCATCAAACAGGCAAACATACTGTACATTGAAGACTGCATGTTGAGGAAATAACCAAATGTTTACTATCATCCACTGGTTTGCCAACTAAACGTGCATCTTGTCAAGTTACTAGGGAATGATGCAGTTGCTGTCTTACATTCTTAAGAATTGTGCCACCTTTCGAGAAATGATAGCACACTCTCAGTCTTGTTAGATGATATAAAGCTGCCATTATTTCTCACAGAAGGGGTGACTAATCTCTGTTTTCAAATGCCGAAGAATGTAGACTGGTCTCTGTATGTGTCTTTGAGCTCCATAGTGCATTGCAGTATAGATACTTGATGCAATAACTGTAAACATGGACAATACATGAGTTTCACAGCTCATTGGGTGAATGTTTTCAGCAGCGATGCACAACCGCATCTGAGAGAGGTGGTGAGGTCTCTTCCACTGTGAGCTACACCACACAGTGGTTATCTGTCTCCTCCTACATCTTCTCCAAATCATGGTAAACTTACCGTATATGACCTCATCCCCAAAAAGCACAGAACCCATTAATGATTCCACACAGCACCCTCATCGTTTCTTTCCTTCTAAGCACTGTCAAGCAGTTTTAAAGCTTGAGCATCTAGGGTAGGAAAAGTTGCTGCTGTGCATTAAGAAGCAACCGGTCAGCTGGCTCCCAGTGAACCTCAACTTAAAATTGTTGTTAATGAAATGTGAAAAGAGGAGACACATCTTGCACATCTTCTTTGAATGCTTAACTCCATTCTGTGACTCCATTACTGACAAAGGCCACTGGCATTGCTGTGCACCGTGCCATTGCCCAAGGTCTAGTCGGTGACTGATGATGGAGGATCAGGGAAAGAAAAGTAATGGACAGTGGGGCTGCAAGGGTGGAAGGACAGGTGAGCGATGAGGAATTATTAATTTTTTTAACCTTTTGCTGGCTCTCTACAATTCAGTAAAATGGTTTCCGATGCTGGATGCCATTTTACTGAATTTGCACAGAGCTATTTGCAGAATATCCATATTCAGCTGAATGTAATTTTTTGTAAAATTTGAGTGTATATATGGGCTTATCTTTACAACTTACTAATATTAGTCAGCACAATTAATACTGTATCTTAGTTATGCCTTTGCAACATTGTTTGGATGTCCTTTATTCCCTGGTGAGATGTTAACCTGCCATAGAAATATCTGTGCGTCTAGCAATATTTTGAGCAAGATATTCTTCGAAGGAAATTGAAATTTGATCAACCACCAACTTTCAGTACAAGACAACTGAACTATTTCCATGTTTACAGGTTGCATCTTGCAATTGGATTCGAGACCACCAAACTATCATTTATTGCTCCACTCTTATGTTTTATTTAAACTACAAGCTTTGGCTGCTTTTTGTATATGAAGGGAGGTGGGTGAGGTGCCATCTGCCTTTGTGAGTCCCGGTCAGTATTCCTGGCAAACCCCTGTGTTTTTCTGCCATTAGGTGTCAGACATAGTGGAAGGAGTAGCAAGCAGGAGGATACTGGTAAAAAAAAAACCCTGCGTCATAATAACAAGAGAGTAACATGGATGATCATGCCGATGTGCCACCCTAGGTTTAGTTACAGACAATGTTGAACAGTTCTAGTGTAATACCACGGCTGCTGGGGGGTAGCTTGTGCGACCGCTCCAGTACTCACTGTGCTGGAGGCTGTTTCATCACCCATATGCTTTTCACTTTGGGGACCCAATTGACTGCAGACAGAGGCTGGAAACAGCTTTAACAACTGATCTTTATTCTCTTCAGGGCACAGCATATCCACAATGGCTACAGGACTCTTTACTTGATAACAGCAGTACATCTTCATCTACAGCAGTACGTCACTTCTTCCTTTACTTCACATGTATGCACCACACAGACAAGCTGACACGTCACACGGAGCACGATGAACATGAAACACTTCCCTTATTCCATAGCCCGACTTCAGCCCACGAAGGTACCTGATTTATCCATTACAGCTCACCCCTTTATGGCACTCTTGCTCTTGTTCGTGTCCTAGGTTCTCAGCTCACTAGACTCTCCACAAAGCTCCTGTACTCCAGCTGCTACTACCACAGGGGGCTCTCCCTCAGAACTCCCTGGCTTGTAATATTCCAGACACGGGCTGGACTCAATAGACTGGCTTGGGTTGTCACTTCAGCTCTTCCTTGCTAGCTGACTTGACCACTGAGACTCCTTCTTCGGTCTCCTTAGTCCTGCAGTCCCCAGCCTCTAACCACAGGACCTCTACACCACTACGTGCTGGCTACTGCTGTAGGCATTTGCTGTGTTCACTTCTGTCCTGTTCAGCCACCCCCGCTCACTGACTTATTGGAGGGAAAACTATCTTCTTTCCTCCTGTCTAGCCACTCCTCTAAGTTAACCCTTCCAAGGTCTTCTCACTAGTTGAGCTCAGTGCCCCCATCTAGTGGCCCTTTTCTAATATAACACCTAGCTAAGTATTGTCATGCAGCCACACACACACACACGACATATATACTCTATACAGACATGTAAGGAGCACAATTAATATGCAGTAACAATATTTACAGGGCTATGCCCTCACCTCCTTACACTACCACTGAAAGGTGCCTTAGAGCTGTACCAAAAAAGAGTGAGATTCCTGAGAGAGGCTTTTGCTGGGTGAGGATTCATTCCTGAAAGCAGTGACTTGCTAAATGCTCAGTCACGCCCGGAATGTCTATTCTAAAGCTACAAGTCTGCAGACACTCTCTGTGACTCGTGAATCCCTACATAGCAGACAGGCACTGTGCTCTGGGAGGATTCTCTGGTGTCAGCGCCCGGAGCAGTGTTTACGTGACTGCAAGTATGCGATATGTATACTCCTGACAACATTCCAATTAGATAGGCGCAGCCTCACTCAATGCAAGGAAGGCTGGGAACCGTTAGTAGGAATGCGGCTGAGATTATGCAGATCGTATACTTGAGTCACATGACCGAGGCTCTGGTCACCGAAGAATCCTTACAGCGCGCACGGTGCGTGACGTGAGGATTCACAAGTCTGCAGTCACATACAGTGACTGCAGACTTGTAGCTTCAGGCAATACGTATAACCCTTGAATGCCTTCTTTGCATATGACTTAAAATGCCAGTTTCTCCAGAATGCAGCAACAGAAGATAAAAATCTATAGACGGATTTACATTTCAAAAAACCTGCAGGTCCATGTAAGCGGTTTGGGTGGGATAGTGGATCTTCCTGACAGATTCCCTTTAAACTGTATAAACCCTTTTAAAACAGATCACTTAGACCTGATGAGACTTTGGAAATCCATGTCAGAATGGCTGTATAATCCCAATAGCAAAATGAGTATTTCATGAGTCCAACTCCAGCAAGATTCAAGATGTCCAAGGTCAGATGTCTGCGAACTACGTGAAATCCAGCGTAATCATGTCTGTTGTTTTTGCATTGTTAAGCCTATTGGCAGAATCACTTGTACGGGGATTGAGTAACAGATAAACATTACTGAATTGCTGTGCACAGTACAAAAGAACATTTGGTAATTGCTTATGATATAATTCCCCCAAAATATTTGGAAAAGTGACTGTAAAGACCCCGCTTTTGTTCTAGAGCATTAATTAATTGCCTGCTCATCAGTGCACTGCTTGCAATGAAAGGCACCTAGGAGCTGCAGGATAATAACTTGCATTGTGAATATTATCAGGACCTGTAAGCTGGCTGTGTGTAGATGCAGGTTTTGTTGCCACACTCCATGTCAGGTTTTGTGACATGTCACTAGGGGAGTGTCTGCCTGTAGATGGAGAGCAGAGGCAGAGAGGAGAACTGCAGCTGTGTGGAGAGGAGCTGAGCTGGTGCTGATGTGGCTGCTGTGATGCTCCACAAGCCAGTGCAGGCAGATGGCAAGAGCAGGGCTGCACTTCCCATCTCCTCGCTGGGGCTGGCAATGACCGGTGTCTGTTCTCTGCAGAATTAAGCAGCAACTTCCAAGAAGCACTCTCTCATCACAAGGAGAAGGGCTGACTGTGACTGAGGATGGATTTACAGGCTGAGAAGCCCTTAGAATAAGCAGGATGAGGCTGAACACCTATTGGAATTAGACTACCAATCTATAGGAGTGGATGCTTTCACCTGTTCCCAAGGATTGCTCCATTATCCCTGCACGCCACTGACTGGTAAGTGCCAGTGATTACAGTCATTATCAGCTGGGTGCTGGGGTCTCATTATTGTGTATTTTTCTACATGCACTGGGCAATCCTGCAGGCTTCTCGCACTAAATATAGCTTTGTATTACAATGTGCTGCTTAGGAAACATGATGCAGGATGCAGGCAGCAGTGAGTGCAGGGAGAGTCCTGGACTCCCACAATAGTTGCTGCTTTCTTTCTAGTCTCCTCACATTCATCCAACATTCCAGCTGACAGTATAGATAGCCATGCCAGCCACACTCACTCACCTGTGCACTGCAAAGATCCAGAGAAAGTTCTGTAGGTCCAGTCACTTCTGCACATCACTGAAGAGGACCTGCAAGAGAAAGCTCATTCTATAGTGTCCTCCCCTAGTGTATGCAGTGTGCTGTGTATGGGCACAGGAGGCAAATACTTCACATAGTAAGATCAGCTCCCGGATAAATATTCAGGGGGAAACATTCCACCATAGCGAGTAAAGCAGTTATCCAGATTTACAGTGCCCCAGTGACATTATACTAAGGGCTTGATCAATTCCAATCATTTCTGTGTAGGAGGTGTGAGAAGGGCTGCTGGTTCCTATGGGCTTTTAAACTTGGAAAATGATTTCTATGACAGTATGAATGTGACTGTATTGTAGCACATATCAATGCACAACTATCTATCTATCTATCTATCTATCTATCTATCTATCTATCTGTCTATCTATTATCTGTCTCTTATCTATCTATCTATCTCATTTTTATCTGGCTATCATCTATCTATTGATCTAGGCATCTATCTATCTATCTATTATCTATCTATCTCTCTATCTATGCATTATATATCTATTGACCTACGCATCTATCTATTTATCTGTTATCTATCTATCTATCCCATATTTATCTATTCTATCTGTCTATCTATCTTGCTATCTATCTATCTAGAAAATCAAAAAAGATAGAGGCAGCACACTATATGGAATTAGAAAAAAGTGTTTTTAGTAGCCCATGTGGCTTGAGAAAGGTCTGCATTTGAGACCAAAACGTCGCCACATCGGCTATTAAAAACACTTTTTTCTTATTCCATATGGTGTGCTGCCTCTATCTTTTTGATTTTCTATTTACAAGGACTGGTATGTATCTGTGAGGCTTTGCACCCTACTCTTTCCTGTGCTGTTATTCTCTATCTTTTATCTATCTATCTATCTATCTATCTATCCTATCAATCTATCATCTATCTATCATATTTATATATCTTTCTATCGTCTATCTATCTATCTATCTATCTATCTATCTATCTATCTATCTATCTATCATCTATCTATCATATTTATATATCTTTCTATCTATCTATCTATCTATCTATCTATCTATCTAGAAGAAAAAATGGAACAGCATGGTATAGATGAATTCAGGGTGCGAGGCCCTCCAAACAAATATCCATTTGTATAAATAATAAAAAAGAAAAAGGAGGCAGCACTCCAATAAATGAGGAAAACAAGTGGACTTTATTAGTCCATATGGTGTGACCACACCACATGGGCTAATATAGTCAAAGTCAACTTTTTTTCCTCATTTATTGGAGTGCTGCCTCCTTTTTTCTTATCTATCTATCTATCTATCTATCTATCGACAGGATTTCTATTGCTGGACTGTAAAGCCATTCTCTTTTGAGAAGTATTTGAGCAAGATTTTCCTTTCTCGTCATGGCATTTAACGAATACCGCTATCAGTACTTTTATTTTCTTGAAGTTAGTTGAAAATAGATCACCGAATTTCACATTTTCAAATCTCAATTGAACCAACGACGACACAAAAGAAGTCTCTGAAACAAATCATGAAAATATATGAATGGTTGGTCTGTTAGCTGAGAGATTTCCTTGAGGCGCAGCATAGACCCCTAATGAAAATGTTTGCACTGTGCAGCTTGCTCTCCTATTTTACTGAGGGTCACAAGGTGAAATAAGAGGAAGTAAATCTGTTACAAATGGAAATGGGGTCTGGAACGAGGCGCATAAAAAAAAATCGGAGATCAGACTGCTGATTGAATAAAGGAGAAGCCAGCCTTCTGCCTGCATTATGCTGTGTCTAGTGAAATATTTAGTCATATCTTTAAGCGATCTGTCCTGTCACGTTCTCTTCTCTTAGTCATATTGCTCTCATATTAATTAAAGTCATTTCTTTGTGATAACAGAACCGTTTAATGTACAGTCATACACATTAACTTTTCCTACAAGCAGTAATCCGTGAGGGATACCGGTGTGCCAAGTGGCCTAGTTCACATAGAAGAATAAGACCGTATTAACTGTGCCTTGTATGCATGGAAGTTGAAGTTCTGATGTGTTTGTGTGTGTTTATATGTCTTTTATGCACTCATCACATCCGGTGTTATTATTATAAATTGATTTATATCTCTTGCTAATGGAAAACATTGTCCTTTTAATCTCATTTTACTTATCTAAAGCCATAGAAAGAGAGAGCCCATTCTACGCTATTAATCACGAAGATGAATGTTATTGAATTTTTCCCTCTTCGCACATCATAATGACTAACAGTGCTAATGAGGCAATATAAAAGGTGAATAAATATCATTGTGTGTTTTTGACACAAGGGTACAAGTCGGTGAACATACGATGTGTTTCGAGGGTGTTTATATGAACATAGTCCGACAGGAGCATAGAAGTCGTTTTGCTATGTGTCGTGTGAATCGTTCAGTACTTTAGTTGTTAATTAGTGCGCACGGCCATGCACGCCGTGTCACCTCCATCAATCTCACCTCCGCAGAGCTGGTGCTCCATGTACTCCACAAATTATGTTATTGTAAAACATCCTGGCATGTGGACGGCGCAGATCATAATGGCATCACGTTCCGTCAAGTAAAGACATAGATTGAATTGTAACCAAGAGATGATTTTTCAAACACTGTCGTCAGCGAAAATTGGAAAAGAATAATAATAGCAAGATTAAAAAGCAGCAAAACTACAAAGCATGACCACTATATTGCCATACTTCTCCAAAACTCAGAATAAGTCTACTACTGTGTTAGCAATTTTAGCATCAAAGATGAAAAAAATATGGCCTTAAGACAAAGTGGGAATTAAAAAATTATAATGGCTATACACAGCAGTACTAAAATCCACTGGTCACACCTTATTACAGTCCTATAGCTGTAAGGAGTATAAGGTTTTATTGGTGATTTAGACGAAATTTGCATCCTAATTATCTCATACAACTTTTTCCTCTTTTTTTCCCTCTGGAAATCAATTTTCATGTTTTTCTAAGTTTTGGCAGACCATGATATATTGAAATAATTGAAACTTCAATTTAATAAGAAAAAGTAAAAGATATGATCATATATATAGTGTTCATATACATTATATGGATAAAAGTATTGTTTTTTTTATTCTGCTCCAT
The DNA here is from genome assembly GCF_039654945.1 of Dendrobates tinctorius. Taxonomy (NCBI): domain Eukaryota; kingdom Metazoa; phylum Chordata; class Amphibia; order Anura; family Dendrobatidae; genus Dendrobates; species Dendrobates tinctorius. The sequence continues at coordinate 16,148,411 of NW_027361749.1, forward strand.
TGCCATAGGTAAATAAAATGTTTATTAAATGGCTCATCCACTTAAAGAAGCCCTCCTCCCACCAAAATTGTTATTCTCTTAATATATTGCAGTCACAATTTTATGTAGCATTGTGTACTTACTATTGCTCATTTTGTCCTTCTACTTACGTAATTCTTCTCCTTTCCATTGAGTCTTTGACATCACGGGATTTAAAACTGACTAGCTGAGTCTTTCTGAACCCTATGTAGAAAAAGGAGGTCAATTTTGTCTGCACAAGTCATGAGCCACCGCAAAAGTCTATGGCAGGGGGAGACGAGAGCAGCTGGTTCGGGAGTTGAAAAGGGGAATGATTTCTGCAGCGACAAGAGAATTCTTCCTTTTTCCACATAGAGCAGAGAAAAGAGTAGAATTAGCTGGGTAGAAAGGCAAAATGAGCAATTGCAAGTACACAGTTCTCTATAATATGATGACTGAAATACATTAAGAGGTTAAAAACTTTGATGGGAGGGGTTCTTTACGTCAGTTTGTGAAACGTCTTTCCCCCTTGGTATTCCAGGATCATTTGTGAATGGTATTATTGAGAATTTTGGAGCTGCAGCAACTCATCCATGAAAAGATAGGACATGTGAAGTAACAGAACAGAGACATTGAGTATTGAGGTTCATAGTGTATAAAAGTCATCAGTGATCTGCTGACTCCATGACTGCAGAGTCCAAACCTCCTCTGGAATTAACATCAGCACAAAAACTGTGACAAGAGGCCTCATGATTTGAGATTCCATTGCCAAGCAGCTATATGCAACTGAAAGACCTTGCTCAGTGTTTGGTCAGTATTTTACATCAGTATTTATAAGCCAACACCAGGTGTGGGTGATAAATGCAGATGTGGTGATGTGTTTCTCTTATATGATTCCTCTGATTGTTCCACTCCTGATTTCGGCATACAAAAACCGATGTAAAATACTGACCAAGTACTGAACGTGTGAACATGTCCTTACAGCACATCATCAAGCACATTGCACTGTGTCAGAGGAAGTTATATAAAGCATGCTGCACATGGACTCTGAAGCTTTGGAAACTTGTTATGTTAAGCAACAAATCTCATTTCTCTATCTGTTAGACTTAGGGGATGAATTTGGCTTTGGAAAATCATGAAGACAATTACCTGCCTGATTGAATAGTGCCAAATGTGTAATTTAGAGGAGGAAGTATAATGGGGTTGCATGAGTGAAACGCGCGTCGGGGTGAGGGGAGACAAGGTGCCATTTGGCTTCCACGCTCTGCAGTACGGACACAGGTGATAAGTATATGGCTCAGCCTGTCTTAACCTTTGAATGTGCACTGCATTAATTCTATGCTTTCCCTGTTTGTCTGATCATGGTATGATATTACGGATATTTCTCTTTTTGGACTTATGCATATTTTTATGCATGTCACTATTGGAGTGTGTTCTGACTTAGAAGTATTGTTTTTCTATTGAAACTTGAGCACATCTGCACTGGCATTTTATATATTTATATAAATACCATATCTGCTGGATCCATTCTTTTCCAGACACTAAGGCATTTGTCTGGTTTCTAGCTTAGCTTTAGGTCTATATTCCTTTGTGGGGCTTGCAAATGTGTATCCCCTCTTTTCTATACTGATGTCTGGGATTTTTTTCTGGTTACCATGCAGATATGGGGAGTTCTTTCATGTGAAACAGTCAGAATGTGTTTTCTGTGCAATGTGACTACATAGTCAGGAGACTTGTCTTAATTATAAGATAGGGTATAGGTGTTTTTGCAATGGTATTCCTTTACTGCAGTGGTCTCTCCCTTTTGTGTTCTAAGGTTTGAGGCACCCCTTTTTAACATCAATTGTTATTGCCTTTTTAATTTTATATCTGTTGAAATAAAGTATTTTAATTTTATTTTGTGACTGTTCAACACTCCTTGATCTATATTCTGCTTAATTGCCGCATGATCAATATGGTTCTTTATGATGTGGAGTGTTGTCCGCTCCATGCACGAGGAAAATGGGCTTGGGTAGTATGCTTACTTTTTATCAATGTTTGGTCAATGTGTCAGTTTTTACCATCAGGGATTTTCTCGTCTGAAAAGAAAAATGGCAAAGCTTCTCCCACCTAGTGCTATATATATGGCATCCATTTGCTGTCTGTGATATTCATGGACTTATAAATTGGTCCATGACTGATCAAAAAAGGATGTATCTTGTGATTCTTTCATAAAAAAATAATAATTTTATTTATTTATTTATTTATAAAAATTAAATGAATAAAGATTATTCTTTCGGACATGCGGTCTTAAAAAATACAACATCATAGACTATAATGGGTACATGTTCTGTGAAAATATGGATAGGATACATACTTGGAGAATGGACGTCTGCATGAGGCAATGGCGAACCGTTTTTTTGCTGTACACCATCTATTTGTGGTATCCTTCCTTCACAAGGGGACTTCCTTAGGAGCAAGAAGCCTTCTTTCCTATGTTATGTCTTTGTGGACACATTGCCAAGCAGGAGAGAGTGGATGGAAGTGCATAGTAGGGGCATTTTATTCACCATTTTGAGTGTACAGTCTTATTTTTGTAGCTTATTTGTCTGTATTTTACACCAAGATTCCTTTTCATTATCATTTATTTGGAAGGAGTGTTAACATTTTTTGTCAGTGTCTGAGATTTATATTTGTGCAGTTGATACGTCAAAGATTTAATGTGGGCGTTCGAAGATAGAAGCGTGTACTCGTTCTAAGGTGCCAAATTTAGACTATACAGAAAATGCTTGTAACGTTTCTTCAGTTAAAACAAATGATCGAACATAAAGTATATGTGCATGGCTAATAATATACATTGCAATCAGGTATTCTTCTGCCAATTAATCCAGAACGGGTGTTAAAATGTAACACACTAAAGTTACCTTTGATAATTAAGAGTATTCTTATTTTCTTTTCATATTTTAAAGAATTTAAATGGGTAAAATTGTAAAGTGCTTGCAAAATCAAGAAACTTTTCAACTTACTTGATATAAAAAATCCTCTCCATTCTCAAGAACCAAGTGAATTTTAATTTTATTGTTTAGTGTTTGTTGCCAAGTTTACTGGCTACCTTTAGTTTAGCAATAGTGGCTGAACTTGTGCAGTGCTTACAAGCTCATTGTAATGGAGCATTTAAGTGTTTCTTTGAAGATGACCAGAATCACGTTAGCCACCGATCATGGCAAGCTAAAGTGTCACTATTCTTCGCTGATGCCTACTCTTAGAGCAAGCGGTGTATAGTGCCACTTATGAAAACTGTTAATCAAGCAGGAGCATACCCTCCCCAGCAAGCAGTAAGATGTGGCAATGGTGCACCCCTGCTTCAGAGGATTGAACTAAACCTTTAAGGTTAATCTACATTTAAAAGAAACCAGTTGGATTTATGTTCCTCAAACCACAGCACTAATAAATATCTATGTTTTACTATCAAATTGTCTCTTAAGAGAGATAGAGGACTGGAACTCTTGTGCCACCTATTGGAAGTACCAATCATAAAAGTCAATGTTATTTTTTTTATTATTATTTATTTATATAGCACCATTGATTCCATGGTGCTGTACATGAGAAGGGGTTACATACAAATTACAGATATCACTTACAGTAAACAAACTAACAATGACAGACTGATACAGAGTGGAGAGAGGACCCTGCTCTTTCGGGCTTACATGCTACAGGATGGTGGGGAAGGAGACAGTAGGTTGGTGGGTTGCAGCAGTTCCGGTGTTGGTTGAGGTGACATCACCGGTAGTGGTGAGAGAGAAGGAGGTAGCGGGGTCATTGCAGGCTGTAGGCTTTCTTGAAGAGGTGGGTTTTCAGTTTCCGTCTGAAGGATCCAAATGTGGTTGATAGTCGGACTTGTTGGGGCAAAGAATTGCAGAGAATAGGGGCTATTCGGGAGAAGTCTTGGAGGCGGTTGGGTGAGAAGCGAATAAATGTGGAGGAGAGAAGGAGGTCTTGGGAGGACCGGAGATTACGTGAGTGAAGGTATCCGGAAATTAGTTCAGAGACATATGGGGGAGACAGGTTATAGATGGCCTTGTAGGTCAGAATTGTTGACCCTTTATTGAGCCTTGTCACATGACTTAGGATAAAAGCCAAACCAGAATCTCAATTTGCAGACACTTTGTTTCGGGGAACTGTCCCTCGTCAGTGCAAAGTGTGAAATCTGGTTTGGCTGTGTGAGAGGCGTCTGACCGATATCCAAGAAGTATCGTTTCTCCTTGTGGAGATTGACATGCTAAGTATGCCGAGATGAGGAGACATAAAGCCGCAATGCTCCTCTGGGAAATATGCAAATTGTCTGGAGAATGGGCTGGAGAATGGGCTGCCCATGACAGGGTTTTCATTTGGTGGTCTCTTAATTTTTTCCAGAGCTGTATGTCTTACGATCTGTTCTGAACATATTCGGTAATTTCTACTCCCATTGACTCTAATGACGTTCGACTGTGCTTGACAAATATTGCAAAAACAACTGAATCCGAACAAATTCACTCATCTCTAGTTATAAATTAGTAAGATAAGTAAAGATTTTCTGAAATAAGGTTGAAAATTGTTCAATTATAATGGTCCCAGCGGCAAAAAGTAGAATGACTAGGGTGATGGTGTCTTTACAATATTCAACTCCTGAGTGAAACAAAACCAAAAAAAATCATGATTTACGTGAACCTGATTTACTTCTATCCCATCTTCCCTAAAGTAGAAGTATATTTGCATATTGATTCTTCCAAGAAGGAATAAAAAAAAGTTAAAAAACCCCTCGAGTTAATACGCCAGCGATGTCAGTAATGCAGTAACCTTACCAATAAATAGTGTAGATTACCACTTGCAGAGCGCTTTTTCATTCTTGTGTTTGCTGACATTCATGAGTAATGTTGTAAGATCTTTACCCAACACCTGCATAAATCATACACAGCAGTAAGCAAACAGTTTTCATCACGAGATAACATAGCTACTCTGTAATTTTTATCATTTTGTATATGCGGTTGTGCCTGGTGTAGGCTGATAATGCTTCTTTACTCAAGTTGTTAAAGGTGTTGATGAGAGTTGAAGAAAATGTAGCTAGAAATAAGATAGAATATCACACATTATTCTTATCTTATCCCATATTACCTTGGACACAAATTCCGTTTGTCTGTTCGTAAGCCTTGGTTCAGATGAGCATACTGTATTTCACGGTCAGTTTCCAGCCTGCAATGCTTGGACTGGTCATGAATCTCTAGACTAGAATATTCATCCTCGTAGTAATACATGAGTCTGTTAGTTTTGGTCAGGAAGTTCGTGGTCATTCCGAACATTGTGGTCCATGTATGATGAGTGAAATACAACAGTCTGAATCAGGACAGAAGCAGAAATGACAAGTGGACCTCACAAATGGGCTTAACGAGTATTTTTTTAACATTTTTGTTCAATAAATCAACAGTGCAGATGAACCTGAAATACTTGGTAATATATTTTATCAGAGAAATTTGCTTTTTTTTCCTCCTACTGGACCGATCATTCTCAAAATATTCAATTCATTGGTAAATTCTGTATTCAGTGAATACAGAGTGTAACATTACTGAGATAGGAGATGGCTGTTGCTACTGATGACATGCTATAGAGAATGGATGACATATGAGGAGAGTGGCGCTAGAGGCAGATCTCCACTCCCGACTACATGGATTCTTATAAGCACTAACCTTTCTCTTATCTCAGTATGTTAGAAGTTTATTTTAACTGAGTATGCATTTTACTCACGAATTGAGTGAATTGAGAAATATGAGAATGATTGATCAGTCCTGTAGGACAGAAAAGCAGATTTCTCTGATGAGATATATTACAAATTTTCTTATTTTAATATGTACTATAGATTTATAAACTAAAACTTACAATGGCAGCTACTCTTTGGGAACATATCCTAGGGAGGGCTTGAAAAGTTAAATTGTTATCTTCCCTCCTGTCCTGAGCTAGGGGATTAATCTTATTGTTTTTGTGCACTACCTCAAGAAACGTAGTCAATAAATTAATTGTTCAATATTAACCCCTTAACGACCTTGAATGTACAGGTATGTCCAATGTCACCTCTCCCTAGCTGCTGTAGGCTCCGGTGATGAGCCCGCAACTTTTCCAGCACATGTCAGCTGATTCCATCCAATAAAAATGTTATCATATTTACACTGACTCTGACTCCATTTTCAGAGCTCTGGCTTTCACTCAGCACATCACTGGTCAATTTGAAAAAAAAAACTAAAATATCAGTGTAATAAAATGAAAAGTAAAGCTGTATCTGCAGTTATGGCTGCTGACATCAAAAGCAATCCTGTCCTTTTCACATGCCATTCTTCATGTTTTTATTTTACACAGTACGGCAGAATCTTTGTTGTTCGCAGAACATGAAGCCGTCAATCTATATTCACAGTGTTGATGCTTTAACTTTACTTCAAAGAAAAATATTGAATTTTTTTGTGTGCGTGAAAGCTATGAACAAGAATTTAAATTGAGAGGGCAGGAATGATATGAGGTCAGGTGAGACCCATTTGTCACTTGCTCAGTCAATCTCTTTGTTTTTTTCAGCCGAAACCACAGCTGATTGTTGATGCCTGTGCATTATTTTGTCCGATTTGTCTCAGGCCACTGGCATGTAAAGTGTAAAGGGTGAAGGAGCGGCATATATGTATGTCATATATGTCATGTAAGCGGCTTGAAAGGAAAATTTCTTACAATGTTAGAAAAAGAGAAACTATTTTCTCTGACCTTGGCTTCTGCTCCAGCACTAAATTGTTTTCTATAATATATTGCAATCTTTTCCTTTGTCAGTAAGAATGTTTTCTTCTATATTAATCCCCTCCTTACCATGGCTCTTAACCAACACAAAAAAAATTAGTGCAGATAAGTCTCGTAAAATTGACATTTTTATTAATACAAAGATAAAATTAACGTGCAAAAAAACTGAGTATTCCTAAATTCGACCAGTACACACTTAATATATAAGATAATGAATGTTGAATGAATAAATATAAAAATAAATACGAGAGTATTATAACTCTCCCAGTCTAAATGCTTTATTCAAAGACTGTCCATGGAGGACCTAAATCTGCCTATGGAGACTTGTTGTACATACTTACTTATGGTATCCAGGAGGGGAAGTTGTGGGTGACCTGATCAAATGGAGCCTAAGCGTGTTTCACCCACAGCTTCATCAGGGGCTTATGAGAGCTGGAGCTAGGTGTGGGCCTAAATCTGCCTATGGAGACATGTTGTACATACTTCTTGTATCCAGGAGGGGAAGTTGTGGGTGACCTGATCAAATGGAACCTAAGCAAGTTTCACCCACAGCTTCATCAGGGGTTTATGAGAGCTGGAGCTAGGTGTGGGCATATATAGGAGCAGGGATGAAGAGAGGCCAATGAGACTCCCGGATATAGCGGTTTAAGAGACTACCAATAGGAGGAGATATATCATAGATGTTGTGGCCAGTTGGCTTCTATGTCTTAAATGGATGAGGAGAAATTGAAACCGTAATAAAACTCCTTTCATTGCCGTGTATGAGAGTGATAGGTTAATGTTAAGACATGAAGTTTGGAATGTTAAGGTAGCCAATGGGAGGCTACGTTCTCATGCTGACATGTGATGGTACACACCTTAAGTGCAGAATGGGGAGGGAGTCATATCCATAGGGGTGTGTTAGAGAGTCGCCCTAAATACACACCCCTGGTCAATACTTATGAAGGTGCGAGGCGAGGACAGTATTTAGGGGTGCATGAAAGGGGCAGCCACCAAGAATATTTTACATAGTCTGTGTGAAACTGAATAGTAAAGTGCACCCATACCATAGAAGGTTTATATTTAATTTGTAACCCAAAAGTGGTTACATAGCCTGGCATTATATAATAGACAATCTAGGTACAAAGTGTATAAAAGCTACAGAGAATTGCAGCATTTCAGAAGGAGTCATGAAGCCCAGGTGGAGGGATGAAGCCATACCAGTGGGCACCATTACTATGGTGCATGTATGGTCTGCTTCCCAACCGGAGAGGAACCCTGCCCACCATGATGGTGGGTTGGAGGCATGCAGCATCATTTAGGAAACTTTCCATGGTGATGCAGGAACCCTCCCAACCTGATTCCCAGTTGAGACAAGAAACCAGAGAGGAGCTGACCAAATACATGCACACATGGATATCATTGGGGTGAAGAGATCAAATGTGTTGGCTATTCAGAATGGTAAGGGCGAATTGATGCTGCTGAGAAAAGATTCAGTGCAAAAAGCCCTAATAGCGTGCACAAAATGGCCCGATGAATGATAGTGCATATGTGCTAAGTGTTTAACATGAATGTTCCCATGTGTTAAATTGAAATGTGCTAATTAAAAAGAACTCTGCTGTAGGATATTGCCAATATTCCTAGATGTTGTGTAAATTATCAACTATTTATATGTGATACGCTATGGAAAAGTATAGGGATGTGTGAAAGATAGGAGAATATAGAGATGATTAGGATATCTATTTTAAATTTGTCTATTTTCTAAATGTGGATTTAAGGAGATGGGTATATAACTTAGGAAAATGTGCAAGAGGCTAGAAGAAAAAAAATATGTGTATAGCCAAGAATCACGGGTATGTAAATGAATAAATACAGTGTAATGTCAACTAACATATTCAGCCCTATTTTCAAAGAGGAGGGTAAATGAATATGTTATACTATATGGAAAACTCTAAACATTAGACAAAGCCTGAGATGCTAAAAAGATAAGTTTATAATGGAGTCATAAAGGGTATATTTCCAAGTGGTTATAAAGACAGGATGTAGACAAACAGTCCCAGTATATCTGGTATTGTCAGGAACCTGATTGGATAGACAATTAGGGTATGTGCACACGCTGCGGATTCTGCTGCAGTGTACAATACCATTAAAAGCAATGGAAAATGAAAACCGCAGTGCACACAGTGCGGAATTTAAATCCACAGCATGTCACTTCTTTGTGCATATTCCGCAGCGGTTTGGCAACTGCTCCATGACAGGTGTCAAACCGCAGGGGAAAACCGCAGGCAAATCCGCAGAAAATCTGCAGACAAACCTGCGGATTTAGACAAATCCTCACGGAAAATTCCACGGCAGAATCCGCAGCATGTGCACACACCCTTACTGTTAGCGTTGGGTTGCATTAACCAGTTAATTACACATGAAACCCCAAGGAAAATACTGTAAAGTCCAATAGTCCATATACATCTCTGGCAAAAATTAAGAGACCACTTTCAAAAGTTCAGTTTTCTGATTTTTCTCATTTTAGATAGTTTTTTGAGTAAAATGTAAATTGTTCTTTTAGTCTATAAACTTCTGACAACATGTCTCCGAATTTCCAAGCAATACATTTTGTGTTTTTTTTCTGACAAAGAAAAATGGTCAAAATAAAAACAAAAAGTGCTTTCAGACTAGAGTTGAGCGACTTTGGTCAGATCGGGTTTCATGAAACAAAATTTGTTTCAGATGAAACTGGTCCGACTAGGGCAAAAAAAAGTCGGAGTTTCGTCCGAAACCCAACCCCAATGCAAGTCAATGGGAAATAAAAGTCGGCATTGAGCGGATGACATTCATCCACTCAATGCTGACTTTTATTCCCCATTGACTTGCATTGGGGTCGGGTTTCGGACGAAACTCCGACTTTTTTTTGCCCTAGTCGGACCAGTTTCATCTGAAACAAATTTTGTTTCATGAAACCCGATCCGACCAAAGTCGCTCAACTCTATTTCAGACCTCAAATAATTTGAAAAAAACAAGTTCATAATCATTTAGAAACAACAATTCTAATGTTATAACTCCGGAAGAGTTCAGAAATCAATATTTTGTGGAATAACCATGATTTTAAAAACAGCTTTCATGCATCTTGGCATGCTTGCCACTAGTCTTTCACACTGCTTTTGGCGCAAATATTTAAACAGTTCTTCTTTGTTTGATGGCTTGTGACTATCCATCATCCTCTTGATTACATTCCAGAGGTTTTCAATGGGTTTCAGGTCTGGAGATTGGGCTGCCAATTACAGGGTTTTGATGAGGTAGTCTCTACATTCTTGCCAGAGCTGTATATATCCAGGGAGAAAAAACAGTGCCTTTAGTGGATTTCTGCAGGATGAAGAGATCTGTACCAGATGTAAACAACAGTTATGGAAATCCACAAAGGAACAAAGAAAAAGGAAGAACTATTAGTGAATATATCTAAAAATAGTATTGTGATAACATATACCTAAACTAAAACCCACCCTAAAAGAACCTCTACCATTAAGCACTGAACCCAAAGTCCTCATTCAGTCTATAGTCTATAGATCCATTGGCTTTCTATCCTGGCCAACATAACATACTTCATTTACCCTCCTCTCTTAAAATAGGTCTGATTACATTAGTTGGCATTCACCCCAATGATATACGTGTGCGCATGTCTTTGGTCCGCTCTTACCTAGTTCCTTTTCTCCACTGGGCATCAGGGTGGGTCCCTGCATCACCATGGAAACAGTTTCCTAGGTGACACTGCATGCCACCGACCCGCTGTCGTGGTGGGTGGAGTTCCTCGGCCGTTGGGGGGGCGGACCATACATGCTCCATAGTTACAGTCCCTACTGGTATGACCTCATCCCTCCACCTGCGCTTCATGCCTCTTTCTGAAATGCCACAACTATCTGTAATTTTTAAACACTATGTGCCTTTTGCATGGCATCTTCTCGTGTGAGATGCTGTTATATGCAACTTGTCTATTATATAATGCCAGGCTATACAACCACTTTTGGTTTGCGACTTCAATATTAACCTTCTCTGCTATGAGTGCAATTTACTATTGAGTTTCACACAGACTATGTAACCTATTCTAGATGATGACCATTGACATGCCCCCCCTAAACACTGCATCCTCCCTGTGCATTCATAAATATTGACCAGGGGTGTGTATTTAGGATGTCTCCCTAACATGCCCATATGGATATGATTCCCTCACCATTCTGGTATAAGCATGCTCTTGGGGTGTGTACAATCACATGTCAGCATTACAGCATAGCTTCCCATTGGCTACCTTAACATTACAACCTCCTTGTCTTATCATTAACCTATCATTGACATACATGGTAATGAAAGGAGGTTTATTACTGGTTAAGTTTCGCCCCATCTATTTAAGAAAACTGGCCACAACATATATTTTATATCTCCTCCTATTAGTAGCCTCTCAAACCATTATGTCCAGAAGTCTCATTGGCCGCTCTTCATCCCCTGCTCTTATATACCCTCACCTAGCTCCAGCTCTCATATGACCCCCATCAAAGCTACGGGAGAAATGCGCTTATGGGCCATTGGATCAGGTCATACACAATTTCTTTTCCTGGACGCATCACCAGATGTAAGTACAACCTGTCTCCATAGGCAGATTTAAGTCCTACAAGGACAGTATTAGCATAAAAGACTAGGGGATTCAGAATACTCTCATACTTATATTCATATTAATTCTTTGACCATGCATTATTTTATATATTAGGTGTCTACTGGTCCATTTTTAGGAATATTTTGTTTTTTGCACGTTGTTAATTTTATCTTTGCATTAATAAAGATGTTAATTATTTAATGAGACTTATCAGCACTAATTTTTCTTGTGTTGGGTATGTGCCTATCCAAGAGTACGTCTCTATGGAATATGATTTTTTCTTCAATCTCTGCTCATATTTGTGTGGGTTTCCTTACCGTGGCTCCTCAGCATTTTCCAAGAATATATAAGTAAACAATTGAATGCATTATGTTAACAGGCGCCGCGTGTAAATGTAGGAAAGTGTTACAAAAGATACAGATATCATTTTCGCCTGTAAGATGCAAAAGACGTGTAAATAATATATGTTTGCTCATACTTCAATCAGTTATCATAAAGTATTTGTTAGGAAATGTTCACATGTTGCAGTTTTATACTTCAAGCAATCTGTTTTTTTACCACCCCAAAAAATAACACTATAGCCACAATATGTGCTGTTTCAGACTTTGTGTGCTTGATGAGTTCTTGGTGATTGTTTGACTTACGTAGATTTGCTGCATCAAAAATGCGGCGTCTTTCAGGTCCAGCAAAGAGGATGGGATTTATAGAAATCCCCTGCCCACTGATCTTTTTTACTCAGCGTAAACTGAACTGCGGTGCGTGTTTCAAATCTGCAACATGTCAATTTCTCTTGTGGGTACGCTAAGTTTTATCTGCAGATTTTACCCATAGATTTGTATTAAATGCAGAAAATCCAGAGGTAAAAAAGTGCACGTGCCTTTTTAGTGCGTTCCCACGGTGGAAACGCATAAAAAAAGTATCTTATCGTCACATGATAATATCAACAAAGTTTTGTCTGCCAAATACCAGGAGGTATGATAAACAAAGCAGCTTGATATAAAACATATTGTAACACACCAGCAAGAGACAAAAAACACAGCATCAGCAACTCCATAAACATGCATGTAACAACACACTCAAAATTGCAATGGAATTAATAGGTGCAGAAATTTTGAAACACCAAAAATACACCAAAAGCTCATAGTGGCAACGTAGCCTTAAGGTTTTCGAGACACTTTTTAAACATGGATGTGACTATGAAAACTATGTGTGAACATGTGAAGAGGATAACTTGAGCCCTATTACAAAGTCTTTACCGGGACTCCAATCTAATATGTGCTACATATCATGTCACTACTTGTCTATGTGGAATATGTCTTTGTGATAGATACCATTAGGCACAAGGAAGCATGGTGCAACTGCAACCTCTGCATTCCCTATAGCTATGTCCCTGAACATGTGTATGGCAGTTTTTCTCAACAAAACACTATAGGGTAAAAAAATGGCTATCTTTTCCCTGATGAAGCTGCTTCTCAGCAGTGATACACATGGGGTTTACAACCACTGACATGGCGTTTTATGGTATTTTGGATCCCATATTCATGGACTGTGCTTTATTATTGGTATTCTATTCGTACTCATAAGCATTCTTCACACATATACACTTACATCGTAATTAGAGTTGAGCGATACCGTCCGATACTTCAAAGTATCGTATCGGATGGTATCGGCCGATCTTTAAAAAAAGTATCGGTATCGCCGATTCCGATACCGGAAGTCCCATTCAAGTCTATGGGACTTCCGGTATCGGAATAAGAAAAACCCTTTCCTGCCCTTGTACAGCCTCTCTGGGGTCTGTACGGGCCTTTCGGGGGGCTGTGCCGGCCTGCCAGGGGGTCTGTGCAGGCTCCGGTGGTCTGTGCCGGCCTGCCGGTGGTCTGTGCAGGCTCCGGGGGGCTGTGCCGGCCTACCGGGGGGCTGTGCCGGCCTGCCGGGGGGCTGTGCAGGCTCCGGGGGGCTGTGCCGGCCTGCCGGGGGGCTGTGCCGGCCTGCCGGTGGTCTGTGCAGGCTCCGGGGGTCTGTGCAGGCATCGTCCGATGGGACTACAAGTCCCATCGGGCGATGCCTGCTACCATGACAGTGATTGACACATTAGCCAATGATGGGACAGTAGTAGTCCCATCATCCGGCTAATGTGTTAAATGTAAAAAAAAAAAAAAAAAAAAAAATATTACATGCTACATACATACAACATGCATACTACATACATGCTACATTCATACTACATACTACATACATACTACATTCATACTACATAAATACTACATGCAACATACATACTACATATATACTACATGCATGCTACATACATACTGCATGCTACATACATACCACATATATACTACATATATACTACATGCATGCTACATACATACTACATGCTACATGCATGCTACATACATAACACATATATACTACATGCATGCTACATACATACTACATGCTACATACTACATATATACTACATGCATGCTACATACTACATGCTACATACATACTACATATATACTACATGCATGCTACATACATACTGCATGCTACATGCATGCTACATACATACTACATACATACTACATGCTACATACATACTACATATATACTACATGCATGCTACATACTACATGCTACATACATACTACATACATACTACATGCTACATACATACCACATATATACTACATACATACAATACATTCATACAATACATACATAGACATACAGTACATATAACATAGAGTAACATACTTACCAATACTTGTCACATTGTTCCCCGAAGCCATTGTCTTTTCCGGGATAAATATTAACATAACAAACCACAAAAATACTCACCCACGATCCGAAGCAGTCCACGAGTGTGTCCCACGACGATCTTGGGTAGAGAACTGCAGCATCAGCTGTTGCTGCCGTTCTCTACGGGCTGCAGGAATCCAATGACGGAAGGTAGGTATCCTTCCGCACTGTATTCCTCCGCCACTTAAAAAAAAAAAAAGTCCCTAGTCTCACTTTATGCCATTGCTGTGTGGGAATTTCCCACGCAGCAATGGCATAAAGTGAGACTAGGGACTTTTTTTTTTTTAAGTGGCGGAGGAATACAGTGCGGAAGGATACCTACCTTCCATCATTGGATTCCTGCAGCCCGTAGAGAACGGCAGCATCATCTGATGCTGCCGTTCTCTACCCAAGATCGTCGTGGGACACACTCGTGGACTGCTTCGGATCGTGGGTGAGTATTTTTGTGGTTTGTTATGTTAATATTTATCCCGGAAAAGACAATGGCTTCGGGGAACAATGTGACAAGTATTGGTAAGTATGTTACTCTATGTTATATGTACTGTATGTCTATGTATGTATTGTATGAATGTATTGTATGTATGTAGTATATATGTGGTATGTATGTAGCATGTAGTATGTATGTAGTATGTATGTAGCATGCATGTAGCATGTAGTATGTATGTAGCATGCATGTAGTATATATGTAGTATGTATGTAGCATGCATGTAGTATATATGTAGTATGTATGTAGCATGTAGTATGTATGTAGTATGTATGTAGTATGTATGTGGTATGTATGTAGCATGTAGTATGTATGTAGCATGCATGTAGTATATATGTAGTATGTATGTAGCATGTAGTATGTATGTAGTATGTATGTAGTATGTATGTGGTATGTATGTAGCATGTAGTATGTATGTAGCATGCATGTAGTATATATGTAGTATGTATGTAGCATGTAGTATGTATGTAGTATGTATGTAGTATGTATGTGGTATGTATGTAGCATGTAGTATGTATGTAGCATGCATGTAGTATGTATGTAGCATGCATGTAGTATGTATGTAGTATGTATGTAGTATGTATGTAGCATGCAGTATGTATGTAGCATGTATGTAGTATGTATGTAGTATATATGTAGTATGTATGTAGCATGTAGTATGTATGTAGCATGCATGTAGTATATATGTAGTATGTATGTAGTATGTATGTATGTATGTAGTATGTATGTAGTATGTATGTAGCATGCAGTATGTATGTAGCATGTATGTAGTATGTATGTAGCATGTAGTATGTATGTAGCATGCATGTAGCATGTATGTAGTATGTATGTAGCATGTAGTATGTATGTAGCATGTAGTATGTATGTAGCATGCATGTAGTATGTATGTAGTATTTTTTTTTTTTTTTTTAACATTTAACACATTAGCCGGATGATGGGACTACTACTGTCCCATCATTGGCTAATGTGTCAATCACTGTCATGGTAGCAGGCATCGCCCGATGGGACTTGTAGTCCCATCGGACGATGCTTGCACAGACCCCCGGACATCAGCACAGCCCCCCGGCAGGCCGGCACAGCCCCCCGGCAGGCCGGTACAGACCCCCACAGGGTGCACAGACCACCGGCAGGCCGGCACAGCCCCCCGGCAGGCCGGTACAGACCCCGGGCAGTCCACACAGCCCCCCGGCAGGCCGGCACAGCCCCCCGGCAGGCCGGCAGAGACCCCCGGAAGGCCCGAAATGACGGCGCATCATGATGCGCACACACCGCGCATCATGATGACGTCAGGCCGTCAATCAACTGAACTTCCGATTCCGATGCCGAATTCCGATATTGAAAAAATATCGGAAGTCGGTATCGGAATTCCGATACAGCAAGTATCGGCCGATACCCGATACTTGCGGTATCGGAATGCTCAACACTAATCGTAATGTGATATATTTGATCCTAACAATATAATGTATGTATATGTGGGCACCACAACATGTAGCACATAAATGATATCAGGGTGCAGCACAGTGCCGAAGATACCAAGAAAGAAACAAGAAAAAGAAGCACAGAATGGAGTGCACTCACAGCTGAATATCAATATGCAAAAAGACTTTTATTGTTCATACAATGCCAAGAAAACCAAGTGCATATTAAAAACAGTTAAAAAACACCAATGAAAACAATATGGGCAAGCGGATGTGAGCATACATATACATGCAAAGTATACATGATATAGCAATCACAAATATTCAAATAGCATAAATTTGCAGCAATGCTCTTTTTCTCCCAATGGATAATGAATAACAATAAATGTATATTAAATTCCTATATGTGATTTATTAGATGTCTCTTACCGCTTAAGAATATGAAAAAAGGACTAAGAACTAGCTAATGAATAGCTTGCACTATAAATAATGAATTTGTATCAATTGTGCATGCAGCCTCAAAGAGGGTTTGTGCCTCACGCAGATGAACAGATGAAAAGAGCAATGCTAGTTCAGATAATGGTAAAATACCCAGGCGAACTAGCATAGCATTATGTGAACTAGCCTTGCTCTTTTCAGCTGTTCATCTGCATGAGGCACAAACCCTCTTTGAGGATGCATGCACAATTGATACAAATTCGCACACTGGTCGTCAGGGGTGCAGGCAATTTCAGAAAAAGCAAGCTGGTCAAATGTAAATGTATTTCGTGAGATGAGGAACACAGACAGGTATTTATATATGTGGATTGGTAATACAATAAATTGGTTTGATAAGTAGCGGCCAAAAAATTTCTTCCTATTGAGGTGCCACCTGCAGGTCAATGTTTCTTTATGCAGGTTTATGAAAATGAATGTTTAAACTGTATTTAGTGATAAAATCATGAATGTGTGGTTTGTTTGGCTCTTTTCTTGCTGAAGTGGGCAAGTTTACCTTTCAAATGGTGTATCATTTTTGTGAGTGGGGCAAAGTAATCAGTGAAAAACCAGTGCATGTTTACAATAGTGTTTGCATATGTGACTCACCATTTGTGTGTGTGGGGCGAAGTAACCACCAAAAAAGCAGTGCATGTTTGCAAATGTGTTTGCATATCTGACTCATCTGCCGTGAAGTGTGCAATCCTCCAATGTGCCTGAAATAGGCTGGGCAAGCACTTGGGCAAACTGAAAAGACCCCAAGGCAAATGTTTGAATTTGTTTGTGATAAACAGCTTTGTGGTAGTGTGCTTTGGGGTAGTGTGCTGCCACCTGCAGGTCATTTGACCTTTCAAATGATGTATCATTTGTTTGTGTGGGTGGAGTATGAATGAAGCAAGTGTGCAATTCAATAGGCAGCGCATGTTTACAAATGTGTTTGCATATGTGACTCACCTGCAGTGAAGTGTGCAATCCTCCAATTTGCCTGAAATAGGTTGGGCAGGCAGTGCGGCAAGCTGTAAAGCCTCCAAGGCAAATGTTTGAATTTGTTTGTGATGTCTGTAAGCAGCTTTGTGGTAGTGTGCTTTGGGGTAGTGTGGTGCCACCTGTAGGTCATTTTTCCTTACTGCAGGTTCAGGAAAATTAATGTTTATACTGTATTTTGTGATCAAATTGTGGATGTATGGTTTGTTTGGCTATTTTCTTGTTGAAGGGGGCAAGTTTACCTTTCAAGTGGTGTATCATTTGTGTGTGTGGGTGCAGTATGAGTGGAGATACAAAGTAATCACCAAAAAACAGTGTTTAGAAATCATAGAATAGATTTAGAGTTATTACTAACAGAGTGATCTATTTCAAGTGTTTATTTCTGTTAATGTTGATGATTATGGCTTACAGCCAATGAGAACCCAAAAGTTATTATCTCAGTAAATTAGAATACTTTATCATTCCAGCTTGAAAAATGATTTTTAAAATGTTGCACACTTTGAGTATTTTGTGAGGTTTTCACCTCAGTATTTGTAAGCAAAAACCAGGAGTGGGTGATAAATACAGAAGTGGTGATGTGTTTCTATTACACATTTCCTCTGATTGCTCTACTCTTAGTTTTTGCTTACATATACTGAGGTAAATAATTTAATAAAATACTCAATGTGTGACCATGGCCTTAGGAGATGTTAGGGAAAAATATTTGCGTAGACTTATTCTTTAACATGTACAAAACACTCTTTCAAACCGCTATTCTAAAACTATTCATATTTTAGATTGTTGTTTATTTAAAACTTATTTCCCATTTTATAACAAACAGTTCTTGATGCAAAATTCCAACTCCAACTCTTCTTTTTTCCCACCCTACATATGAATTAGCAAATGTAGTGCAATAAAATGGCAACGTCAGGCTTTATATCACCATTTATATAACAATCATCCCTAAATTCCTATGAAAGTAAATATGCAACCAGCTATTCAAATAATTAGTGAACTAGATAATAAGAATAATATTTCATATTTTCATACTGATATTTGAAGCTTTAGTTGGAGTCTACTGTCTCCATCTGCACATCCCTGGTGGCTAAGGATGTCTTGTTGACAGTGGCAGGCCACCCACTGTATGCATGGATTTTTTCTATACACCCACGCAGTTAAAGACTAATAGACTTCTTTTTCTAAAAGAAACTAAGATAAACAGCAAAAACGTCAGAAATATTATATATATGGTACTTTTCACTCAAAACAAAAGTTTGCTCCACACATTTCGGAGAGAGCTATGCAGACACTTACTTGTCTTGTAAAGTACTCCAGTCCGTCGGATGTCCTGTGAGCCATCGCTATAATTTTTTCTGGTTACTTCAATCCCAATCAACACCTGATGTGGCTTTTTATTGGCTTAAATCTCAGTAAATATGTGATCAATTTTATTCTTGTCTTATTAGTGACAGTGTACCGTCGTAGTTTTACCAAAATGATTTAATCTTTTGTTAGAGAGATTATATTCACGTTGAGATTTATTTGTGGCATATCTGCCATCTGCCAGGCCCTTACCGGTCAAGAATTAAAAATCCCTTTGTCATAATCATATATTTTGATGTTATAAATATATAGCAAAAGGCATTTCCAAAACATTGAGACTTTTCATAATTCATGCAAGTTCTGCATTAATTACGTATTCTGATGAATTGTCTGCCAGACTTGTCAACTTACCATAAAACTTGCCAAAATCGGATGATTTTCTCTTTCTATTTTATATTTATTTAAAAGAAAACATATTTATATCCTCACAAGGGCTTGATCACAATGATATGAGTTATTGTAGCCCTGCTACTGGACATGCATTCCATTAATTGCTTGTTAATTTGTCCTTTTTTCCTTGCTATTGCTATGGTTATTTTTTTTTAGCCAGTTTATGACAAATTAATGGTCTTAAAATTAACAAAAATGATAGCATCAGCTTTGCCAAATATATTGTATATGCTTTAGTTCCCACAGTGAGCTTTAGGTGAGTTTTTGAAGCTACAGACTTTCTGCGCCATTTCTTCTCTTATCATGTAAATCAGGATACTTGCGTTCTTCATTGCGTTTTTGTGTGTTTTTTACATGCATTTTTATTGCATTTTGAACTCTACTTTTTTTTTGTCTCTTTTGAAGTGTCATGTTTTAAATAAGGCTGCTTTGTTCATGATTAGAGATGAGGGAACCCGAACTCAAAAGCTCGGGGTTCATACCGGACAATTAGTGTTCAGGGCTAAATGCCGAAGATGAACTTCTCCAGGAAGTCCCCTGTAATGTTTGGAGTGAAAGTGAGAGATAATTTTCCTAATCAAAAGTTCGGGTCCCCATTGTTTTCAATAGGGTTTGGGTTCTGGTTCAAGTTTGGGTACAGTTCTGCTACCCAAACTAAACTTTGGAATAAAGTTCGGGTTGGGTGCAAGAGCCTAAACTTCCACGGGTCCACTCATGATACTTCCTGGTATTTGACTTTGACAAAGTTTTATTGATACAGTCATATGAGGATTACAAGTTGGTTACGGCCATGGAAACTCACTAAAAATGCATTTCTGTTTTTAACCTGTGGATTTTCCACATCTAATGCAAGTCTATGGAGAAAATCTGATCTTAAAAGTCAGCGGACCTGCCAGAGAAATTGACATAATGTGGATTTGAAGCTTGCACCACAGGTCATTTTATGCTGATTATAAAACAAGCACAAAGGACATGAGATGTCGTTAAATTCCATCCACTTTGCTGGAACTGCAAAATGCTACATTTTTGATGTGTCAAAAACTCACCAAAAGTTATACATAATGGATCCCTACGTATGATGCTTTTTCCATTAGCTGGAGAGCTATTGCCGACTGAATGACTGTCAGCATCAGGAATGAACATAGATGGAAGAGGGCATCTGTGCAAAAACAATATATTGACGCATTGCAGTCCAATGGTTTATCATAATGCACAATTACTGTTGCTTTCTAGGTGTTTTTTAGGCCCCCTGTCACCTCTTGAGCCCCTGTGCTCAACCACTATTAAGGTACTGTCACACTTAGCGATGTACCAGCGATCCTGACCAGCAATATGACGCGGTCAGGATCGCTGGTACATCACTAAGTGGTCGCTAGTGAGCTGCCACACAGGCAGATCTCTCTAGCGACATCGCTGGGGACGGCGGTCGCTACTTACCTGTCACACCAGGCGATCCTGCGTCCTCCCGCCCGCATCCACGCGTCGCTCGTCCTCACAGCAGGAAGCGCCGCAGGAAGCTGACGACGAGAAGCAGTCCTGGACGTTCTCGCGCAATCAGCGATAACCAGCGGGGGAGCCGGTCGTAGGTAAGTATCAGACACAGAGATATCGCTAGCAATATCGCTATAACGTCACAAGCTATAGCGATATTGCTAGCGATATCTCTTAGTGTGACAGGCCCTTTAAGTCTGCCACTGGACAGCATTCAATGATCTGTAAGGAGGATGAGTTTGGAGCCTTCATTGCAGACTAAAATACTGCTCTATTCTGTCCTGTAAAATTATAAAAGTACAGCAGACCCATTAAAGTCATCAGGATCCATCAGGGACTGTTAGTGGCTGTCACAAAATGGATCTGGCACTGTCTTACCTTTCGTTGCACACAATCCAACTAATAAATCTTATCACCGCTGAACTAAAGATCCCCATACAACTTAGATAAATGTGGGCTAAATCAACTGATTTCAAGGATATAATGTGTATGAGGACTCCCCGACCTGCTAAATTTCAGCAGACACTTTTCTTGTTTAGCTCGGAGATAAGCCAAGATTATATTCCATGCCAGCAGCTGAGAAAGTCAGAAGAAATAGCTATCAGCGAAACAATCATTTTGGCCTGACAGCATCTAATGTGTATGAAAAGAACTTTAATTTTTAATACCAATTAAAAAGAGTGATGATGTTCTGTGATTCTCTTTTGTGTTTAAATCTAAACATAATGTTTAGTTACTTTATAGATGGATATTTTGGCACATATTTAATTACGGCATTACATGTTAACTGTTCTGATTATTGATTTTTACTTACTTGTCTTACTTGGTTATGTATTATTGATCATTTTCTGCACGGATCACTGACAAAATGTGCTTTGGATACATACTGTATATCTTTACATTGCCTAGTGCTTGTTTTAGATCTGGAATGAGCTTCATTAAAGCATATTCATGGTTACCATTTTTGTTGTATTTTCTCCTTGGTAGTAAGATAACATGTAGTGGGATTTTTGCCTGAGATAAAAGCAGTTTTCAGTTGATTGTTTTTTCATAAGGAATGAAGCAGACCAGTGGGAGGACCATATGTATTTACTGTACTGTTTTGCTACAGTCTTGTTTGTACTATTGCGCACACTACAGTAGCGTTGCAGCACCAGATGAAAGAATGGACACTACATGCACTGCAATACACCGTTTCACAGTGGAATTGTTTATGATGTAACTGAAGGTGCTGCAAGCATATTTGTTCAAGGTGAATTGAATTTGCTTCTAATTTTGCAAACAATTTCGATACGCCTGAATTTGAATTCTTGGCAATTCTTTAGGTGCGAATTCTGCAAAGTGATGTCTAACCATTTCTAGACTCTTCTTTCCTCCTTCAAAGAAGAGCAATGTCCTATTCTGGCGTTTCCACTCTTTCCTGAGTATTTATTTTATTAATACTTTTTTTATGGCCTACATTTATTATACTTTGTGGTTCCTAGAGCATAATAAGGAGCATTTGGTTCATATTTGATAAGTTCAATGCAAAACTAATTTACATGGAAAAATCAAACAATCTGCTGAATTAAAATTTCCACAGCTTTGCTCATCTCCAATTTTATCATATGTTTAGGAGCTGAGTGTTTCTAAACACCAGTTTGTCAGTTGAATATGTCTACATAATGGTTACTATTAGAGATGAGCGGACCTGTGGAAATTCGGGTTCTGGTACACGACACAAACTTTAGTCCAAAGTTTGGTTCGGGTACAAGAACTTGAACCTGAGCCCAAACCTCATTGAAAACAATGATGACTAGTGTTGAGCGATACCCTCCGATATCGTGAAGTATCGTATCGGATTGGATCGGACCGATATCCAAAAGTATTGGGTATCGCCGATTCCGATACCGGAAACCCCAATCAAGTCAATGGGACAGAAATATCGGAATTAAAAAAAACCTTTCTTTACTTGTACATCCAGTTCGGGAGGGGGGAAGAGTGTGGGCGGTGCGTGGCGTACACTGTGCATGTCTGTGTGTGCAGGCGGGGTCTGTACGGGCCTCTCGGGGGTCTGTGCGGGCCTGCTGGGAGTCTGCGCGGGCCTGCCGGGGGTCTGTGTGGGCCTGCCGGGGGTCTGTGCGGGCCTGCTGGGGGTCTGTGCGGGCTGTTGGGGGTCTGTGCGGGTCTACCGGGGGTCTGTGCGGGCTGTCGGGGGTCTATGCGGGTCTCCCGGGGGTCTGTACGGGACTGCCAAGGGTCTGTGCGGGCTGCCGGGGGTCTGTGCGGGCCTGCCGGGGGTTGTGTGTTTGTGCAGGCATAGTCCGATGGGACTACAAGTCCCATCGGGCTATGCCTGCTACAATGACAGTGATTGACAAATTAGCCAATGAGGGGACAGTAGTAGTCCCATCATCTGGCTAATGTGTTGAATGTAAAAAAAAAAAACATACATACTACATACATACTACATTCATACAACATACATACATACTACATACATACTTCATATATACTACATTCATACAACATACATACTACATACATACTTCATATATACTACATTCATACAACACACATACATACTACATACATACTACATATATACTACATTTATACAACATACATACATACTACATACATACTTCATATATACTACATTCATACAACATACATACATACTACACACAGTACATACTACATATATACTACATTCATACAACATACATACATACATACTACATATATACTACATTCATACAACATACATACTACATGCTACATACATACTACATATATACTACATTCATATAACATACATACATAGTACATACTATATACATACAACATACATAAAACATGCTACAGACATACAACATACAGACTACATACAATACATTCATACATTCATACAATACATACATATAGACATACAGTACCTATAACATAGAGTACATACTCACCATCACTTGTCACGTTGATCCCCGAAGCCAGTGTCATCTTTAAAAAATATTAAAATAACAAACAACTGATATACTCCCTGATCTGCAGAAATCCACGAGTGTCACACAACAATCTCCCGTGGAGAACAGCAGCATCAGCTGATGCCACCGCTCTCTAGGGGCCCCAGGAATACAATGACGGGAGGTAGGTATCCTTCCGCACTGTATTCCTCCGCCACTGGAAAAAAATAGTCCCTAGTCTCACTTTTGGCATTTCTGTGTGAGAAAGTTCCCATGCTGCTTTTACCATAAAGTGAGACCAGTGAACTATAGTAACCTCTCAGTGAAGCACTGCAGGAGATCGTCGCGGGACACTCGTGGATTTCTGCGGATCAGGGAGTATATTGCTTGTTTGCTATTTTAATATTTTTTACAGTGAGATGACACTGGCTTCAGAGATCAAAGTGACAAGTGATGGTGAGTATGTACTCTATGTTATATGTACTGTATGTCTATATGTATGTATGTATTGTATGAATGTATTGTATGTAGTATGTATGTATGTTGTATGAATGTAGTATATATGTAGTATGTATGTAGTATGTATGTATGTATGTCTGTTATATGAATGTAGTATATATGTAGTATGTATGTAGTATGTATGGATGTATGTTGTATGCATGTAGTATATATGTAGTATGTATGTAGTATGTATGTATGTATGTTGTTTGAATGCAGTATATATGTAGTATGTAGCATGTATGTATGTAGGTTGTATGAATGTAGTATATATGTAGTATGTATGTAGTATGTATGTTGTATGAATGTAGTACATATGTAGTATGTAGTATGTATGTATGTATGTTGTATGAATGTAGTATATATGTAGCATGTACACTCACTGGCCACTTTATTAGGTACACCTGTCCAACTGTGTGTTAAGACTTAATTTCTAATCAGCCAATCACATGGCGGCAACTCAGTGCATTTAGGCATGTAGACATGGTCAAGACAATCTCCTGCAGTTCAAACCGAGCATCAGTATGGGGAAGAAAGGTGATTTGAGTGCCTTTGAACGTGGCATGATTGTTGGTGCCAGAAGGGCTGGTCTGAGTATTTCAGAAACTGCTGATCTACTGGGATTTTCACGCACAACCATCTCTAGGGTTTACAGAGAATGGTCCGAAAAAGAAAAAAAATCCAGTGAGCGGCAGTTCTGTGGCCGGAAATGCCTTGTTGATGCCAGAGGTCAGAGGAGAATGGGCATACTGGTTCGAGCTGATAGAAAGGCAACAGTGACTCAAATTGCCACCCGTTACAACCAAGGTAGGCAGAAGAGCATCTCTGAATGCACAGTGCGTCGAACTTTGAGGCAGATGGGCTACAGCAGCAGAAGACCACACTGGGTACCACTCCTCTCAGCTAAGAACAGGAAACTGAGGCTACAATTTGCACAAGCTCATCGAAATTGGACAGTAGAAGATTGGAAAAACGTTGCCTGGTCTGATGAGTCTCGATTTCTGCTGCGACATTCGGATGGTAGGGTCAGAATTTGGCGTAAACAACATGAAAGCATGGATCCATCCAGCCTTGTATCAACGGTTCAGGCTGGTGGTGGTGGTGTCATGGTGTGGGGAATTTTTTCTTGGCACTCTTTGGGCCCCTTGGTACCAATTGAGCATCGTTGCAACGCCACAGCCTACCTGAGTATTGTTGCTGACCATGTCCATCCCTTTATGACCACAATGTACCCAACATCTGATGGCTACTTTCAGCAGGATAATGCGCCATGTCATAAAGCTCGAATCATCTCAGATTGGTTTCTTGAACATGACAATGAGTTCACTGTACTCAAATGGCCTCCTCAGTCACCAGATCTCAATCCAATAGAGCATCTTTGGGATGTGGTGGAACGGGAGATTCGCATCAGGGATGTGCAGCCGACAAATCTGCGCCAACTGTGTGATGCCATCATGTCAATATGGTCCAAAATCTCTGAGGAATGCTTCCAGCACCTTGTTGAATCTCTGCCACGAAGAATTGAGGCAGTTCTGAAGGCAAAAGGGGGTCCAACCCGTTACTAGCATGGTGTACCTAATAAAGTGGCCAGTGAGTGTATGTAGTATGCATGTATGTTGTATGAATGTTGTATATATGTAGTGTGTATGTAGTATGTATGTATATAGTATGTAGTATGTATTTTTTTTTTTTTTACATTCAACACATTAGCCGGATGATGGGACTACTACTGTCCCATCATTGGCTAATGTGTCAATCACTGTCATTGTAGCAGGCATCGCCCGATGGGACTTGTAGTCCCATCGGATGATGCCTGCACACACACAACCCCCGGCATGCCCGCACAGACCCCCGGCTGCCCGCACAGACCCCCGGCATGCCCATACAGACCCCCCACGCACAGACCCCCGGCATGCCCGTACAGACCCCCGGCATGCCCGTACAGACCCCCGGCATGCCCGTACAGACCCCTGGCAGCCCGCACAGACCCCCGGCAGGCCCGTGCAGACCCCCGGCAGGCCCGTGCAGACCCCCGACTGGCCCGCACAGACCGTGCATCGTGATGTGCACAGACCTCGCATCATGATGACATCATTTGAGCAGCCAATCACAGCCACAACACTGGCTCATTGCATTATGGGAACTTCCGATTCCGGTATCCGATATTGTAAAAATATCGGTACTTGGTATTGGAATTCTGATACAGCGAATATCGGCAGATACCCAATATTTGCAGTATCGGAATGCTCAACACTAATGATGACCCAAACTTTGTAGCTGGAAATGTTTTTTTCCATTAAAACTGACTTCCAGGAGAAGTCTGTGTGCTGAGTTTCCAGTTCAAGCCTCAAACGATTAAGGTCCCCGTCACACATAGCGACGCACCAGTGATCCCGACAACGATATTACCTTGTCAGGATCGCTGGTGTGTCACTACATGATCGCTGGTGAGCTGCCAAACAGGCAACTTCACCAGCGATCAGCACCAGCGACAGGAGGGTAACAAGCGACGCATGTCACTTAGTTACCCACTGTGTACCTTAGTTACCAGCGTGCTGGTACAGGGAGCTGGTAACCAAGGTACACATCGGGTTTCTAAGCAGCGTGCGGCACTTAGAAACCCGATGTGTACCTTGGTCACCAGCTCCCTGCACAGCACACTGGTAACTAAGGTATACATTGGGTTTCTAAGCACTGCACGCCGCTTAGAGACGCGATGTTTACCTTAGTTACTGCGCCAAAATGCAACATGCTGCGTTCGGCGCACACCGGCGCACCTTCAAAAGTGCGCAGCACACTCAAAAATCCTACTAGCGCATGGTCAGTGCACGGTCTGCACACCCTATATTAAAGATAGGGTGCGCAGATCGCATGCGGCCATGTGTGATAATAGGCGGTGATGTCAGGAGGGGGAGCGGCAGGGGGTGGTGATTATCGGCGTCCGTGCGCAGACGGCAGAAACGCTAGTGTGAAACTAGCCTAAGGGGGTGATAAAAGGGGGTTTGATTTACTAGTTATAGCGAGTTTTTATGTTTGGCTGTTGTCACGCGCTGAAAGACGCTTTTTATTGCAAAAAAATTCACCACATTTTGAGAGCTGTAATTTTTCCATATTTTGGCCCACAGAGTCTTGTGAGGTCTTAGTTTTTGCGGGATGAGTTGAAGTTTTTATATGTAAAAAAAGAGAGTAGATGGCACTCACCATCTTAAAATTCCAATGCTTTATTCAGACATCTTAAAATAGTAGAGGCAGGAGAGTTTTTTCGTTGGATACAAAATCAGGTCCTTTTTCACATATGTATGCTGCAAAACTATGGACACTTTGTCGATTTGCACACGGTCTATTTGAGCTAGGTGTCTCTCAGTAGTCACACTTGTGCAGTACTTGTTATCACGGAGTATACAAGGGCTGTGCCGCAATCTATTTTCTTTTGTGTGGACTTCATTTGAGTTGAAGTTTTTATTGGTACCATTTTTGGGCACATGAAATTTTTTGGTCACTTTTTATTACGATTTTTGGAGGCAGAATGAACAAAAACCAGCAATTCATGAATTTCTTTTGGGGTGGTGTTTATACTGCTCCGCATGTAGTAAAATTGATAAAGCAGTTTTATTCTTTGGGTCAGTACGATTACAGCGATACCTCATTTATATCATTTTTTAATGTTTTGCCGCTTTTATACAATAAAAGCTATTTTATTTAAAAAATATTTTTTTTGCATCTCTTTATTCTGCGAACTAAAACTTTTTTATTTTTTCGATAATGATGCTGTATGGCAGCTCATTTCTTGCCGGACAGGATGACGTTTTCAGCGGTATCATGTTTATTTATATCCATTTTTTTGATCACGTTATTCCACATTTTGTTCGGTGGTATGATGATAAAGCATTGTTTTTTGCCTTATTTTTTTAAAGGGATCACTAAAGGGGTTAACTAATGGGACAGTTTTATGGGGCGGGTCGCTACGGACGCAGTGATACTAAATATGTGTATTTTTTCTTTTTTTATATAAAGAAATGTATTTATTGGGGAATTTTTTCTTTATTTAGGAATGTTTTTAATATTTTTACACGCTTCTTTTTTTTTTCACATCTTTACGTTGTCCCAGGGCAGAGCACTGTGTCAGATCAGTGATCTGACAGGCAGTGCAGGAAGCTTCTCAGCGCCTGCTCTCAGCAGGCACTGACAAGCCACCTCCATGCAGGATCCAGATGGACCCCACAGCCATCTTGGATCTGGGGTCCTGCAGGAAGGAGGCCCTAAGAACAACGCAATCACATCGAGTTGTTCTGAGGTTCTCAGGGAAGCAAGCAGGGAACCCCCTCCCTGCACTATGCTTCCCTATGCCACCGGAACACTGCGATCATGTTTTATCACAGTTTGTCGGTGGTTAAAGTGCCAGGAGCGGTCCCTGACTGCTCCTGGCACATAGTGCCGGGTGTCAGCTATGATAATCAGCTGACACCCAGCCGCAATCAGCTGCGCTTCCCCCGTGAACGCAGCTGATTGCTATGACATATTATCCCATCCATGGCAATATGGGCACGGCTCACCTGGATGGGATAATACATCATATGTCATAAAGGTGTTAAGTTTAGAGTTTGACATGACTTTAAGGTCTTGTTCAGATGAGCGTATTATACTGACATTTGTCAAGCACACACACCCATTATAGCCAATGTACCAGTGCACTGGAGTGCTTTCTGAACTCTGTTTCAAGCGAAAGCTAAACTTAGCTGTTATTGGGAAAATAAGAGGCAAAATACTCAGATAAAGTACAGTACCTTTTTATCCTCTTCACGACATGCGCCGTACATGTAAGGGTGCATGTCGGGTCTCCCCCTCTCATGTGGACTTCGACGCTGAGCACACATCTGTTTAGGCACATATTAACTAATTTTATCAGTTGGCATGTGCCCCTAACATTAACGGGTGGATTTGCGATCCACCCTCGGCTGTTAAGATGTAAAATGCCACTGTCAATCTCTTTCAGTGGCATTTAACATGCTTGCACCATAAGCATGTCACAAACCCCACCCATCGGTGCCAGTGTCACATGACTGCAGGTTGCCGATGGGTTGGCATGACAAGCTGGGGTCTATAGGAGATCCCCATAGTTGTCACAGCTGGATAGCTATGAGCGCTGCCCAGCGGTCTGCGCTCATAGCAATTGATCATTTTATCTACACACAGCAGGGCCGAAGCCTTGTTGTGTGTAGTGCACATGAGCGGATGATTGCAGCTTCTAGTCTCCCATGGAAACTATTGAAAGTAGTAAAAAGTTACAAGAAATGTTTTTACAAATATTAAAAAATAAAAAAATAAAGTTTAAATCACCCCCCATTCACCCCACTCAAAATTAAATAAAAAAGTAGACATATTTGGTATCGCCATGTTCAGAATAGCCTGATCTATCAATATATAAAAAGAATTAATCCAATCAGGAAATGGCGTAACATGGAAAAAAATGAAAACACAATAATTACATTTTTTTGGTCTCCACAACATTGCATTAAAATGCAATAACAGGTGATCAAATCATTGTATCTACACCAAAATGGTTTCAATAAAAACGTCAGCTCTGTATACAAAAAAATAAGCCCACACCCAGCCCCAGATCCTGAAAAATGGAGACTTTACGGGTCTCGGAAAATGACACAATTTTTTTTAACAAATTTAGATTTTTTTTTCACCACTTAACCCCTGATACACTTTTTATCGGCAGCAGTTAAGGATACTTATGCGTCAGTGCTGCTTTTTAACAACACTGAGAAATAAGTGCATAGTGCCCCCCACCGTCAGATTTTCTCCAAGGTATTGGCTACCGGAGATAGCTGAGAACCCAGAGAACATGATTCAGGTTGGTTTACTGGAGTACCGACCCCAATGTTGCGATCGCCATTATTAACAGAATAACAATGGCCACAAAAAAGTCTGATTTCCCATTTAATTTCTCTCTTCTCTGATGTGATCGCACATCAGAGGAGAGAGAAATGGGGTCCCCAAAATCCTACGGTTCCTCCGGTGTCCCTGGACCCTCCTGCATCACCCAGTGAAATTCTCCAGCCGGCGGCATCTTCTGGGTAGAAAATGTGGGAAATGATATTTATTAACTATTTTGTGTGACATCACTCTCTGATTTAAGGGTACAAAAATTAAAATTTGAAATTGCAAAATTTTCCAAATTCCAATTTCTGTTTTTTTTTCATAAATAAACGCAAGTTATATCGAAGAAATGTTACCACTAACATGAAGTACAATATGTCACGAAAAAAGTCTTAGAATCAGTGGGAGCTATAACTTCATAAAGTGACAGTGGTCAGAATTGTAAAAATTGGCATGGTCATTAAGTACCCAATTGGCTCTGTCATTAATGGGTTAATTAAAAAAGAATCTGTACATGTTTGACCTGGAGAATTTTAATGGCATGTCAGTTTTAGCATGTGGTGAGCATGGTAAACAAAAAAATTGTTGAATTGCACTTTTTTTTCAATTTTACCTCATCTCATTATATGGTAAAATCAATGAGGTTGTTCAAAAGTACATCTCGTCTCACAAAAAACAAGCCCTCACACGGCCATACTGATGGAAAAGCAAAAAAAAGTTATGGCTTTAGGAAGAAGGTGAGCAAAAAACAAACATAGAAAATGGTCCAGGAGTCTAATTTTTGCTACTCATGTTTTCTTCTAACTATATGTAATAAAGATATATTCTGAGAACTACATTTACTTTTTCTCTCTTGAGGAAAATGTTTTCAGTCTCTCTATGTGACAGCAGATTGAGTGTTATACACAATATCAGGATCCAGCACTCTGTGTTGAGTGAAGGGATGAGAATCTGTTTGGCATATGACCGCCAGTATGCAAATCAAATGATTGCCTGCTCTATCTGGTAATGTTCTATTCAGAGACAGAAATTAGAATCTAGTTAGCACATGAAATCATGATAATGCATAATGCACATTGTCAGGATTCTACAATCTACTATAACAGAGTGAGCATAGAAATTCACCTAAAGCCTCGAAAACCTTATTGGGCACTCTCTCTCTAGCTCAAACTGGTAACAACTCCAGTTCAAAGGCATCTTTAAAATAGTTTCCAGGTTTTATTCTGATCTTCCATGAAAGCCATATTTGTACAGGTGTCTCTGTACAGAAGAACAATGTACCACAACTCCAGAGTCTGCTAAATCTTTTTGAAGGTCTATTGCAGGCAGGGGTTA
This sequence comes from Dendrobates tinctorius, assembly GCF_039654945.1. Lineage (NCBI taxonomy): Eukaryota > Metazoa > Chordata > Amphibia > Anura > Dendrobatidae > Dendrobates > Dendrobates tinctorius. The sequence continues at coordinate 16,179,860 of NW_027361749.1, forward strand.
CTATTTTGCCTCTCCAGTAATCCTATGAGCAGCTCTACCTGAAATTTTCCTTGGTCCTACAGACCTTAACTTGACCTCCACTGTTTCAATTAACTCTCATTTCTTAATTATATTTCAAATTGAGGTAAGGGCAACCTGAAAACGCTTTGCTATCTCCTTCTGTCTTCTCCTGAATTATGGGCCTCCAATATTTTAATTTTCAGAGTGCTAGGCAGCTGCTTATAAGAACCCATGGCTGCATTTTTTTGTACAAGGTTAGAGGAGGCTGGGTTTTTAGAAAGCTGGCATATTTGCATCACCTGGGGATAAAATACAAAATGTCATGCTACTGCAGTGCAGTATAGCACAACCTCCACCGTCGAGTGCTGGTGAGGGAAGAGAGGTTGCACACACTGAGCAGCAGTACAAGCGCCACCAGGTGGCAAAAGAGTGGTCATACGAGCCAAGTCAGAAACAGTCAGGAGCAGAAGTACCAGAGGTCACAGCAGTACACGTGGTCAGAAACCAACCAGGGGATCAGCAACGGTTGGAAGAGGATAAGACAAAGACAAAAGACAGAAGCAGGTCCGAATGCAAGCCAAGTCAAAACCAAGGAGTCAACAAACTTACAGGGAAACACAGAGTCAGGACAGACAGATGGAATAAACAGACATGGGGTAAGTCAGGGATCACAGCAGGACAAATCAGGATATACTAGAGTCAAATACACACGCCAAAGGCAGAACTATAGCTGATACCGCCTTCAGGATGCAGCAGAGCTAAATAGCAAACCTGAAACCAGACTGAGGCTGGGAAAAGTTAACCCCTGAAATGATCAGACTGGAACATGGAAATACAGGACTCTAAACCTGGTCTAGTAAATATGTCATCTTTAACTTTAGGCTTTTTAGATATCGTTTAATCTATAGGTTGCTTAAGTGTTCACAATAACAGTAATTTTGACTAGGGGTGCTAAAACTTTTACATGTCACTGTATGTATGAAAATTTAAACTGCTATTCAGTGCATATAGTGTGGGCACATTTTTCTAAAAAAGGAACAGGTCCTGAGTAGGTTTGACCAAATTTATTTGAGTGGAATTAAATTCTACTCATATTCTGCAGAATGCAAAATTTTATAATTTGCCCAGACAAATTTAGCAAGATAATGACCCACTGGCCAACATTTTACTGATCTGTAGGGGGCTGGTAAAAAGTAAAAAAAAAAAAAGAGAAAACTCACTTTACCTCTCATTTCCCGGACACCTCCACTGCACACTCTCCCCTGTATGGTCTTCGCCACATCTTCCTTCTGCCAGTGAGTGCGTTGAAGCCCAAAGCCTCTTCATACTAGATGAGGAATTCTGGCTGCAACAATGTAAATTCAGGACATGTGCCATCACCTTTAATGGGCACTCTAGTTCAGGACTTCCACTTACTAATGCCTCTAATATGCCATACAAAGTAGATTCTGATGAAAAAAAAACAACAAAATCTCAACTACTGCCCAAATGCAGTAAAACTTCCTGCTTTTCACATAAAATTTACTATGCAGTAGAATTAAAATTAATATATGGCTGTATAAAAGAATATACAGGACCTGTAGGTTTGGATTTATTTTTCCCTTCATAATAAAGACTTTCATTTAAAAACTGCATTTTGTGTGTACTTGTGTTATCTTTGTCTAATATTTAAATTTCTTTGTCACATTTAAGGGTAACATACATGTAAAAAATAGAAAATCAGGAAGGAGGCACACAACTGTATATTAAAAATGGAGAAAAATGGAAATTATGATTTCCACATAAAATTCAGTGTGTTAATGAATTTCAAAATCTAGAAATTAAAATGTCATAACTTTAGTACATTACTGACATTAGTAGACGATGTGTACGAAGTAAAGTATTCTGTACTGAACATTTAGGAAAAATATGGGCGGCTGACTACAAGAAACACTTATCATTCATGGTATATTAGTTCTCTAGAACAAGCAGAAATATGTGCTGAGAGGATATAAATAAATAGCTAGATTTACTGATACGGTGTCGCTGAATTACAAATACTGCTAAATGTCTTAGGGTGGGGGAGTAACAGATTTGAAAGAAAGCATAAAAATGTTTTGTATTTAAAGTTATGGGGCATTTGAACAAAACTACTAAAATGTCATGGAAAAGGCAAAAAAAAGTATTATTCACTATAAGCTCTAATACTTAGCGGAGTTCTCAGGCAATGAATAAAATATCTAAAACAATTCTCAGTTAAAATCCCATCCTCACTTGTTTATCTTTGGACTGTGGCTACTGAGATGATGATTTGGCTAAGATATATTTGCCATCTTATCTATAAGGATGCTGTATAATATCTAAAGCAATCTCATTTGTTAAAGTAGCACAAGCAGTATTCTAGCTGTGAAAACTGTTTCTTCCAAGCTCAGGTGCATCTATACAGTTTGAACTTTCTGCCCCCTGTATCACATAAAGCCCCCATTACACATAGCGATCTCGCTAGCGAGATCGCTGCTGAGTCACAAGTTTTGTCACGCAACAGCGATCTCACCAGCGAGATCACTGTGTGTGACACTGACCAGCGACCGACCCCCTGCCGGTTATCGCTGATCGTCCTGAAATGGCCAGGACATTTTTTTGATCGCAGGTCTCCCGCTGGCCAGCACACATCGCTGCGTATGACATGTGGGAGACCAGCAATCAGCGATCAGCGCGCTGGTAACTAAGGTAAACACAGGGTTTCTATGCAGCGCTCGGTGCTTAGAAACCCGATGTGTACCTTAGTTACCAGCGCGCTGATGCAGGGAGCTGGTAACCAAGGTAACCATCGGGTTTCTAAGTGATGCGCGCTGCTTAGAAACCCGATGTGTACCTTAGTTACCAGCTCCCTGCATCAGCGCGCTGGTAACTAACGTACACAGCGACGCGCCCGCTCGACGTCGCTGGTGCTGATCTCTGGTGTATCTGCCTGTTTGACAGCTCACCAGCGATCATGTAGCGACACACCAGCGATCCTTACAAGTTGATATCATTCTCAGGATCGCTGGTGAGTCACTATGTGTGACGGGGCCCTAAGTATGTATCATACAAGTGTGATGCTAAGAATTAATCCAGAATGATGTATACAGACTGTAGCCTTCCATTTGACACCATCACACTCTTATCAGATTGTCCATTTATCTATTCTCTACTTACAGGTACGTCACCCAGCTTTTCTACATAGACTTTTCTTACCTCTGCTGCTAGCATTCACTTGGTACGTCACCCAGCTTTTCTACAAAGACTTTTCTTATCTCTGCTGCTAGCATTCACTCGGTACGTCACCCAGCTTTTCTATAAAGACTTTTTTTCTCTGCTGCTAGCATTCACTTGGTACGTCTCAACTAACACTTGCTTTACCCCGATGTTATTTATGAACTTGTTTACACTGCCTTGATCACATGCATCTGGCTCATAATTTTCTGACCAAGATGAGCACAGACCACTCCTCTCTGCTTCACACCTGAATGCACTTTCTAGCAAATATATTGCAGACCCTAAGTCTGCCAAGACTGTCAGTCTGTCCAATGTATCACATTAGTGTTTATCATACAAGTGTGATGCTCAGAACTAATCCAGAATTGAGCCAAAAGGGAACTCAAGGTAGCTGGATACAGTCACTGTAAACAATGTTTCTGTTTTCACTCTCGCCCCTATAATCCTTCACTTTCTGGTAAGCCCCCAAATCCCTATACCTAGTAAGGAACTGTTCATCTCTTCTTCAATCCTCCCCATCTATCTCACCTCCTCCTCAGAACTGTTCATCCACATACAATCCTCTGTCTCCAAACACAGACAGCCCCTTCATGCCCTCTCCTGCTTCCACCTACTAACACTTGCTCCTCCTCACTGCCAGTGATATTGCTCCAAATCCTTGTCCTTCTCACCACATCCCCACAGTCATTTCTACCTCCCATCCACGTTCTATCGCAAGTTTCCGTAACCTCTCTAACCTTATACCATTCCCCCAGCCGCCACTTCCCCAGTCCCACTAACAGGAGCTCGCTTTATCTGCAACAAACATTCCTACATCCATGATCTTTTCATTACTCACAAACTTTCCTTCCTCACCATCACCAAAACCTGGCTAACCCCTCTCTGACACAGCCACTTCTGCTGCATTCTCACATTGTGGATTCCACCTTTCCCACACCTCTTGCCCCAGCAGCAAGCATGCACACCCTCGCAGAAATCTTAAACACCTCAATCTACACTCACTGTCTGAATCCCTTCTCCCTCTTACAGCCAAAAGTTCCCTACACAATGCGGATGCCGCTGCCACTCTATATAACACCACAATAGCTGAAGCTCTGAAATCGGTTGCCCCTTTCACACATACCAAAGCTCCCAAAATCAGCAGACAGCCCTGGAACACCAGCTTGACCAAACAATTGAGGCGGGTTACAAGGTCTGCTGAGCGGAGATGGAAAAGATCCCACTCAAATGAGCACTTCATGACATTCAAATAGTCCCTCACTGCTTTCAAGGCCACACTTGCTGCAGCAAAACAAACATACTTCTCTCATATCCTCCCTGTCTCACAAACCTAAATTGTTATTCAACACTTTCATCTCTCTCCTCCATCCCCCAGCCCCCCTCCTCCACTCATCTCAGCCAAAGACTTGGCCTCATTTTTCAAGCAGAAGATTGATAACATCAGAGACAGTTTTGGTCGACAATCCCGAGCCCTTCCACCTAAGTGCTCAGCCCTCCTCCTCTAAAGCAAACTTCTCCACCATTTCAGAAGCTCAACTCTCCACTCTACTCTCAAGATCACATCTCACCACCTGTGCACTTGACCTGATCCATCCCACTTCATCCCAAATCTCTACACAGTCTTCATCCCAACTCTAACCCATCTCTTCAACCTATCACTACCAACTGGTGTTTTCCCCTCAAGCTTTAAACATGCCTCAATGACACCTATCCTCAAAAAGCTCGCTCTTGACCCATCCTCTGCATCTATCTGTCCCCCATCACTTCTCCCTTATGCCTCAAAACTACTGGAAAAACACGTCCATTTTGAACTGTCCTCCCACCTCTCTTCTTGCTCCCTCTTTGACCACTTACAAACTGGCTTCCGACTACATCACTCCACTGAAACTGCCCTAACTAAAGTCACCAATGACCTATTAACCGCCAAATCCAAGTGACACTACTCTGTCCTCCTCCTCCTAGACCTATGCTCTGCCTTTGACACAGTGGACCATTCCCTATTACTTCAGACCCTCTCATCTCTTGGCATCACTGAGATAACCCTCTGCACTGTATCACTCCGCCGGGAGGTCACAGGAGTTCACCTGTGACTTATGGCAGCACTACAGCGTGGGAATTTTCTCACGCAGCAGTGCTGCCGTAAAGTAGCCTCCAATGATACACTGCGGGAAGGTTATCTCTGGTCAGTGTGTCATTGGAGGCCCTGTAGAGCGGTCACATCTGCTGATGTGACTGCTGTATCGGGGAGATAATCGTGGGACACTCGTTTTTAAAGAGAGACTGCATCAGAAAGGTAAATATACAGTAGGTTGGCTTGTTTGCTTTTTTAATTTTTTGCAGGTGATCGATGGCTTTGCTAGGATCTGGGAGTAAGATAAAAATTATGAAAAAACGTGTTGTGTTTTATTTAATTAAAATTCTTTTTTCTGGCTGTGCCTTTTTTTTAACCCTTTCCTACTATAGGATTAATAATGGATAGGCATCTTATTGACGCCTCTCCATTATTAACCAGGCTTAATGTCACCTTCCAATAGCAAGGTGACATTAACCCCTTATAAAACCGTATGCCACTGCTACACGGCAGTGAGAAGAGAGGGGCTAAGTGCTGGAATTGGCACATCTCAGTGATGCACCATTTCTGGGGCGGCTGAGAGCTGGTATTTGTAGCCGGGGGGTCAATATTCATGGGCCCTTCCTAGGCTATGAATATTAGCCTGCAGCTGTCAGTGTAACCTTTCTGGCTATAAAATATAGGGGGACCCTATGTCATTTTTTGGGGGTCCCCTTATTTTAATAGCAAGTAAAGGCTATGCAGATAGCTGCGGGCTGATATTCACAGCCTGGGAAGGGGCCATGGGTTTTACCCCCTTCCCAGGCTACAAATATTGGCCCCCGGCCGTCGGCTTTCCCCCTCTGGTGCAGAAAATTGCATGGGAGCCCACGTCATTGTTTTTTTTTTTTAAATATATATGACTATTTATCTATAGATACTGTATATCTGTGGATATATCTATAGATCTATCTATGGATAAATCAATAGAAATATCTATGGATAGATATATAGCCATAGATATAGTTATTGTGGCACGCGTGCCAGAGGGAGTATGCATAGCTCTCTCGGTGAGCACGTGCGCTATTTCCTCGAGACTATAAGATGGCAGGGAGGGGAAGCTGCTAACGAGAAATAAATATTCACTGCACTGGCAATGAATATTCATGTCTCTTACAGCTTGCACAGTTACAGCCGCATCCGCCGGCTTCCAGCAGCTTCTGCGGCCAGCCGATCATGTGTCCCCTTCATTAAGGTAATGAAAATTCATCCCCTTTCTACTCCCATAGGCATGTAATGAATATTCATTCCCTTAATGAGCAGAGACACTTAATCAGCCAGCCACAGGAGTTGCTGGCATCAGCACAAGATGCTGCGAGGGCATGCAGGGAAGGTAAGTAGGATGTTTTTTAATGCTTTTTTCATAGGGGCCATAAACACAGGATATATCCATATCCCCGTCCCCTTCATCCACTCAATGCTGACTTTTATTCCCCACTAACTTGCATTGGGGTCGGGTTTCGGATGAAACTCCGACTTTTTTTGCCCTAGTCGGATCAGTTTCATCTGAAACGAATTTTGCTTCCAGAAACCCGATCCGACTAAAGTCGCTCAACTCTAGTATGGAGGACTTTATGTACCCATTATATTGTATGGAGGGCTGTGTGGGGATTAAGGTTGGAGAATCATACTGTAATGGGGGTCACCATTTCTTGTTGGGGGAACTGAGGGAGGGGGGTCCAGTAGGGTCATCATACTGTGCATGTGGAGAAATTCGCTCTGGAGGTATCATACTGTGTTTGGGAGCACTTTTGTTTGCATCATACTTTATTATCTATTTTATTCAAGGTTTTTTATCCTTTGTTATTACGTATTTAAATTAAGCCATTGGGCCATATGCTTTTTACTGTTGTGACATAATATAAATTATTCCACTATAATTCCAAAAGTTAATCGTTTTATTTGATAAAGAAAATCTTTCTCAATTGTAGACTATTTTTAACAAATATCAAGGTTGGCCTGCAACTTTCTGTAAGCTTTTAACTTTGGCCCTCTGTGTATTTGAGTTTGATATACCTGCCTTAAAGGGTTTGCTCTCATCATGATAAAAGGATACAATTGCAAAGAGGTTGTAAAAACAAACAACTTTGCAGTTTTACTTTTGATTAAAAATCCTCTCCATTCTCAAGAACAGACCTTCACTACAATCTGTTGTAATGATCAAAAATAAAAAAATAATATCCCTCACCTGTCTGATGTTCTGTCCCACTCTGCAATCCATGTCTGGGAATTAATAGGTTTCAACCTGGACGGTGCCAAGATGCGACTATCCAGGCTAAAAACCACTGATGAATGAGCTGCTGCGAGCGCAGCATCAGTGAGCAGCAGTGACCTCATCAAGTTTACCTCCGGTCACTGAGGCTGTTTTCAGCTGGGCCTATGAACTGCTCCAGTGAGATCACCCCTAGCACAGTGCGAAAATGTCTCTTGGTGCAGAGGCGAGTTCACCACAGTTGAAATTATTATTATTATTATTATTATTATTATTATTATTATTTATTGTTATAGCGCCATTTATTCCATGGCGCTTTACATGTGAGGTGGGGTATACATAAAAACAAGTACAATAATCTTAAACAATACAAGTCATAACTGGTACAGGAGGAGAGAGGACCCTGCCCGCGAGGGCTCACAATCTTCAAGGGATGGGTGATAATACAGTAGGCGAGGGTAGAGCTGGTCGTGCAGCGGTTTGGTCGATCGGTGGTTACTGCAGGTTATAGGCTTGTCGGAAGAGGTGGGTCTTCAGGCTCTTTTTGAAGGTTTCGATGGTAGGTGAGAGTCTGATATGTTGTGGTAGAGAGTTCCAGAGTAGGGGTGATGCGCGAGAGAAATCTTGTATGCGATTGTGGGAAGAGGAGATAAGAGGGGAGTAAAGAAGGAGATCTTGTGAGGATCGGAGGTTGCGTGCAGGAAAGTACCGGGAGACGAGGTCACAGATGTATGGAGGAGACAGGTTGTGGATTGCTTTGTATGTCATGGTTAGGGTTTTGTAATGGAGTCTCTGGGCAATTGGGAGCCAGTGAAGGGATTGACAGAGGGGAGAAGCTGGGGAATAGCGGGGGGACAGGTGGATTAGTCGGGCAGCAGAGTTTAGAATAGATTGGAGGGGTGCGAGAGTGTTTGAGGGGAGGCCACAGAGCATGAGGTTGCAGTAGTCAAGGCGAGAGATGATGAGGGCATGGACTAGGGTTTTTGCAGATTCTTGGGTGAGGAATGAACGGATGCGTGAAATATTTTTGAGTTGAAGTCGGCAGGAAGTGGAAAGGGTTTGGATATGTGGTTTGAAGGAGAGATCAGCGTCAAGGATTACTCCGAGGCAGCGAGCTTGTGGGACTGGGGAGAGTGGGCAGTCATTTACTGTAATTGATAGGTTCGTAGGGGGGGTCACGTGAGATGGGGGAAAGATGATGAATTCTGTTTTGTCCATGTTGAGTTTCAGATATCTAGTGGAGAAGAAGGATGAAATAGTGGACAGACATTGAGGGATTCTTGTTAGTAGGGAGGTGATATCTGGTCCAGAGATGTAGATCTGTGTGTCATCAGCATAAAGATGATACTGAAAGCCATGAGATTCTATGAGCTGTCCCAGGCCAAAGGTGTAAATAGAGAACAGCAGGGGCCCAAGGACTGAACCTTGTGGGACTCCGACAGATAGGGGGCGAGGTGAGGAGGTGGTGTGTGAGTGGGAGACGCTGAATGTCCGGTCTGTTAGGTATGATGAGATCCAGGAGAGGGCCAAGTCTGTGATGCCGAGGGATGAGAGGGTCTGTAATAATAGGGAATGGTCCACTGTGTCAAAGGCAGCCGACAGGTCCAGGAGGAGGAGGACAGAGTAGTGTCGCTTGCTCTTGGCAGTTAAGAGGTCATTGGTGACCTTAGTAAGGGCAGTTTCAGTGGAGTGGTGTGACCGGAAGCCAGATTGTAAGCGGTCGAAGAGGGAGCAAGAAGAAAGATGGGAGGACAGTTCAAGGTAGACGTGTTGTTCCAGTAGCTTGGAGGCGTATGGGAGAAGTGATATAGGGCGATAGCTAGATACAGAGGATGGGTCAAGAGAGGGCTTTTTGAGGATAGGTGTGATGGAGGCATGTTTAAAGCTTGAGGGGAAAACACCAGTTGTTAGTGACAGGTTGAAGAGATGGGTTAGGGTTGGGATGAAGACTGTGGTGAGGTTTGGGATGAAGTGGGATGGGATCGGGTCGAGTGCACAGGTGGTGAGATGTGATCTTGAGAGTAGAGTGGAGAGTCGATCTTCTGTAATGGTGGAGAAGTTGGTTTTGAAGGTGGAGGGCTGGGAAGTCGGGAGGAAGGGCTCTGGGGGTTGTTGACCAAAACTGTCCCTGATGTTATCAATTTTCTGCTTGAAAAATGAGGCAAAGTCTTCAGCTGAGATGAGTGGGGAGGGAGGAGGTGCTGGGGGGCGGAGGAGAGAATTGAAGGTGTTGAATAACTGTTTCGGGTTGTGAGACAGGGAGGATATGAGAGATGAGAAGTAGGTTTGTTTAGCTGTGGCGAGTGTGGTCTTGAAAGTAGTGAGGGACTGTTTGAATGCGATGAAGTGCTTGTTGGAGTGGGATCTTTTCCATCTGCGCTCAGCAGCCCTGGAAGCTCGCCTCAGCTCTTTGGTCAGGCTGGTGTGCCAGGGCTGTCTGTTGATTTTGCGAGTTTTGGTATGTAAATTCCCCGGTGAACTGCAGTGAACTCACTTCTGCAGCGTGACACTTTTTCTCACTGGAAGGAGGTCATCCCAGTTCATTGGCCCTGCTGAGAATGCAGCCTCAGTGACCTGTGATAATCTCTATGATGTTACCGCTACTCATTGATGCTGCTCATTCATCAGTGGTTCTCAGCCTAGATAGTCACATCTTAGCACTGTCCAGAATTAAAACTTAATTCCCAGACATGGATTTAATTATTAATTTTACGCAGGAGTTACACAGCTGCTGTACAGTATAACTCCCATCATTGTCTCCTGGTCGCACTGATCTCAGCACAAGCAGGAGACAATGATGAGAACTGAAGCATCTAGGATCCACGCAAACTGTACCGCTTCTTCCAAGGCACTGGTAACTCTCAAACGTAAACATGAAGGCACATGGGTGTAACATATGGACGCACTGACATACGGACAGCAAGCACAGACACATGGAGGGCACACTGACAGCATACATATATCACATACGTACACACAGATCCGGAGCATGGATCTAACCAGTACTGTTTTTTATTGTACAGTAATCACCATGATGTGTGAAGAAAACTTTAGATGGAGAGTCTTTGTATTCATCATGTAGTGGTGATAATGGCAATTCAGATTTACAACACTGTATACAAAATGTAATTGATAATTCAAACATAAATAAAAAAAGTAACATCATCATCTTCTTTCACGTTCACTCCCTATACAGTAAGTTACTTAGTAGGGAGCTAGCATTGCTTGCTGACTTTAGGTTTTAGATCCTGCTTACATTGTTCTGAAGCTGGCTTGATTGCTGTATCTGACCATCCTCAGTGCCCATTGCTCTTTTACTCATACGCTAAAGGCAAAGTAGCTTCTGCTATTTGTCACCTAAGAGAGACCTCATTTCTAATTAGAATCGCGACCATGCTGGTGGTCCAATCTGTCAATCTTAGGGAGTGAACCAACCATTGAAAAGCATAATTGCAGACACAGGGCACAGTGTATCCTAAAGAATAGTTAAGACAAACCCTTTTTAGACTAATTTTAGCAATAAATGACTGATATCTACTGTATGTTTACAGAATTGCTGAAATTTGATATTTCTTTGACTATTTTAAAGTTTGATCTAAGATATAAATTTTTTAGATGACTTTAAAAGCTATCAATTTTTCAAAAATAAAGACATAGAGATAACAAACTTCTGTCCACAATTTTAAATCCAATGGGTGCACTTTACTACATTGAGTTTAGATTTGTGACAGTCATGCAAGACCTGTTTGTGGTCTACTCAACCAGAAAAACTAATTTCACAGTGTAGATTACAAGGTGAATCCACTGAAATTCCTTTTACAAATACTCTAACCTATTTATTACCTTCACAGTTTACAGTTTAAATGGAGAATCTGTGTGGTCACAATTCTAACTGAAGCAACATGTTTAATGTCTGAGGTCATCATGTTTAAATGACCTTGGTTCAGAGAAAAGGTCACACTGTTCCAGTGTGAAGAAATTTGTATTTTTAGATTACAGGGTTCAAGCAGGAATTCTAAGTAAATGTGCACCAAGGAAGTTAGCATCTTATGAAGTCACATTTTTTTTATTACCATAGCATACCTTAGGTCAAGACATTTGGTTCTTTTTCGAAGTACATACATGTATTATGCAGGGTATCATTACAATTTTTCAAGCTTGAAGGCATGAAGTAATGCACTTTTATTGGAGGCAAACAGAAATGCAAAAATACAATAGAAAAGCCAGAGATAGTAGAGTAGTAATATTAAAGATTGCCTTAGCCGGGCACCACTCCAACTTTCCTAAACTTTCTGAACTAAACCTTGCCTTGGAGTACCGCTGTTGTTAGGATCGCCTTCATATTTGCATTGCAGTCTGTGTTCAAAATGTTTTCCACAAATTTTAATGATAATATAATTTCTTAATGTAATATTTTTCTGTTAAAACTATATGCACTTCAATGGGTCACACTAGACTCATTTTTTAAATCACTGCAACACTACAATACTTCCTGCAACTTTTTAGGCACTTTGATAGACCTTTGTACATGTGGCTAAAGGAGTATGCGCTATGCACATTTATATGTGAGGTTATTATATCTTACATCTTTTAACTGGATGGATTGCTTTCCTCTATTGGCTACACTCACTGTGTCATGTATCACATTCCATAGGTTTGTAGTGGTATGGCTCATGAATTATATACTTAGCCATTGTCTCCTCTTGAAGAACTGCTTAGTCAACTATTTATTTGTACATATTGCTTTATCGACTACCCGCTAGGGTATATAAATGTATGTATATTTCTATGTATGAATTTTTATCAATGTATCAATAGATATAAAAACCTTGTACCACGTGATCTTGATATTGCATAATGTTTCCCTACAATGTTTTTAACTTTTTGTCTGTTTATAACAATGTAATCAAATAAAGAATAATATGGATAACTACTATGTTCGGAAGAAAACTGCCAAAAATTGAGCGATCAAGTACTGATCAGCATTCAGAAAAAAAACGGGGGTGGAGAAGGAGAAAGGGGGGAAAAGGGGGAGAGAGGCATTGAGGTAGATTGGAAAAAAGATGGGGACAGGAATAAATCAGGGACAGATTTTCTTCTTTTCTTCAGATCTTCAGTCAGCAACAGCAGAAGTGGTAACATAGGCTAAAATAATCTGTGGCACCAAAAGGCCCAGCATATCCTCAGCTAGAATAAGGCAATACAGAGTGGTCACTGAAGACACGGTGACAGGAGGTTTCCACAAAAAAAAATCTACGTCCGTTTGCGGGAATCCCTTCCCGACCATGACGTAACTTTACTTCAAATGTCATTAAGGGATTAAATAGGAATGGCAGTCCTTCTAATACAGATGTCCTGTGTAAATGACCCAATCAAACTTACATACATTACTTATATTTCAACAACCTGGAAGTATTCCATGGTGAAGCGTAATGTCCTTTGCACATAGTGGAACTTCCAGGGAACGTTTTGAGAAGAATAAGACACAGGCGTGAGATTCTTCTGTGTAGCAAAAAATTCTCCGTGAAAACCTGTAAAGTGTGAATAATTTAATATTTAAGTAATATGTCTTTTTTTCACATATTTTATAATTCTTTAAACATATTACTACTTTATTAAATACATTTTTTTGCTTTACATAAAAGAACATTTTTAGATAAACCGTTTTCACTGCAGCTGCCGTCTATTCATTTTCTGAGGCACAGTAATTCCTTGTTTGTTAGATTACAATATGGAAAAGAATTTACTACAGTGCTCAAAGTCTATAGAGATTACAGAAAAAAAGGATAGAAAACACCCAGCAGATGGAAACTAATCAATCCTTTGTTACATGATTTGTTCATACTTAATTCCTCATACGTCAATGATGTCACTGCAAGATCAAAAGAATGCACTATAGTGGTTGGCACCTTACACATTGCTATTCATAGAGGAATTTAATTTCAAGTATAGTAACAATTAGAGTTGAGCGACTTTTGTTTTTTTAGGGTCGCGTTTCGTTTCGTGAAACCCGACTTTTCCAAAAGTCGGGTCGAGCAAGATCGTCCGATTATAGGGAAAAGTCGGGGTCGTCCCGAAACACGAAACCCAATGTAAGTCAATGGGGAATAAAAGTCGGCAGTGAGAGGAGGACAGGAAACACACCTACAGTGCCCATTTGAATGCCAAAAGCATCAATTCTTCTTACTTAAGCTTGTCAACCTTAATTAACTTCATAATACAAGTTACGCACTGAAAAATGGAGGTTATTTGGCTAAAGTTGTGGGGGGGGAGGGCTGGCTGCAGGTTTTCATGTGCCCTGGGCGAAAGAGCGCCCCTTTAACACATACCACAACTCATAATGCTCCGATACGGCAGAGAAATAGCAGTATAGTACAATGAAAAATACCTCACTTTTTACATCTCATGACGAGGCCCATCTATTTCTCCATACAGAATCATTGGTCCCATATAATGTTTGAAACAGTATATGATGAGCTCCACATAATGCTACAGTATATGTTGGTCCCCATGGATGAAGCTCCACTGTCTTATGGGCCCAAATAATGCTCCAAACATAATGGGCCCCATTTCTAATGCTCTAGTGTATAATGGGCCCTGTAAATGCTGCTCCAGTGTCTGATGTCCACCTTTGGAATGTTCCAGTGTATGGTGGGCCCCATCTATCATTCTCCAGAGTATAGTGCTCCCCAAAAATTGCTGTCCCAACATTGAAAACAATCAAATAAGTCTCCTCGCTAGGGAATCCCTGTACTTGTCTGGATTCCTTGTCGTCCCCATCTTCCATCTCACTGCACAGTATTTCAACTTTGCAAGTGCTGTGATCCTGGGCAAGCAGGGGGGGCCCACTCATTGGCGACAGCACTGGCACAGGGCCCCTGATAGTACGGTGGTGTGTCTGATGGCGGGAGGGCCGAACCTGCACTTTCATCTGCAGCTTCCTCTTTGTCACCGTGTGAGATGGAACTGTATATGGGAAGGGTAACCTGAGTTTCATCAGGGTCAGATTCAGGTCGTGTAGCGTGCGAGGGGAATGTAGTGGTCTGGGTCAATGTACCAGCAGATTCATCGAGCGGTGGCTGGGCATCAGTGCACTTGTGTCGCCCCAGGAGTACGGTCGCCACAGTGGCATTACCTTCTTCCTAGGTAGTGTGATGTCATGCTTGGGAGCAACGAAGGATCTCTCTAGCAGGTTAACTGATTGGGCGGCGTTATTCCCACGAGTCATGACCCTCCAAACAGCGTTCATGAAGGCAAAGTGTTTGTTTTACGTGGGCAGTATGGTTGCAAAGCTGAACCTTAAAGGAATGTCCAGAAGGGCACCACCAGGAGTGGAGCCTACGGTTAAATTCGACTCCACCTGGGAAACCTCAACCATGCCAGCTACAGAACAGATGCACACATTGCAAGCTTAATTCCGTTAACGAACGAGACTCCGTCATGCCCCGCGGTCCGAGTCCGGCTTACTAGAGGGACACGTGAGGCTCTGGCACATGAGATTGGCCAATAACTGGTGTGTCATGCCCTTACATGTTCGTGGCTGCATGTGCGCTACACTGAAAAGGCCAGCGTTTGTCGCTTACAGGTGCAGATAACCCGCTGAACAACGTTAGTGATGGGGATCACTGATTACAATTATTACCCGCGAACAATGATTTCCCAGTAAGTGCAGGTCAACCGCAGTTCTGGAATTAGGCCTAACCATCATTCCTGAAAAAATGATAAACTTACGTGTGCAAACCACAGGTGCTGTAGCTTGCTTAACAGCTCGCCAGCCGTTCTCACGCCCAGTATGGATTACACGTGATTGCACAAAGGTGAGAAAGGGTACCGTATCCCCAGATAACATGTATGGATAGCGTACACATTCAAAATATATGTCTATACATCAGGAGGCAGGCTCAGACGGCGTTAGGCCCAGTATGGATTGCACGTGATTGCACAAAGGTTAGAAAGGGTACCGTTTCCCCGGATAACATGTATGGATAGCGTACACATTCAAAATATATGTCTGAGGAGGCAGGCTCAGACGGTGTTAGGCCCAGTATGGATTGCACGTGATTGCACAAAGGTTAGAAAGGGTACCGTTTCCCCGGATAACATGTATGGATAGCGTACACATTCAAAATATATGTCTCAGGAGGCAGGCTCAGACGGTGTTAGGCCCAGTATGGATTGCACGTGATTGCACAAAGGTTAGAAAGGGTACCGTATCCCCGGATAACATGTATGGATAGCGTACACATTCAAAATATATGTCTCAGGAGGCAGGCTCAGACGGTGTTAGGCCCAGTATGGATTGCACGTGATTGCACAAAGGTTGGAAAGGGTACCGTTTCCCCGGATAACATGTATGGATAGCGTACACATTCAAAATATATGTCTCAGGAGGCAGGCTCAGACGGTGTTAGGCCCAGTATGGATTGCACGTGATTGCACAAAGGTTAGAAAGGGTACCGTATCCCCGGATAACATGTATGGATAGCGTACACATTCAAAATATATGTCTCAGGAGGCAGGCTCAGACGGTGTTAGGCCCAGTATGGATTGCACGTGATTGCACAAAGGTTAGAAAGGGTACCGTATCCCCGGATAACATGTATGGATAGCGTACACATTCAAAATATATGTCTCAGGAGGCAGGCTCAGACGGTGTTAGGCCCAGTATGGATTGCACGTGATTGCACAAAGGTTAGAAAGGGTACCGTATCCCCGGATAACATGTATGGATAGCATACACATTCAAAATATATGTCTATACATCAGGAGGCAGGCTCAGACAGTGTCAGGCACAGTATGGATTTGACGGCCCAGACTACACAGCGGAGGAGCAGGGAGAGGTAAAGATTGCAAATGCTGGGGCCCTGCCCAAGCAAGGGGGGCCCACTCGTGGGCGTCGGTACTGGCACTGGGCCCCTCATAGTACGGCGGTGTGTCTGACGGCGGGTGTGCACCACCACCGTCAGAGACACTTGATTGCACTATGAAGGACCCTGTACCAGTGCCCGCGCCCAAGAGTCGGCCTACCCACCTGTCCAGGGCAACGGCACTCGCACGGTGTCGTGCGCTAGGTGGTGACCCCGGCCATGGGGGGGAGGCAGCACAGTTAGGGAGTTTTAGAAAGTGGCATATGTTGATGTTGGACATTCAGCTGGTGCAAAAGGTGAAATAGGTCAAGTCCCAGGAAGAGGTGGACCAAAGCAAGCCATTTTTCTGTCACCCTATGTGTCATCAGAGGAAGGTGGGACAAAATCCTTGGAAACCCATGCGTGGTTCATTTTAATGAAGGTTAGATCATCCACATTTTGGGTTGACAGACGGGTCCTTTTTTCTGTCATGATTTATCCAGCTGCACTGAAGACTCTTTCCGATAGCACACTTGCAGCTGGGCAAGCGAGCTCCTGTAAGGCATATTGTGCCAATTCAGGCCAGGTGTCCAGTTTAGCGACCCAATAGTCAAAGGGGAATGACCTGTGTGGGAGAACATCGATATGGGAGGAAAAGTAGTTTGTAACCATAGTTGACAACTGCTGTCTCCTGGCACTTTCCATCGATGCAGTATTACCAGTTGTGTGAGCGGTACTTGAAAAATCAGTCCACAACATTGTCATGAAACCCCTGTCTCCAACGCCACTTCTGCTGTGTGCACCACGAACACCTCTGCCAAGCTGCCCCCGGCCCGTACGGCTCGTGTGAGAACCATCACCGCTGCTGTGTGCTGGGAATGCCTCAAGCAACCGATTTACCAGAGTTGCTTGTTTATTAGCCAATATTAGGTCAAGGTTCTCCTGTGGCATGATGTTTTGTAATTTGCCATTATAGCGTGGATCCAGGATACTGGCCAAACAGTAGTCGTCATCGTTCATCATTTTGGCAATGCGTGGGTCCCTTTTTAGGATCTGCAAGGCATAATCTGACATGTGGGCCAATGTTCCCGGAGTCAATGATGCACTGCGAGTGCTGGTTGGAGGAGCACTTTCTGGCAAATCCACATCCCTCCAGTCACGCACAAACCCTGTACCAGACCTTGCCACGCCAACATTTTCACTTGCCCCACGAGATGCATCCTCCTCCACTAAGTAATCATCCCCATCATCCTCCTCCTCTTCTTCCTCCACCTCGTCCAGGAGAGGTCCCTGAGCAGACAATGGCTGAATGTCATCAAGGATTCCCTCCTCCTCTTCCTCCTCATCAACATTGACTGCAGACGCCTGCTCCTTAAGGTGCGTCAAAGTTTGCATGAGCAGACGCATAAGTGGGATGCTCATGCTTAGGATGGCGTCGTCTGCGCTTACCAGCCGTGTGCATTCCTCAAAACACTGAAGGACTTTACAGAGGTCTTTCAGCTTCGACCACTGCACACCTGTCAACTCCATGTCTGCTTTCAAAGTGCCTGGCCGTGTATCCTCCCACAAATGCATTATGGCCTGCCTCTGCTCGCACAGCCGCTCCAACATGTGCAGGGTGGAGTTCCACCTTGTTGCAATGTCGATAAAGAGGCGGTGGTTGGGAAGGTGGAGCAATCGCTGCAGCTTCTGTATACGAACGGAGTGTACAGGCGACCGGCGGATGTGCGCGCACAGTCTTCGCACCTTCTGGAGCAGGGCTGTTAACTCCGGATAATTTTTGAGGAAGCACTGCACCACCAGGTTCAAGGTGTGAGCCAAGCAAGGTATATGGCTGAGTTTTTAAAGGGCTATGGCTGCCACAAAATTACGGCCGTTATCACTAACTACCTTGCCTGCCTCAAGATGTACACTGCCTAGCCATGACTCAGTTTGTCGCTTCAAGTACTCGGCCAGCACCTCGGCGGTGTGTCTGTTGCCCAAACACATCATCTGCAACACAGCCTGCTGACGCTTTCCACTAGCTGCTCGATAGGGGGACACATCATGTGCAACAGTGGCAGCTGCAGATGGAGTGCTCGTACGACTGCGCTCTGTGGACGAGCTTTCGCTTCTGGAGGAGGAGGAGGAGGGTCGAACGCCTACAGCCAACTGTTTCCTATACCGTGGGCTAGGCAGCACTGTCCCACCACCGCTGTCCCCTGTGGACCCTGCATCCACCACATTAACCCAGTGCGCAGTGATGGACACGTAACGGCCCTGGCCATGCCAACTGGACCATGCATCAGTTGTGAGGTGCACCTTTCCGCTCACTGACTGCTTGAGTGAATGGACAATGCGGTCTTTTACATGATGGTGGAGGGCTGGGATGGCTTTGCGAGAGAAGAAGTGGCGACTGGGTAGGTCATAGCGTGGTACTGCATAGGCCATGAGTTCGCGGAAAGCTGTGCTTTCCACCAACCGAAAGGGCATCATCTCAAACGAGATTAGTTTGGCAATGTGGGCGTTCAAACCCAGTGTACGCGGATGAGAGACTGAGTACTTTCTTGACCTACTCATAGTGTCTGGGAGGGTGAGCTGGACTTGAGAGCTGCATATGGTGGAAGTAGTGGTGGACAGGGCGGACTGAGAGAGGGTTGATGATGGTGATGGAGTTGGTGTTCTTTCTGATGGCCTAGAATCAGTCTTTCATTGATATAACAGTGGGATTCCCTGACTGCTGTGGCCTTGCAACGACACCTCAACATTTGCTGCTGTGCTAACCGGTGGGCTTACAGTGGGGGAAACAATGTAGCATTGCTGACTACCTTCGTTGTGATCAGTTGCACATGTGGCACTTGAGGTTTGGTGTTGTGTCCATGCTTGCAAGTGCATGCTGGTTAAATGTCTAAGCATGCACCTGGTATTCAAATTTTTCAGATTTTTCACTCGGCTAAAGGTCTTTGCGCACTTCTTACAGATAACCTTGGCCTGATCATGAGGATTTTGTTCAAAAAAGTGCCACACTGCACTCTTCCTACTTTGGCAGACATTTTGCGGCCTAGCACGCTGTGATCTTTTGACCCTCTGGACAAGCTGTCCAGCAACTCTTTTGATGTTTGGAACCTGTCTTTGGAGTGCTCCGGGCCTGCCAGATAACAGCTGTTGCGATGTCGATGTCTGCTGTGGATGCTCCTCATCTGAGCTATTGGAAGCAGCACCCTCTTCCCCCAATAGATGCCAATCTGGGTCAACAACTGGGTCATCCATCACCTCCTCTTCTATGTCATGTGCACCTTCCTCTGTTTCACCATGTATGGTGGTATAGTGTGCGGGAAGGAGCACCTGAGTCTCATCAGGGTCAGAATCTGGCTCTGTACACTGCGAGGACAATGTAGTGCTCTGAGTGAATGTACCAGCAGAAAGATCCATCAGCGGCTGTGTATCAGTGCACTCCATGTCAGATTCATCTTGGCCTGGGTAATTCACCATTTCACTTGATAATCCAGGCATGGTATGTGAAAACAGCTCCATGGAGTAATCAGTAGTATGGCCTGCGTCATCCTTCAATCTTGGTTGGGGTGAAGGACACAAGGAAAGGTGTGGTTCATGAACATGAGCCTCCAATGATGACTCAGTGCTTTTACTTTTTACAACTGAAGAAGAGGAGGCGATAGAGCTGGAGGCTGAGTCAGCAATGTAAGACAAAACTTTTTCCTGATGCTCTGGCTTTAAAAGCGGTTTGCCAACTCCTAGAAAACTAAGCGTTCGAGGCCTTATGTAGCCAGACGATGACGCAGGCTCAACACCTCCTGCATTCGGTCCTATTTTGCTCTTGCCACTACCATCAGATCCACCACCAACACCATCATTACCAGCTGCCAACCCCCGCCCAATTCCACGGCCTCTTCCACCAGCCTTCCTCATTTTTGGTAGAAATGTAGACAAAATCCAACAAACTATATAGCAATGTAAAACAAGGTACAAGGTGTCTATAGGACAGGGGAGATTTTGAATTTATGCAGACACTTGTGGACATTGGACGCTTTTGGATTGTGTGAGGCCCAATGAATATCTGAGCGCTATGTCACAGGCTCGATGGCACAGCTGTGACCAAAGTGACTAGAGGATAAGGGAGATTTTGAATCTCTGAACACACTTTTGGACACTGGACACTTTTGGATTGTGTGAGGCCCAATGAATATCTGAGCGCTATGTGACAGGCTCGATGGCACAGCTGTGACCAAAGTGACTAGAGGATAAGGGAGATTTTGAATCTCTGCACACACTTTTGGACACTGTACACTTTTGGATTGTGTGAGGCCCAATGAATATCTGAGCGCTATGTGACAGGCTCGATGGCACAGCTGTGACCAAAGTGACTAGAGGATAAGGGAGATTTTGAATCTCTGCACACACTTTTGGACACTGGACACTTTTGGATTGTGTGAGGCCCAATGAATATCTGAGCGCTATGTGACAGGCTCGATGGCACAGCTGTGACCAAAGTGACTAGAGGATAAGGGAGATTTTGAATCTCTGCACACACTTTTGGACACTGGACACTTTTGGATTGTGTGAGGCCCAATGAATATCTGAGCGCTATGTGACAGGCTCGATGGCACAGCTGTGACCAAAGTGACTAGAGGATAAGGGAGATTTTGAATCTCTGCACACACTTTTGGACACTGGACACTTTTGGATTGTGTGAGGCCCAATGAATATCTGAGCGCTATGTGACAGGCTCGATGGCACAGCTGTGACCAAAGTGACTAGAGGATAAGGGAGATTTTGAATCTCTGCACACACTTTTGGACACTGGACACTTTTGGATTGTGTGAGGCCCAATGAATATCTGAGCGCTATGTGACAGGCTCGATGGCACAGCTGTGACCAAAGTGACTAGAGGATAAGGGAGATTTTGAATCTCTGAACACACTTTTGGACACTGGACACTTTTGGATTGTGTGAGGCCCAATGAATATCTGAGCGCTATGTGACAGGCTCGATGGCACAGCTGTGACCAAAGTGACTAGAGGATAAGGGAGATTTTGAATCTCTGCACACACTTTTGGACACTGGACACTTTTGGATTGTGTGAGGCCCAATGAATATCTGAGCGCTATGTGACAGGCTCGATGGCACAGCTGTGACCAAAGTGACTAGAGGATAAGGGAGATTTTGAATCTCTGCACACACTTTTGGACACTGGACACTTTTGGATTGTGTGAGGCTCAATGAATATCTGAGCGATATGTGACAGGCTCGATGGCACAGCTGTGACCAAAGTGACTAGAGGATAAGGGAGATTTTGAATCTCTGAACACACTTTTGGACACTGGACACTTTTGGATTGTGTGAGGCCCAATGAATATCTGAGCGCTATGTGACAGGCTCGATGGCACAGCTGTGACCAAAGTGACTAGAGGATAAGGGAGATTTTGAATCTCTGAACACACTTTTGGACACTGGACACTTTTGGAATGTATGAGGCCCAATGAATATCTGAACGCTATGTCACAGGCTCGATGGCACAGCTGTGACCAAAGTGACTAGAGGATAAGGGAGATTTTGAATCTCTGCACACACTTTTGGACACTGGACACTTTTGGATTGTGTGAGGCCCAATGAATATCTGAGCGCTATGTGACAGGCTCGATGGCACAGCTGTGACCAAAGTGACTAGAGGATAAGGGAGACTTTGAATCTCTGCACACACTTTTGGACACTGGACACTTTTGGATTGTGTGAGGCCCAATGAATATCTGAGCGCTATGTGACAGGCTCGATGGCACAGCTGTGACCAAAGTGACTAGAGGATAAGGGAGATTTTGAATCTCTGCACACACTTTTGGACACTGGACACTTTTGGATTGTGTGAGGCCCAATGAATATCTGAGCGCTATGTGACAGGCTCGATGGCACAGCTGTGACCAAAGTGACTAGAGGATAAGGGAGATTTTGAATCTCTGAACACACTTTTGGACACTGGACACTTTTGGATTGTGTGAGGCCCAATGAATATCTGAGCGCTATGTGACAGGCTCGATGGCACAGCTGTGACCAAAGTGACTAGAGGATAAGGGAGATTTTGAATCTCTGCACACACTTTTGGACACTGGACACTTTTGGATTGTGTGAGGCCCAATGAATATCTGAGCGCTATGTGACAGGCTCGATGGCACAGCTGTGACCAAAGTGACTAGAGGATAAGGGATATTTTGAATCTCTGAACACAATTTTGGACACTGGACACTTTTGGATTGTGTGAGGCCCAATGAATATCTGAGCACTATGTGACAGGCTCGATGGCACAGCTGTGACCAAAGTGACTAGAGGATAAGGGAGATTTTGAATCTCTGCACACACTTTTGGACACTGGACACTTTTGGATTGTGTGAGGCCCAATGAATATCTGAGCGCTATGTGACAGGCTCGATGGCACAGCTGTGACCAAAGTGACTAGAGGATAAGGGAGATTTTGAATCTCTGCACACACTTTTGGACACTGGACACTTTTGGAATGTATGAGGCCCAATGAATATCTGAGCCCTATGTGACAGGCTCGATGGCACAGCTGTGACCAAAGTGACTAGAGGATAAGGGAGATTTTGAATCTCTGCACACACTTTTGGACACTGGACACTTTTGGATTGTGTGAGGCCCAATGAATATCTGAGCGCTATGTGACAGGCTCGATGGCACAGCTGTGACAAAAGTGACTAGAGGATAAGGGAGATTGGATTGCTTTTAAAAAAGCAGTTTGCGGAGCAGTGGGTAAACAGCAATGCCAGCCTGTCAGGAAGCCTTAAAAGGCAGCCCAACAACCAACACCACTGATACACCACAATATAGCCTCCCCTTGCACTGCACACACAGTGACTGGTGTGTTGTGCAGGCCAAATTGCTAGCAGCAGAAGCAGTTTTTTTTTCTTCTCAGCAGGACAAAAAAAAAAATTGGGATTGCTTTTAAAAAAGCAGTTTGTGGAGCAGTGGGTAAACAGCAATGCAGGAATGTCAGGAAGCCTTAGAAGGCAGCCCAACAACCAACACCACTGATACACCAATATATAGCCTCCCTTTGCACTGCACACACAGTGACTGGTGTGTTGTGCAGGCCAAATCGCTAGCAGCAGAAGAAGTTTTTTTGTCTTCTTCCCTGCCTAACGCTCTCCCTACAGAATCAGCAGCAACCTCTCCCTATACTGAGATCGGCAGAAGTAAGATGGCGGTCGGCGTGCACGCCCTTTTATACCCCCTGTGACGCCCACCAAAGCAAGCCAATCACTTGCATGCCCTTCTGAAAGATGGTGGTGACCCCTGCCTATGTCATCACGTTGCCCACAGTGTCCGTGGATCCTGATTGGCTGAAAAAGAGCGCAAAACAAACTTTTGAAATGCGACTTTGGCGCGTAAGTCGCCGACCTCGTGGCCGACCTCATCCTAGGGTCGGGTTTCGTTTTATGAAACCCGACTTTGCCAAAAGTCGGCGACTTTTGAAATTTTTCGACCCGTTTCGCTCAACTCTAGTAACAATATTTTTTTGAGTCTTATCTTGGGTCAAACTGTCGACGTTGCACTCTAGCTACTTAGCATGACTTCTTGCTAAAACCCAATTCATAAGTAAGAGTTAAAAAGTCTTATGTAAAATATTTTTGAAATATTTTACAGTGCCTTCTTTAGGCTGTGTGCACATGATGCAGAATTCCTGCGGATCCGCAGCGGATTTTACTGAGCAGAAATGCTGCAGATCCGCAGTGTGATTTACAGTAGCATGTAAGTCAATGAAAAAAAAAACCGCTGTGCAGACGCTGCGTTTTTTTCCGTGCGGTTTTCCTGCGGTTCAAAATCCGCAGCATGTCACTTCTTTTGTGCGATTTTCCACCTCCCCAGTCTCCAAATCCGCAGGGGGAAAACCGCAAGAAAACCGCATTAAAAATGGAAGAAATCCACAGGAAAAATACAGGTCATTTGACCTGTGGATTTCTTCAATTCTGCGTGGAAAAATCAGCAGGGAAAAAAAGTACGTGTGCATTCAGCCTTACAAATTTCATTGGATTCAAAAATGTTTTATTTGTTTTATTTACAGTACATTTTAAATTCTTATGATAAAAAAATAATCCTAGGTCTACAAAGACAAAATCGAGAAGGAATTGTAAAAGATGAGAAAAGAATATGTAAAGATAGTGAGAAGTAGAAAAGGAGTGGAGAAGGAGAGACAAATACAGAAAAGTAACTCCTGGACTTAGAAAAGTAACTACAGAATCTACTACTTATCTGCTGCTATGTCTTTGCTTAAAATTGTCTTGCTAGCCTAAAAAGAAAAAGTTTCAAACTTGAATACTATCTATGGGGACTATGAAGGCAAAACCTGGGTTGACCTCTCTGGGTTTTTAGCCATGTATCATAGACAAGTCATGGACATTAATTGTCCTGGTGATGTCCTGGGTGGTATGACCACTTTCAAGCACACACCATTTGAAACTTATTCGGCAGAAGAGTGATTTGGGCGTAATCATATTTTGCTAAAACTAGTTTTGAATTTTCTGTATTACTAGTGTTTTACAATTATTATTAGTGTTTTACAGTTGTAGACCTGAG
The DNA here is from genome assembly GCF_039654945.1 of Dendrobates tinctorius. Lineage (NCBI taxonomy): Eukaryota > Metazoa > Chordata > Amphibia > Anura > Dendrobatidae > Dendrobates > Dendrobates tinctorius. The sequence continues at coordinate 16,204,845 of NW_027361749.1, forward strand.
TTTGGCAAGAAACAGGAATTTTGTGTACCTGAGTAAATATTTTTTTGCCAAACCACTTCAGACAGGCTGATGTTTAATTTGCCTACAATGAGCCCCCAAACCACAAATTAGTACAAATGTGCCAAGGATGGTGTAAGTATCTTACACTGCTGAATAAATGAGAAGCCATGGTGAAATTATGGTTTAATATCAATGTGTTTCGATGTCACTCCGACTCCTTCTTCAGGACAAACCACAAATAAAAATGTGTTTTTTATTTGTGGTTTGTCCTGAAGCAGGGGTCAGAGTGACTCCAAAATGGATTGACATTAAACAAGCTTTTCTCCATTTCATCATGGCTGGTCATTTCATCAACAGTGTAAGATACTTCCAATGCCTTTGGCACCTTTGTACATATTTCCCTTGGAAGCTGCAGGGGTTGTGATTTATGTATTTCTATTGGTTGTGTCTCACACAACCCCTTAAGGTGAGCATCCTCTGTCCTTTTATTTCTCTTTGGATAGCACCTTATTGCACTTTTGCATGTTTATCTACCTAAGCCACAAATTAGGACCTTTCAATTTGTATATTATTTTTATTTACTGTCTTACTGTTTCCTGCATTTTATGCCGAAAATGAAGTATATGCATAACATTTAAACATAATATAATACTCAGTATATTTTAGTCCTTTGGAAAGTATTCACAGGTGATATTTAAATTGGATTGGATGCGGTTAAAAAGAAACAATTGTGTAATCTCATACAAAGACTAAATATCACTGTTTGATAGAAAACTTAAACTATTAGCAGATGTCTTTAGCTTCTTTGTTATCAGTCAAGCACATTATACTGAACATTTATTTTTATCTAATAACATTACTTCTGATTTCAAGAAAATGACTCGATGCTGGGCCTTCATTACTGACTCGATGATGGATGGGCCTTCATTACTGCCCCCACTTTACACTTACTCTCACTACAATCTTAAATGATGTAATATTCTTAAAAATAATCTTCTTATGAGTCATCTTAATACTATTATAACTTTTATTCAAAATATACCTGGATATCATAAGGCAATTTATAAAGAAATTGCTAACCAAGCTGGTGCTTACCATAATGTATTCATAGTCATGTGCATTAGACACATACTTGTACCATTAGCTATTCTTCTCCAGCGTTCTTATATAATTATCATTCACTACAAAAGCTTTAATTATTAACCAGTAATGTCAACATCAGGTTTGAGGTGTATAAATAGAAATAGATGACATTTATCAAAGCTTCAGAATTTATTTTAATGTAATTAAATGTTAAAACTGTATGATGAAAATGGGCAATGTCACTATTTGATATTAAATCCAGATTTTTACATGAAATCCAGATTTGTCAGAGTAACATTTGCTTTAAATTTAGTGTTAACCTGCTTATGCTGAAGGACTAATGTATCACTGGACTGAACAGTCAGACAGTTGGCATTGCCCAAAAGCTCTGCATACATGAGTACCCAGAGGCTTCCCTTATGCCCAATGCTAAAGCTGCCATTGGAGATTAGTTTTCACATCAATGATACAGTAGCTCTTGATTCTCAAGTTATAATATTGGCATCAAAATGCCTTTGGGAACAAACAGGATCACAATGTAGATTTGGAAAAAAATGATATGGCTTTCATTGTAGCTTCACAGAGAGCTAATGATATTTAACCAATATCAGTCCTGAATGAAGACCAATGATCTGGACCAGCTCTTGCAGTTTTCATTATGGACCCTATGGTTACATTATGGATGCAAGGATACCTACTGCAAAAATAATGATGCAGCACTGTAGACTAAATTGACATACGATGTTATACTTAGTGAAAACTCTGAAGTGGTGGAACACAAGGTAAAGATTGTAAGAACATCAAGTACTGCCCTTTAGGCCCATACTATAACATCCCGCAGTGTTATAATTAGGTTGCATAGTAGTGCCCATGGGTTTATTTTGGGAATTTATAATATCGTATTGTCTTCTACGCATTAACACAAAAGATAAAATGGGTCTATGTGTGCCCAATGTAAAAAAAGAACAATACTAGAATTTGATACATTAAATAGCTGTAAAACTGAGTGTCCATGATGTATACTGCATAAGAGCAACCTTGGAAAGATATTGGCATTAAAAGCAACATTTAGTGCTTCAGGGACAGGAATTTTGCAAATCCATTTTCTATTACTCAGTAAAGGTGCAGTGGTGGTTACAGCATCAATTATATTGACCACTATTTGGGTTTCTAGAGAAGATTGTATCAGTACGTGATTTTAGCCTTGTTATTGCAAACAATACTACTAAATGTTCATTCTGGAACTGACAGTGGGTTGTAAATAGTGTCACCCTAAATTTCTGCCAGTACTTTTCCATTCTTACATTTCCAAGAAATCCTACAGCTTATGATTATTATACACTTGGGACTCTCATATTGTAATACATAGTGAAACATAGCATGCGACTGTGAACATGCAATACATGATTTCATGTAACTGCAACAATAAAATTCCACCTTATACATAATTTAATAATTTGAATATGAATGCAGTGATAAAGAGCAATGGATAAGCAAGCTGCTATCATACTTCTATAACATTTAATAACTTTTCATGTTGTTATGTGTTTTCTTAAAGGGGTTTTCCAGGATCGAAAAAGAAAACAGGACAGTTTTCTTTCAGAAACAGTGCCAGATGTTATGATCAGTTGTGCATGGTATTACAACTCACTTAAACTAACTGTCACATAGATGTATATATACTGTGTGTATATACACTCACTGGCCACTTTATTAGGTACACCATGCTAGTAAGGGGTTGGACCCCCTTTTGCCTTCAGAACTGCCTCAATTCTTCGTGGCAGAGATTCAACAAGGTGCTGGAAGCATTCCTCAGAGATTTTGGACCATATTGACATGATGGCATCACACAGTTGGCGCAGATTTGTCGGCTGCACATCCCTGATGCGAATCTCCTGTTCCACCACATCCCAAAGATGCTCTATTGGATTGAGATCTGGTGACTGAGGAGGCCATTTGAGTACAGTAAACTCATTGTCATGTTCAAGAAACCAATCTGAGATGATTCGAGCTTTATGACATGGCGCATTATCCTGCTGAAAGTAGCCATCAGATGTTGGGTACATTGTGGTCATAAAGGGATGGACATGGTCAGCAACAATACTCAGGTAGGCTGTGGCGTTGCAACGATGCTCAATTGGTACCAAGGGGCCCAAAGAGTGCCCAGAAAAAATTCCCCACACCATGACACCACCACCACCAGCCTGAACCGTTGATACAAGGCAGGATGGATCCATGCTTTCATGTTGTTTACGCCAAATTCTGACCCTACTATCCGAATGTCGCAGCAGAAATCGAGACTCATCAGACCAGGCAACGTTTTTCCAATCTTCTACTGTCCAATTTCGATGAGCTTGTGCAAATTGTAGCCTCAGTTTCCTGTTCTTAGCTGAGAGGAGTGGTACCCAGTGTGGTCTTCTGCTGCTGTAGCCCATCTGCCTCAAAGTTCGACGCACTGTGCGTTCAGAGATGCTCTTCTGCCTACCTTGGTTGTAACGGGTGGCAATTTGAGTCACTGTTGCCTTTCTATCAGCTCGAACCAGTCTGCCCATTCTCCTCTGACCTCTGGCATCAACATGGCATTTCCGGCCACAGAACTGCCGCTCACTGGATTTTTTTTCTTATTCGGACCATTCTCTGTAAACCCTAGAGATGGTTGTGCGTGAAAATCCCATTAGATCAGCAGTTTCTGAAATTCTCAGACCAGCCCTTCTGGCACCAACAATCATGCCACGTTCAAAGGCACTCAAATCACCTTTCTTCCCCATACTGATGCTCGGTTTGAACTGCAGGAGATTGTCTTGACCATGTCTACATGCCTAAATGCACTGAGTTGCCGCCATGTGATTGGCTGATTAGAAATTAAGTCTTAACACACAGTTGGACAGGTGTACCTAATAAAGTGGCCAGTGAGTGTATATATATATATATATATATATATATATATACTGTATATATATTTATAACCAGGTGTCATCTAAATCCAGCATTGGATGATTGCAGTCTGTGCAATGCTATGGGTTACAATGTGTACGGAAAGTATTCAGACCCCTTTAAATTTTTCACTCTTTGTTTCATTGCAGCCATTTGGTACATTCCAAAAAGTTAATTTTTATTCTCATTAATGTAAACTCTGCACCCCATCTTGACTGAAAAAAGATGGAAATGTAGAAATTTTTGCAAATTTAAAAAAGAAAGACTGAAATATCACATGGTCATAAGTTTTGAGACCCTTTGCTCAGTATTGAGTTGAAGCACCTCTCTTGAGCTAGTACAGCCATGAGTCTTCTTGGGAATGATGCAACAAGTTTTTCACACCTGGACTTGGGGATCTTCTGCTATTCTTCCTAGCAGATCCTCTCCAGTTCTGTCAGGTTGGATGGTGAAATTTGGGACGTACTTGGACATTCCAACATGAAAACGATCCAAAACACATGCCCAAATCTACCTGTCATTGGCTACTGCAGAACAAAGTGAAGGTTCTAGAGTGGCCATCTCAGTTTCCTGACCTCAATATCATTGAGCCACTCTGGGGAGATCTCAAGCGTGCAGTTCATGCTAGACAGCCCAGGAATTTACAGGAACTGGAGGCTTTTTGCCAGGAAGAGTGGGCAGCTTTAGCATTTGAGAAAATAAAGAGCCTCATCCACAACTACCACAAAAGACTTCAATATGCCATTGATTTTAGAAGGGGGCAATATACAGAATTAAGAAATAGGGTATGTAAACTTTTGATCAGGGTCATTTGAATGTTTTGGGTTGTCATTATAATTTAAAAAGAGAAAACACAGTAGTTTGAGAATAAATGTCTTCACCAACCACTAACAATGAGTGGAGAAAAAGTTTTGGTGTTATCATTCATATTCTTTGAAAAAAGGCCAAGAAAGCAAATATTCTGCTGGGGTATGTAAACTTTTGAGCACAACTGTAGTTTAAAATTGACCCTCCAGTTGTTTTTCATTAGTATCACTTACTTTTCCAGCAGTTTCTTAACCTCTTCTCAACTTTTTTTAAATGTGTTACTGCCATCATTTTCTAAATTTTCAATTTTTCAAATGAAATCCTAAAATGTGTTATTTTTACCTTCTCATCTGTGTTCTACACTAAATCATTCCTTTCTTGCTTTATTTACATCTTACACAGTTTCACAAATTTTTTGGCAGTGTGATTATATGTATTGTCTTTGTATGTTCATTACTTGAGTATGCGGGTAGTTCTATGCTATCCATATTCTTGGATAGTAGAAATGTATAAAGTGAGTCATTCTAAGTGAGCTGTGGTGCAAACTTAACATTGAGTTTATAGCTTTAAATAGCCTCTCATCGATGGTACTGATATGTAAATGTGATCATGAATATTGTTATATTTCATTAAAAAATGCACGTTCTCATTCATAAGTTTTATTGCATCATAAGAAAAACATTGATGCCTGACCTCAAACATTTTTCTACTAAAATGAAACAGAACTCCGCTATATTGAAATTAAACTAACTTACAAGAATACTCAATAATCAAGTAGATTGTTGTATCAAATTCATTTCAACTTATGCTTCTGTTGGGATTCAGAATATTTGACCTTTTCTTAAGAGAAAGCTTACAATATGATGGATCTAATCAAGATTTAGACTCCTACTCATTAATCACTTTGATAAATGGAGCCAAATACTGTGCTGGAAAATTCTACTCCTGTTTACCTTGTTAAATATTAATCAGTAAATACAATTTTCTTGCATTATTTTATAGAACTATGACTATCAACAAGAATAGTTCTTGCTTTATTACATTGTTTCTTCTTACTTAATTCAATTCAAAGAATTTCTGTCTCCAGTCAAGCTTCAACATTTGGTGCCAATGGCACAGAGAGAGAAATGGACTTGTTCAAGGGCACAGCGATCTGACATTGTGATTTCAGTTGAGGTTTTAAGATAATCTCTCAATGTCATTGTTATAATGTTTTAGAACTGCGCTATTGAATTTGTTCTATATGAGTTGGATAATGGATGAAGTTTTGATTCTTTGAAAGCATACTGGCTTTTCTAAAGTTAAGTGCAAAGTGCTATTTCTTTTATACCCATCAACAGTTAATTCTATGAACATACGAACTTAATTAAAGCCACAGTCCACACTTTAATAGGAAAACGAACGTCTCCTGAAGGTTACCTATAGGAAATCAATATGAGAAAGATCCCTTCTCAACAGATTATCACATAGATGATGTCCCAATCACAGTAAGAGATATAACTGGCTATAGGTCAAAGAATTAAAGATCAGTAGGAAAAGCAGAAGTTCTCTTTAGATGAGGATCATTCTTAATTATAGACCATAGATCTTGCACAGTTAAATTTGTAATTTACATCTAAGTTATTTGCCTGAAGTTAACAAAAAATACATTGTATTAAAATATACCCAATAGAGAAGAAATAAAAAAAAAATAGGCATTAAAGACTAAATTAAGGACTAACAGATTTTATATTTTAAAACCATAAAATACAGTTAACCACTAGATTATAACATTAGGCTAGCACATTTCATTAAATAGACATAATATACCTGGGTTTAGTTTCTTATTTGGCAACATTTTTAATGCAATACCAACCAATAAAAATGTCCACCAAAAAGCAGAGCCCCTAAATTGACTATATGTAGAACCAAAAAGAATTTTCCAAGTGGAAAAATGAAAGAATGAATAAAGTACCCAGCAGAAAATAAAATTAATGGCAACCAAATATATAACAAAAAAAGTTTATTAGTATATAAAGACATGGCTGTAATGAAGTGAAACAAGGGAAGGGGGTTGCCACCAACGTCAGATATGTCTTTTTCATCTAATATATTTTAATTATTTAATTGTTATAAATTTGGTTGCCCTTTTTCTGCTTTTTCTATTGGGTACATTATTCACTGCTTCAGTTTCCCAATTGGAAAATTCTTTTTGGTTCTACATATTGTCAGTTTTGGGGCTGTAATCTTTGGAAAAAATTTTTATTGTTTGGCAATAAAAATCTTACCAAATGATAAACTAAGTTCAGTTATAATATACCATATATACTCGAGTATAAGTCGACCCCCTAATTTTGCCACAAAAAATTGGGAAAATGTATTGACTCAAGTATAAGCCTAGGGTGGAAAATGCAGCAGCTACTGGTAAATTTCAAGAATAAAAATGGATACCAATAAAAGTAAAATTAATTGAAGCATCAGTAGGATAAATGTTTTTAAATAGCCATATTGAATCAGGAGCCCCATATAATGCTCCATACAGTTCATGATGGGCCCCATAAGATGCTCCATACAAAATACACCCCATATACAGTTGTGGCCAAAAGTATTGACACCCCTGCAATTTTGTCAGATAATACTCAGTTTCTTCCTGAAAATTATTGCAAACACAAATTCATTGTTATTATTATCTTCATTTAATTTGTCTTAAATGAAAAAACACAAAAAGAATTGTCCTAAAGCCAAATTGGATATAATTCCACACCAAACATAAAAAAGAGCGTGGACAAAAATATTGCCACTGTTCGAAAAATCATGTGATGCTTCTCTAATTTGTGTAATTAACAGCACCTGTAACTTACCTGTGGCACCTAACAGGTGTTGGCAATAACTAAATCACACTTGCAGCCAGTTGACATGGATTAAAGTTGACTCAACCTCTGTCCTGTGTCCTTGTGTGAACCACATTGAGCATGGAGAAAAGATAGAAGACCAAAGAACTGTCTGAGGACTTGAGAAACCAAATTATGAGGAAGCATGAGCAATCTCAAGGCTACAAGTCCATCTCCAAAGACCTGAATGTTCTTGTGTCTACCGTGCGCAGTGTCATCAAGAAGTTTAAAGCCCATGGCACTGTGGCTAACCTCCCTAGATGAGGACGGAAAAGAAAAATTGACAAGAGATTTCAATGCAAGATTGTGCGGATGTTGAATAAAGAACCTCGACTAACATCCAAACAAGTTCAAGCTGTCCTGCAGTCCAAGGGTACAACAGTGTCAACCCGTACTATCCGTCGGCATCTGAATGAAAAGGGACTGTATGGTAGGAGACCCAGGAAGACCCCACTTCTTACCCCGAGACATAAAAAAGCCAGGCTGGAGTTTGCCAAAACTTACCTGAAAAAGCATAAAACGTTTTGGAAGAATGTTCTCTGGTCAGATGAGACAAAAGTAGAGCTTTTTGGGCAAAGGCATCAACATAGAGTTTACAGGAGAAAAAAAGAGGCATTCAAAGAAAAAAACACGGTCCCTACAGTCAAACATGGCGGAGGTTCCCTGATGTTTTGGGGTTGCTTTGCTGCCTCTGGCACTGGACTACTTGACCGTGTGCATGGCATTATGAAGTCTGAAGACTGCGAACAAATTTTGCAGCATAATGTAGGGCCCAGTGTGAGAAAGCTGGGTCTCCCTCAGAGGTCATGGGTCTTCCAGCAGGACAATGACCCAAAACACACTTCAAAAAGCAATAGAAAATGGTTTGAGAGAAAGCACTGGAGACTTCTAAGGTGGCCAGCAATGAGTCCAGACCTGAATCCAATAGAACACCTGTGGAGAGATCTAAAAATGGCAGTTTGGAGAAGGCACCCTTCAAATATCAGGGACCTGGAGCAGTTTGCCAAAGATGAATGGTCTAAAATTCCAGCAGAGCATTGTAAGAAACTCATTGATGGTTACCGGAAGCGGTAGGTCACAGTTATTTTGGCTAAAGGTTGTGCAACCAAGTATCAGGCTGAGGGTGTCAATACTTTTGTCTGGCCCATTTTTGGAGTTTTGTGTGAAATGATCAATGTTTTGCTTTTTGCTTCATTCTCTTTTGTGTGTTTTCATTTAAGACAAATTAAATGAAGATAATAATACCAAAGAATTTGTGATTGCAATCATTTTCAGGAAGAAAATGAGTATTATCTGACAAAATTGCAGGGGTGTCAATACTTTTGGCTGCAACTGTAATGCTGCACAAAGGTTAATAATGGCCCCATAAGATGCTCTCTAGAAAAATATGCCCCATATGCTGCTCCATAAAGTTTATGGCCCCATAAGATGCTCCATAGATTATGCCCCATATGCTGCCCCATAAGATGCTCCATAGATTATGCCCCCATATGCTGCTCCATGAATTATGCCCCCATATGCTGCTCTATGGATTATGCCCCCATATGCCCCTTCCTCATACTGCACTCAGATTGCATAGAAAAAATCTGCCAGATCCACTTTAACAAGTTAATTGGGTGGATACTTTGTGCACACATGGAAAATATTTGCATTTTATTTTTTTTAGTAAATTCTGTATTTAATAACAACATTGCCAAAATTGAGCAACAGGAAAAGTGAAAAGAGGGGGAAAGGTGCTCCTAAGTTTGTTATTGCAAGTGATAAGAGTAAAATAAATGAAGAGGTTGTCCGCTCAAATATTGAAATTGTCCTGTAGGTACAACATGATTATAGATGAAGACAACATCACCTACTCCGATCTATTAGGCCTGTTTCACACATCAGTTTTTTGTGTCAGTTAAAATCCGCTAAAATGGTGGAAAGTGGATCCGTTCCAGTACTGACCTCAACGTTTGCCACCGGACCGTTGTTTTAACGGATCCGGCGAAGGAAGAATCTTAAAGGAACCGCAGCCGAGAGAAAGAGAGATTTTCAGCCTCCAGAACAGAGTTTAGGGTTAAATTTGCGGCCAAGGCAAGTCCTCCGGGCATGCGCACTGTAAAATGTATAATGCGGATCGGCCGCCCGAAAAAAACGTTGCATTGTCCGTCCAGGCTTGTTGGCGGACGCCAAAATTTTGGCGGATCCGTAAAAAAACGGATCCAACGGATGGCCATCCGTCAAGATCCGCCGGTAATGCAACTCAATGGGAAAAAAACGGATCCGCCAAGCAAAATGGTGGTTCCGGTTTTTTTTGCAAATCGGCGGATCTTGACTGATGGTGACAAACGGATGTGTGAAACAGGCCTTAACCATCAATCCATACAAACGCTTCATCAATAAGATTAAGCAACTAGGAAGTCTTCGGTCTTTTCGGTCATTGGTGTTTTGTTCAATCTTTACTACCTGGAGCCGCCAGTGCTATCTAGGACTCATACAATAGTATGCTGTGTGTAGACTGAAGATAAAATGATTAGATTTGGAGGTAACCAGCAGACGACCAGGCAGACAGTGGCATTAGCAGGACAGATGGGAGGTTAGTTGAGTATACAAATATCTAACCAGTTATAGGGGCACTTTTTAATTTACCCTCTGAATTTGAGCAAATCTGTTATTTCAAATTTCAGCAAATTCATTCATTTCTCATCATGTTTGAGGTTACTGTCTGAAAAGTCTAGGTTAGGGTTAAATGCTGTTTTCTTCCATACATAAATAGAGCAAAGTGTACTCCATTCTACTCCATTTAGCTTTGCTCACTTTTTTACAGAGACCCCAAGAAAAAGTTCAAAAACAGAACAGCAAAGATCAGTTAGTGATAGCCTATCATTGTCACTTTTAAATAAGTCACTTTTAATACATAGTTTAATTTTAAATTCTCCAAGGGTAAAATGTATACGTTGATGTAAATTTGGAATTATATTTCACACTTGGAAAAGTTTGTTTTTCCTCTGAAGACATTTTAATTCTTCACTCACAGCAGTGTCTGTTTCTATCCTATACAGTCATATGCAAAAGTTTGGGCACCCCTATTAATGTTAAGCTTTTTTCTTTCTAACAATTTTGTTTTTTGCAACAGCTATTTCAGTTTCATATATCTAATATCTGATGGACTCAGTTATATTTCTGGATTCAAATGAGGTTTATTGTAGTAACAGAAAATATGCAATCTGCATTTAATCAAAATTTGGCTGGTGCAAAAGTATGGGCACCCCAACATAAAAGTGACATTAATATTTTGTAGATCCTCCTTTTGCCAAAATAACAGCCTCTAGGCGCTTCCTGTAGCTATTAATGAGTTCCTGTATCCTGGATGAAGGTATTTTTGACCATTCCTGTTTACAGAACAATTCCAGTTCAGTTAAGTTTGATGGTCGCCGAGCATGGACAGCCCGCTTCAAATCATCCCACAGATGTTCAATGATATTCAGGTCTGGGGACTGGGATGGCCATTCCAGAACATTGTAATTGTTCCTCTGCATGAATGCCTGAGTAGATTTGGAGCGGTGTTTTGGATCATTGTCTTGCTGAAATATCCATCCCCTGCGTAACTTCAACTTGGTCACTGATTGTTGCACATTATTGTCAAGAATCTGCTGATACTGAGTTGAATCCATGCGACCCTCAACTTTAACAAGATTCCCGGTGCCGGCATTGGCCACACAGCCCCAAAGGATGATGGAACCTCCACCAAATTTTACTGTGGGTAGCAAGTGTTTTTCTTGGAATGCTGTGTTTTTTAGCCTCCATGCATAACGCCTTTTTGTATGACAAAACAACTCAATCTTTGTTTCATCAGTCCACAGGACCTTCTTCCAAAATGTAACTGGCTTGTCCAAATGTGCTTTTGCATACCTCAGGCGACTCTGTTTGTGGCGTGCTTGCAGAAACGGCTTCTTTCGCATCACTCTCCCATACAGCTTCTCCTTGTGCAAAGTGCGCTGTATTGTTGACGATGCACAGTGACACCATCTGCAGCAAGATGATGCTGCAGGTCTTTGGAGGTGGTCTGTGGATTGTCCTTGACTGTTCTCACCATTCTTCTTCTCTGCCTTTCTGATATTTTTCTTGGCCTGCCACTTCAGGGCTTAACAAGAACTGTACCTGTGTTCTTCCATTTCCTTACTATGTTCCTCACAGTGGAAACTGACAGGTTAAATCTCTGAGACAACTTTTTGTATCCTTCCCCTGAAAAGCTATGTTGAATAATCTTTGTTTTCAGATCATTTGAGAGTTGTTTTGAGGAGCCCATGATGCCACTCTTCATAGGAGAATCAAATAGGAGAACTACTTGCAAGTGGCCACCTTAAATACCTTTTCTCATGATTGGATACACCTGGCTATGAAGTTCAAAGCTCAATTAGGTTACAAAACCAATTTAGCGCTTCAGGAAGTCAGTAAAAAGTAGTTAAGAGGGTTCAAATCAAGAAAATGATAAGGGTGCCTATACTTGTGCACCAGCCACATTTTGATTAAATGCAGATTGCACATTTTCTGTTAGTACAATAAACCTCATTTGAATCCAGAAATATAACTGAGTCCATCAGTTATTAGATATATGAAACTGAAATAGCTGTTGCAAAAACCAAAATTGTTAGAAAGAAAAAAGGTTAACATTAATAGGAGTGCCCAAACTTTTACATATGACTGTATTATTCATTGCTGGTGCTTTGCTTCTGGATAATTATTTTTTTTTCCATAAAGCTGCATCTACTGCTCCCTATGTGATTTGTAATGTATTCCATCTCTGGCTATCTGTGTTTTCACCTTGACAGTAGCAGTATGTCCTCCACATTATGGATCACATATCTCTTCTGGCTTTGTTGCAGCTTTAATTTTGATTTTCGAATGGATGATCTATGGGGTTTCTCTCTAGAGCCACAACAGATTCTCTGCTGCACTCTGGTAAAATTAATACTTTATGCAGATCACAACTTTGTTTATTTTCTTGACATGCTCATCATGGATTAATCACAATAATTATACAATACAGTAGGACATTCAACCCTTAGCTTAATTGTGTGTTAGATCCTCTTCATGAAAACAGGTCACAGCATAGTAGAATTACCATTTCCTCGGACAAAATGGCATATGAATTGCAATAAATTAAGATTGTTAGCTGCTCTACCATATGTTTTACTACTATATGTGTTATTTTTTTTTGTCTTTGCACAGTATTTTATTTAGAAGAAAGACTTTCCAGGTTTTTTTTTGTTTACAGTATTCATATAGATTCAGTCTCCTTTCCCAAACAGTACTAGACGGGGTCTGATTAAGATTTCTCCAGAGTGAAGAAAAAAATGTTGGGAACAGGGGTCTATTCTAACCCTGGAATGAGGAAATCATCAGACCCCCTATCAAAGCCACAAATAAAAGTAACTGGCTAAAGCCCCCTTCTCACATAGTGAGATCGCTGTTGCGTTACCGATTTTGTGACGCGATCTTGCCTGCGATCTCGCTACGTGTGACACATAGCGGCGATTGGGCCTCTGCTGCGATGTCACTGATCGGGCTCGAATGTCCTGGGCCATTTTTTGATTGCTGGTGTCCCGCTGGCAAGCATGCATCGCTGTGTTTGACAGGGACAACGACTTCAATACTACAGGTCTGAGAGACAGAGTCCCAACAACCGTCATATCGTTCGGTATCGTTGCTGCGTCGCTGTTGAGATCTGACTGTTTGACATCTCACCAGCGACCTCGTAGCAATGCATCAGCGATCCCTACTAGGTCACATCGTGTCGAGATCACTGGTGCGTCGCCAAGTGTGACGTTACACTTAATATGAAGGAGGTGGAGGTTCTTGCAAATTAAGTCTAATCTAGCTCTTGATACCTGATAGGCCATAGAGTAGGGCTTCTTAATGTCACCCCTTAGACAAATATACAGCACTGCATGCATGGATATTGTCCTTTTCTAGTCCAAGATTATGACACTCAATGCACTCTTAGTTCATATGGCTTACTGATTAGGAGATTATATAGGAATAGACATTTGTAAGTAAATAAACCAGGATAAAAAGTGATAAATCTTTTTGGGGTGCTGAGTAATTCTTGGTGAACTTTTCAAATTACTTAATGCCAAGCTAACTTTCACGAACTTCTCTTCCCAATATGTATGCCCTGTTAACCACTAGCTCCAAGACAGTGCCATTCTTTAATAGTGTCACCTTAACAGTGCCTAACAATGTTTAATAAAGTGACAAATATAGACATATATTGTGCTATGTCAATTCATTGCCTGCATTTGGTGCTCTGAACTAATCGCTAATTGAACAATTAGGTAAAGTGTCCAACAAAAAATTCTTGGAAATTTCAACAGCATCCCCACAAAGTAAGTCACAGATTAAAAACTTCATCTTTATTTCATGAAAACTGTGTAGGCTCATCTAAAAACTATCATATACATTTCAAACATTGAAACAAATTTAGATCTCAAAACTTATACGCAGCTTTTTTTCTGCAGACTTCTTCTAATGACATGAAATAAAATTATAGTCATTTTCGACATAGAGAATAATATAAAGCTTGGTGTTTTGGCTAGTAAAACTTGCTTGTCTAGAACTATATTCTTGCTGAAATGTGCACACTGTTTAACCAAGCACTTTTGAACAGCTTGAATTCTGTTTATCATGTCTAGTGTGAAAGTGACAAGTCTGGATGCTGCTGTGTTTAGAGAAACCCTTGACGGCATTCATATAAACCTAAGGTTGGCAAGTGCTCACCTCAGTATTCCAGGCAATCTTTTTGGAATACTGGTAACTGTGAACGTAATGTAGTAGACAATACATGAGAAGAAACTTTGATGAGACATAAGTCAATATGGTCTGCGCTGTCTTGTAATAATAGACAGTTGTAAATGATTTATTCAACTTTTATGCATATTTATTCTTTAAGTGCTAAAAGACTGCTTGACATAGCATAATTTTTTATTTGTTAGTTTAGAATTTTCATGACCAGGCGATTTTTCATTTTTGCATTATTTTCCTCCCCTTCTTCCAAGAGGCATTACCATTTTAATTTTCTGCTAAGTTGTAGTTTTTAATGACCATGTTAGTTGCACTATTTTACTAATAAATGTACCAGAAAACAGGAAAAAATCAAAGTCCAGGAAATTTTGAGAGAAATGTGATTACGTCATTGTTTTGCTGGATTTTGTTTCTGATGTTTTCATTGTGCAATAAAAATAACCTCATGCATTAATTAAATTAATCTGCTTTTCAGTACACTTGATTATATTTGGGGTTGTCCGGAATATATACAAAAGTCACTTTAAAATACTGAAACCACTTTAGGCCCTGTTATAATTAAACAACAGCCAAAAATGAAGAGAACCTCAATTCAATTAAAAATTTAAGGACACAAAACATTAGTACACCGAAACACCCAAAAAGGAACCAAAATAGATCTACACCACAAATCCAAACTGCCAATGCATAGACAAGATCCAAGGTATAAAAAAGTATATAAAAAGAGGTAAATAATAAATTAGTATGAATACTAAAATAACCACATGACGATGCTAATACAAGGCAGTTAATAGGGATAGGTTATCTAATGGTTAACAAAATCAAACAGTGCCTGTGGCATCCTAAAATAGTTAAACCAAAAATCTCCCTATGACCTAACACAATGAATAGCCAAATACAATATCACCCATGAGTTAAACACACATTACCTAGACTTTGGAGCTGTGACACCGATGAAGGCAGGGAGTGTGAGGGGTCCAGCAGTTACCCTCTCACCCCAATGCATGTTTTGCACCTTAGCTTCTTCTGGGGGTGTCTAGAGGGGAGAGGAAAACTGCTGGACTACTCATGGTTAGTGGTTGGGTGGAGCAATTTATTGTCAAACTAATGTGTTTTCTCTTTTGAAATAATAATGATAACCCAAAACATCCAAATGACCCTGATCAAAAGTTTGCATATCCCATTTCTTAATACTGTGCATTGCACCTTCTGACTTGAATAACAGCTTGAAGTCTTTTCTGGTAGTTGTGGATTAGGTTCTTTATTTTTTCAGATGGCAAAGCTGCCCATTCTTCTTGGCAAAAAGCCTCCAGTTCCTGTAAATTCCTGGGCTGTCTAGCAAGAACTCCATGCTTGAGATCTCTCTAGAGTGGCTCAATGATATTGAGGTCAGGAGACTGAGATGGCCACTCCAAAACCTTCACTTTGTTCTGTTGTAGCCAATGACAGGTTGACTTGGCTTTGTGTTTTGGATCGTTGTCATGTTGGAACATCCAAGGACATCCCGTGCGCATCTTCTGGGTTGATGATTGCAAATTTGCCTCCAGTATTTGCTGATAACGTGCTGCATTAAGTTTCCTGTGCCTTTGTAGCTCACACATCCCAAAAACATCATCAATCCACCTCCGTACTTTACAGTAGAATTGGTGTTCCTTTCATCATAGGCTTTGTTGACCTCTCTCCAAATGTAACGTTTATAGTTGTGGCCAAAAAGTTCAATTTTGGTTTCATCACTCCAAATTACCTTATTCCAGAAGGTTTGAGGCTGGCCTCTGTTTTGTTTTGCATATTTTAGCTGAGATACATAGTTATTAAGGTTGAAGGAAGACTTTAAGTCCATCTAGTTCAACCCAAATCCTATCCTAACTTGCCCTAACATGTTGATCCAGAGGAAGGCAAAAAAAACCCATGTGGCAACAGTAGGCTTCACATTGGGGAAAAAATTCCTTCCCGACTCCACCTACGGCAATCAGACTAGCTCCCTGGGTCAACGCAATATCAAGGAAACTAGTGTATATACCCTGTAATATTATACTTTTCAAGAAAGGCAACCAGACCCTTCTTTAATTTTAGCAGGGAATCACTCATTACAACATCATATGACAGAGAGTTTCATAGTCTCACTGCTCTTACAGTAAAGAATCCGCTTCTGTGAGTATGCTTAAACTTTCTTTCCTCCAGACGTAGAGGATGCCCCCTTGTCCTCGTCACAGGTCTAAGAGTAAAAAAGTCATTAGGAAGGTCTTTGTACTGTCCCGCATATATTTATACATTGTAATAAGATCACCCCTAAGCCTTCGATTTTCCAAACTAAATAACCCCAAGTGTAATAACCTGTCTTGGTATTGCAGACCCCCCCAGTTCCCTAATAACTTTGGTCGCTCTTCTCTGCACCCGCTCCAGTTCAGCTATGTCTTTCTTATACACTGGAAACCAGAACTGTACACAGTATTCCAAGTGTGGTCGCACTAGTGACTTATATAGAGGTAAAACTATGTTCTCCTCATGAACATCTGTGCCTCTTTTAATGCATCACATGATTTTATTTGCCTTTGCAGCAGCAGCCCGACACTAGCAACTAAATGTGAGTTTGTCATCCAGCCATACACCCAGGTCTTTTTCAGTGACAGTTTTGCCCAGTGTTTTACAATTAAGCACATAATTATACATCTTGTTTGTTCTACCCAAGTGCATGACCTTACATTTATCCTCATTAAAGCTCATTTGCCATTTATCAGCCCAAGCTTCTAGTTCACATAAATCCTCCTGTAATATAAAATTGTCCTCCTCTGTATTGATTACCCTGCAGAGTTTAGTGTCATCTGCAAATATCGAAATTCTACTCTCTATGCCCCTACAAGGTCATTAGTAAATATGTTAAAAAGAAGCGGGTCCAATACTGACCCCTGTGGTACCCCGCTGCTGCCCGTGACCAGTCCAAGTGTGCTCCATTAATAACCACCCTTTGTTTCCTATCCCTGAGCCAGCTCTTAACCCACTTACACATATTTTCCCCTATCCCCATTGTTCGCATTTTATGTATCAACCTTTTGTGTGGTACCGTATCAAAAGCTTTTGAAAAGTCCATGTACACTACGTCAACTGCATTCCCTTGGTCCACTCTGGAACTTACCTCTTCATAAAAGCTTATCAGATTAGTCTGACAGGAACAGTCCCTTGTAAACCCATGTTGATATTGGGTCATGAGGTTATTCTTCTTCAGATACTCCAGTATAGTATCTCTTATAAAACCCTCCAGGATTTCACCCACAGTTGAGGTTAAACTTACCGGCCTATAATTTCCAAGTTCAGTTTTGTCCCCTTTATTAATATTGGAACCACATTTTCCATATGCCAGTCCTGTGGTACAGAACCTGTTATTATGGAATCTTTAATACTTTGTGGAATTTGCACAGTAATAGCTTTCTTCTGGTGACTTGACCATGCAGCCAAATTTTCTTCAAGTGCCTCCTTATTGTGCATCTTGAAACAGCCACAAAGCTAGTTTTAAGAGAGTCCAGTATTTCAGCTGATGTTTTTTGGGGGATTTTCTTTGCATCCCGAACAATTTTCCTGGCAGTTGTTGAAGAATTTTTTGTTGATCTACCTGATCATGGTTTTGTTTTTACAGAGCCCCTGATTTTCCATTTGTTAATTACAGTTTGGATGCTGCAGACTGGCATTATCAATTCCTTGGATATCTTTTTGTATCCCTTTCCTGTTTCATACAGTTAAACTACTTTATCCCATATATCTGTTAAGAATTCTTTTGCTTTCCCAATGACTCACAATCCAGAAGTGTCAGTGGCTGGACTAAAGATGCAAGTGTCTGTCTGGATCCCAGAAACTCACTCAGTTTTAAGCACACACACTGATTACGAGCAAACAGGTCACAGGTGAGCATTTTACCTTTAGTAGCCATTCAAACCCATTTGTGTCAACTTCTGTGCATGTTATCAGGCCAAAATCACCAGGGTATGTGAACTTTTGATAAGGGTCATTTGGATGTTTTGGGTTGTAATTATGATTTAAAAAGAGAAAACATTAGTTTGACAATAAATGGCTTCACCCAACCACTAATCATGAGTCGAAAAAAAGTTTTGGTGTTATCATTCATATTGTCTGAAAGATGCCAAAAAAGTAAAAATTCAGCTGGGCTATGTAAAATTTTGAGCACAACTGTATCTTCCAGTACAAATGCCCCAGTAACCCCTCCACAACTGGGCTGGCATTAAGTGTTAACCCTATCCTAGGCTATAAAGCTTCTGCAGTCTAATGAATGTAAAATCACATTACTGTCACATAAAACAGCAGATCCGTACACTAACATTAGAGAGAAGTCTTCTGAGAGTGTGATTGGATGACATCTCCATCTTTACATATTTACAATGATGCCAAATGTATAGATTTTTTAATGTAATGAGAACTCGTTAGCATGATTTTGAAAATGTAAAGACATGGCAGTAACGGCACTGTAATCCAGATAAAAGGAGCAGTTAATCAAGCAGAAGGCAGCACGGGTTAAGGAATAAAGCCAGAGTGAGAATGGCTTGAGGAGAGCTTTCATATGTAAAAAGCACACATAAAGCATATGCCTCAATTGCATATCCATTCAAACACTGATTCCTCAGGAAAGAAGGAATAGACTGCCTAGATAAAAGTATTGCTGGATTCGTCTTTGAAAATGCTACATGTAGCTATAAATACTTTGGGGTGTGAATTCCTGCTGACAGATTTTCTTTAACCAGGTATACACAAGGAATACACAAAAGGCTGTGTATTATTGTTGTAATGGAAACTGTGAGTGTGATCAAACCACCTAAGCCATCTATATGGGCATAGTGGAATAAAATTATGCATTGATATTGGTGATTTTATGTCTTATTCTCAAGAAATCCATGTTTTTCTTTCTGCAGCTACCGTCCTCTCACAGTGCTTCAGATTCCATTTTATAGGCAGCCAATGGGGTGAAAAGGGAAGTACAGCAGAGCTGTCAGCACTGTGTGAGTACAGCTGCAAATGTGCTTGTAATACGACAAGGTTCAACTCTGCTGTACTGTGTAAGGGTACCGTTACACTTAGCAATGCACCAGCGATCCCGACAACGATATGGATCGCTGGTGCATCGCTAATTGGTCGCTAGTGAGCTGCCACACAGGCAGATCTCACCAGCGACATAGCGGTCAGCGGTCACTACTTACCTGTCAGACGAGGCGATCCTGACGTCCTCCCGCCCGCGTCCACGCGTAGCTCGTCAGTGACACAGGAAGCACAGCAGGAAGCGGCCGACGAGAAATGCTCCATGATGTTCTCGCGCGATCAGCGATGAGTAGCGGGGGAGCCGGTCGGAGGTAAGTATCACATGTAGCAATATCGCTGCTACGTCACAAAACCAGTGACGTTACAGCGATATTGCTAGCGATATCGCTATGTGTAACGGGCCCTTTAGTTATAACGCAGCTAGAGAGCTAACAACACTATGAGAGAACAACTACTGCTGCAAATGTTTGTAATGAGATAAGGTTCACCTCTGCTGTGCCGTGTCAGCCATTACATGTCTCACACTGGTAATGCCCCCTTTTATTTAAAATAGCAACTGGAGGGAGGCAAATTCTCATGCATATATCAGGCCCAGAAAATGGAAAAAAAGTGAATTTCTTTGAAATCAGACATTGGATTGTGGATATCAAGGTATTTCTCCCTGAAAATTCTTGCAATCACACATGTTTTGTTATACACATATCTATTTCCTTTGCGTGTATTGGAGCAAAACAAAAAGCAGAGAATAAAGACAAATTGGGCATAATTTCACACAAAACCTCAAAAATGGTCAGGATAAAATTGTTGGCACCCTCAACTTAATATTGATTGCACACCTTTTGGAATAAATAACTGCAATCAATTTCTTCCTATAATCATTAATAAGCTTATTACACATCTCAGCTGTAATTTGGACCACTGTTTTGTAAGCTGCTTCAGATCTCTCATATTTGTAGGGTGTCTTCCCCAAACAGCAATTTTAAGATCTCTCCACAGGTGTTCAATGGGATTTAGAACTGGATTTATTACTTTCCAGCACTTTGTTTCCATCCATTTTTAAGTGCTTCTTGAAGTATGTTTGGGGTCATTGTCCTGCTGGAAGACCCATGACCTAGGATGCAATGTCAACTTTGAGACCCTAGGCACTACATTGCGACCAAGAATCTTTTGGCAATCTTCACATTTCATGATGCCATGAGCACAGTAAAGGCACACAGTGCTAGAGGCAGCAAAACAACCCCAAAACATCTTTGAACCTCCACCGTATTTGACTGTACATACTGTGCTATTTTGTTCCTAGGTCTCAATTGTTTTGGTAAGAAGTTGAATTATGTGTTTTATCAAGAAGCTCTATTTTGGTCTCATTTATCCACAAAACATTTTCCCAGAAGGATTTTGTCTTACATGCATTTTGGAAATTGCAGTCTTTTTGTGTTTCTGTGCCAGCAGTGCTGTGTTCCTGGGTCTCCTGCAATAGCGTATAATTTAATTCAAATCCCTGATGCACCCTGACCCTGTAGGATACCTTGAATTTCTTTGGAACTTGATTGGGGCTGATATCCACCATCCAGACTATCCTGTGTTGCAACCTTTCATCAATTTTTCTCTGCCGTCCATATCCAGGGAGATTAGCTACAGTGCCATTGTTTGTAAACTTCTTGATTTTGTTGCACACCGTGTACAAAGGACTATCAAGTTCTCTTGAGATTGATGAAATTGTTCAACAAATTTGGTTCTCAAGGCCTCAAACAGTTGTCTTCTCTTCTTTCTGTTCTCGACACTTAGGGTACCGTTACACTTAGCGATGCACCAGCGATCCCGACAACGATATGGATCGCTGGTGCTCACTAGCGACCACTTAGCGATGTACCAGCGATCCTGACCGCGTCATATCGCTGGTCGGGATCACTGGTACATCGCTAAGTGTGACAGTACCTTATCTCTATGCAGCTCACGTAGCCCCCACCATTACCCAGGGTCAAACTTTATTTGCCATGTACCCAGAACACGTTGTGGCTGACTATCGAGAACATATATAAGAAGTATAGTCTCCTTGAAGAGGTGACTGTCAGACTGCTTTGTCATGAGAATAAATTCTAGCAGATAAAGGCAAAAGGCAATTAAAGGCAAACAATTAACCCTTCTATATCAGTATCAATGAATATTTCCTTGGAAAACTGTGTAAATTACATGGAAAATTACTCTATGTAAAAGCTCATTTTAAAATCACATTGCAATCAGATAGCAATCGAATGGCATTCGGTTGTCAATCGGATGCTAGGTGTGAAAAATCAGATTGTACTGGCATGAAAATTGCATGACAATTGCATGATACTCGTCAGACTCTTCAGGAACAAAATCAGACAATTTTTTATTCACAGTGAAGGGTACGAGATCCTAGGCTGAAATCACATTAGTGATTTTAAAATTGGTCCAATTTTGTCGCTGTAAAGTCTGACGAGTGTAATGCAAGTGTCATGAGTTTTTCATGCAAGTACAATCCGATTTTTCACATCTAGCATCCGATTCACATCCGAATGCAGTGCGATTGCTATTCGATTTTAACAAGAGCTTTTACATAGAGTAAATCTCTATGTCATTTACACATAGTTTTCAAAGGAAATATTCTTCAAAACACGCACATACACACATATATATATATATATATATACATAAATAGATATATACAGTAGATACAGAGCTGGCAATTCAGCAGATGTGTACAGTAAAATTACAGCAGGACCCAATAGGATAGATTAAGTGGATTAAATACAGTATATACACATAGAATAGATAGTTATACAGATGTCAGTGACATATACAATTAGTACAGTGCATGTGCAGCTTACTGTACATGTATTTAAATATTAAAAGATTATTTTTCTTAAAAAATGACATGGGCTTCTGTCTAATTTTCTTATCCAGAAGAGGCAAGCCGTCGGTTGGGGGCAGATTTTGTCGCCTGGGAAGGGTGTAATTCCCATGGAGCTTCCCAGGCTATTAATATCAGCTCACAGCTGTATAATTAGCCTTTACTGGCTATTAAAACAGGGGACCCCCCAAAAAAAGAGTTAGGGTTCCTTTATAATTAATTACTACCAAAGGCTAGGCAGACAGCTGTGGGCTGATATTAATAGCCTAGGAAGGGACCATGGATACTGGCCCCCCAGGCTAAAAATGTCAGCTCTTAGGCACCCCAGAAAAGGTGCATCTATAAGATTTTATCGATTCTTTCCTGTCAGGTCCTCTGTGATTTCACTGTACACGGCAGATGAATTGGTGGCTTTTCAAAGGAGATCGGTGTTTAAAAATCAGACAGTACTGGCATGGTCCAAGTGCTGTGTGATTTTTTTTCTCGCACCCATTGACATCCATTGCCAAATGCGATTCAATTTCTGATTACAATTGCAGCATGCTGTGATTTGTTTCCAGTCTGAGCATGATCCAATCCGAGCTAGAAAAAAAACGCAGATGAACACACAATGATAAAATAACATTGGTTTGAATGGAATCCGATTTTAATTATGCGATTTCTTCACAAGTCGGAATGAGCTCTTAGAAGGAATTTCAACAGACTAACATATTTGTCTTGGAGTGGTTACATGAATTTAGATATTGGTTTATTATAAATAGAGTGTACAATTTAGTGTTACAAGAGAAAAATAGGTAATAAAAGAAAAAAACAAGTCTGATACTCAAAAATAATTCTATAAAAGTTTGCATAGCAATGCAATATGAATCTTTTTATGTTGCTTCAAAAGCCACATTTAAAAAGAGCTTGTCAGTGTGATTTTTAACTGTAAAGTAAAGACATGGCTGTAATGGAGCTGTTTTATAGATTAAATGTTTACATTTAGTGAAGAAATACACTTTGTTGTTCTTTTTTAATCACCATTTGAAGTTTTCTGATAATTAGATTTCGGTTCACTGGGTTTTCTCCTCCATGTCTGATTCCCTGGCCCTTCCACCTGTCTCTGGTCTGTGAATGACAGGTCATCGCTGAGATATCAAACAGAGGAGTCAGGTGATTCTACATTTAGTGATGCACCAGCGATCCCGACAGCGATACGACCCTATCAGGATCGCTGGTGCATCGCTAAATGGTCGCTAGTGAGCTGCCACACAGCGATGCAGCAGCGATCTAGCAGTCGTTACTTATCTTTCAGACGCGGCGATCCTGACGTCCTCCCATCCGCGTCCATGTGTCGCTCGTCGGCAACAGCAGGAAGCCCAGCAGGTAGTGCCCGACGAGAAATGGAGCTGCGCGATCTCGCGCGATCAGCGATGGACAGCGG
Organism: Dendrobates tinctorius; assembly: GCF_039654945.1. Classification (NCBI taxonomy): domain Eukaryota; kingdom Metazoa; phylum Chordata; class Amphibia; order Anura; family Dendrobatidae; genus Dendrobates; species Dendrobates tinctorius. Next base: position 16,228,657 of record NW_027361749.1, read on the forward strand.
GGGAGCTGGTCGGAGGTAAGTATCACACATAGCGATATTAAATAGTTGCATAAGTTGAAAAAAGACTCAGATCAATCAATTTCAACCTTTTTCTACCAAGTATAAATTATTTATCACTAACTTATCTATAACCCACAATGCCATTTGTGCTGAGGAAATCGTCCAGCCCTTTTTTCAGTCTGTTATAGTGTCTCTTGCAGTAGGTAATTCCAAAATCTGACTACTGTAACTGTAAAGAACTCTTTCCTATTTATCTGCCTGAATCACCTTTCTTCCACCTATAATGAGTGTCCCCTGGTCCTTAGTGTGGTCTTTGAAATGAACAGATTGTGTGAAAGTCTTTTGTATTGACCACACACTAATGTAATCATATAAATGAAATCTCAGCTGAGACATCTTTTTTTCTAAGCTCACCTTTAACCTTTCGAATATAATCCTTAAAATGTAGAGCCCAAAACTAGATCCCTTATTCTAGATGTGGCCACACCACTGTTTTATAAAGGGGTAATAATACGTTGGGATTGTGGGATTTTATCTCATTGCACCCTAAAATCGTGTTTGCTTTTGTGACTGCTGCTTGATATTGAGTACTGTTGATCAGCTTACTTGTAACCAGAATATCAAAGTCCTTCTCCTGTTCTGTAGTCCTAAGTATACTCACATTTTCTGCATATCTAGCAATAGGATTACTCCGTCCTAGATGCATTACTCTACGTTTATCTACAGTACATTAACCCTCATTTGCCAAGTGTTTGCCCATCCAGTCAGCTTATCCAGATTATTTTCCAATATTGCAATATCAAGGTCAGATTTTAATATCCTAAGTAGTTTGATGTTGTCAACAAATACTGGCACTTTACTCTCAATCCCATCCACAAGGTCAATAATAAAGAGGTTAAAAAGAATCGGTCCAAGAATAGATCCCTGCGGTAAAGATCCCTGTGGTACCCCACTGCTGACAATATTCCATTTAGAGAACATACACCATTTATGACAACTCTTTGTTTCCTGTCTATCCACCAATTTCTTACCCATCTGCATATAGTTTCCCCAGTCATTGCTTGTGTAGCTTTAGTATAAGGTTGTTATGTGGAACAGTATCAAATGCCTTTGCAAAGTCCAAATTAATCACCTCAGCCGCATTACCAACATCCAGATTTGCACTTACCTCCTCATAGAAACCCAACATGTTGGTTAGGCACGACTTATCCTTCATGAATCCATGCTGGTTGTCAGTTATTATATTATTCTCTGCAAAATATTTCTGCAGGTCATCTCTTATAATGCACTCAAAAACTTTGCACCCTACTAATGTTAGGCTTACTGGACGGTAGTTACCTGGATCCACCTTCTTACTTTTCTTAAATATCAGTACCACATCATCCATCCTCCAATCCCGTGGCACCACCCCTATTACAAGAGAATCTGACAATATAGTAAATCGGTCTGTCAATTACTGAGCTAAATTCCCTCAATATCCGTGGATGAATGCTATCTGGGCCGGGGAATTTATCAATATTTAAATTGCTCAGAAGCAGGCACACTTCTTCTTCTTGATATTAGTTATATCAAGTTGTGAACTTTGATTTTTGTTTTTCTGAATGATCCATATAACAGTCAGTTCATTGGTGAACACAGATGAAAAGTGCATAATTTCATGGTGATTAAAGAACAACAAAGCAGTTTTCTTCCCTAAATGTATTCATTTATTCTGCATTACAGCACTATTACATCTATGCCTTTAGTTTACATTACAAAACTGTGGTGACAAGTTTTCTTTCAAATTCTAATTTCACATTTGAATATTGTTGGAACCACTAGTGGACACAGACAGAAAAGGGCCACTGTGTAAGAACAATATATGAGCCCTTTGTAGCCCAATAGCTCCTTAAAATGCCAAATTGCATCTGCTTTGGAGGCAGAAACGGGCCCCCTAATCTCTTGGCTGCAAAGGTTTCACCGTTGATATGTCCGCCCCTGTTAAAATCCCAGGGTTGTTATACATTCCAACAAAAACATATTCCAAATTAAACAAAAAAAATATTTTCTCTAGATAGCAATTTAATGATAAAGAATCCACTTATTGCTTATGATAGTTTTTAATTTTACCCTTATGTAAGAAATTCCTCTTTAAATTAATAAGGCAGGTTCCGGCACAGGAAAACACACACAATCCAAACATGTTTTTGTGCTTATTTTACATTATGTAATTCTAATCAAAGACACACTCAACCCATCAAGCATCCTTACTTAATGGGATTAATTGTAAATCAAAGAGCTATGTGGAAGCACGGGGAAGATTACACGCAAACCTGCTTGTTTGCTCATTTTGATGTACTAATAAGCAATGCATTACATTAATTTCATTGTCAGAAGATCTATCAGTCTTGAACATGGTGAGGAGAAGAGGAAACATTTTACTTATGGATAAGGAGGTCATATGGAGAAACTGTGGGGAATGATACACAAGAGGCGGAAAACCGTTCATGGCAGAAATTTTCTAAGTGTTGTGCAGCTGCAACAGCTGGCCTCATTCATATGGTAATGACACTTTTATGTTCTTTTCTAGGTACCAAGGCAGAAACCTTTTCTATTTACCACTTGCTCTATTCTTTAAAGATGCCTATCTAAAATAATAAGAGGTTTCTTAGTCTTAATTATTAAAATGACATTATAATGAGATTTAATCTGTCAGGTACTTTTAAGGTACATACATAGTAAATGTAGTTCACACTAATGAACTTTATTTGTCCAATTTAAAACTTTCAATGTCTTTAAAACTTTAACAATAGCTTTGCTTGAGCAGAAGAAAGTTAATTAAAACCAGGTCAAGAGTAAAAACTAACCAAGATTTTTGCAGTTTGTCATTTAAGTCACTTGCGTTAGTTTCTGTTACACATGGTCGCTATTATGCACTGTACAGAATGTGAGTTTTTTTAACACTATATTAAATGGAATCTTTCAGCCGGTTTTTGCTACTTAATCTGAAGACAAATTAGATACACATTCCCCTACCAATAGGAAGTAGCAAAACTCACAGAACTATAAGCACAAAAGAATCCCATAATTCGATTAAGAAATGGAAGTCAAAGAGTTTTTGAAGCTAAAATCACATAATTTTATTAAATCAAAAAATAAAATACAAAGTATATACACCTTAATGGCCAGGAGTGTACAAAAACAACATAGTCAGTCTATTTATGGAACTTAATCAACATTGGTCAGCAGTCTTATTAAGAAACTGACATAAAATGTCAATGCTTCCTGCTGCCGTAGACAAGTAAAAGTGCACATGCAAATAGTAACCGCCTATCTGACTGCGTAAGATGCTTCACATAAATGCCTAAAAACGGCCAAAAATAGAATGTGACATTGTAATCAAACTGCACTATAGTTTATCACTGTATCATGAAGACATTAGTCTTTGCCTGTTTGTCTGTATTATTGATTAATATGCTACATTATAGTTTAAGCACACTGTTATTATTAACTATTTTATAAACTATACTTATATTTTATAGGGTATGGTTAACACTGATTCACTTTTGTAATATATGCCATATGCTTTGATGGGTATTTAGTTCATTTTGTTTGATGCTGTGAGTTTATATCCCATTATACGCCTTTTTTGGGTGATGTGCGCATGCCTGATGGTGTCCCTGCTTGAGGCTTTCACATAGTGCCCGCTAAGTTTGCGGTTGGCGTCAGGTTGCCTAGCAACCTGCCTCTCTGCATTCTGGGAGCGCCGGGTGATAGCCTCTGATTTTAAGCCGGGATACATCTACGCATGCGCCGCTCTTTCATTCCACCCATGCTTCATATGCTAATTAGTAGCAACCTATTTACTTTATATTTACAGAGTTACTTAGCGCACTGATCCGATATTAAATACAACGATGTACGCGCTGTCCATTTATTTTATATAGCATTATTGTATGCTATGGACAGCGCTTTTAGGACAGAGCGCATGCGCTATGACGTCACCTTATGTGACGATCGTTTCTATTGGTTGCTTACGATATATATACCAACGTCAGATAAATCTAGCCACGCCTCCTGAGGAAGCCACGGCGTAACGCGCGCAGGGGCGGCTGGCCTGAGTAGCGGTTTCAATCACAACATGTAAGTGCAGTTTGATTACAATGTCACATTCTATTTTTGGCCGTTTTTAGGCATTTATGTGAAGCATCTTACGCAGTCAGATAGGCGGTTACTATTTGCATGTGCACTTTTACTTGTCTACGGCAGCAGGAAGCATTGACATTTTATGTCAGTTTCTTAATAAGACTGCTGACCAATGTTGATTAAGTTCCATAAATAGACTGACTATGTTGTTTTTGTACACTCCTGGCCATTAAGGTGTATATACTTTGTATTTTATTTTTTGATTTAATAAAATTATGTGATTTTAGCTTCAAAAACTCTTTGACTTCCATTTCTTAATCGAATTATGGGATTCTTTTGTGCTTAATCTGAAGACAGCAGGAGATAGAGGCTGAAACACAGAGTTTAGCAATGTCTCACTTTCTAGCCTGTGTGCTGATGTCTCCATACAATGAAGGTTTTATCAACAGAACATTATCACTGCCAGGACTGGTTCTCCCATGAGTCCTGGTCTGACCATGACGCCTTTTCTGATAAACAGCACTCTGTCTATAGACAATGTACATACAGAGCTTGGTGTGGGCAGTGGAAGCAATCTAAAGGCCCCGTCTCACATAGCGATATCGCTAATGCGTCACCGATTTTGTGACGCAACAGCGATCTAGGCTGCGATCTCGCTACATGTGACATAATGGCTATCGGCCCCCCACTGGATATTGCTGATCGTGCTCGAATGTCCTGGGCCATTTTTTCATCGTTGGCGTCCCGCTAGCCAGCATGCATCACTGTGTTTGATGCCGACGAGCGACCTCGGCGACGCAGAACTCAGGGACGCAGGCATGAGTCGTCAGAATACCTGCTGTGTGACAAGGTACCAACGACCGCCGAGGTCGTTATATGGATCACCGGATCGTTGATGCGTCATTGAAGAGATCTGCCTCTTTGACATCTTACTAGCAATCATTTAGGGATGCACCAGCGATCCCTTCCAGATCGTATAGTTGTCGGGATCGCTGGTGCGTCGCTATATGAAATGGGACCCTAAGCTTTGCTACATCTAAGAACTCTGATTATACTACAACTGCTGCAGCCTGTTAACTAAGTGACACATTGTTGGAATTAGGCTCACTTGCCCTATATTTTGCTGCTCTGAGTTTAAATAGCATAAACCTTCTGACAGATTTAATTTTGAGAGAACCTGTCAACACGATTTTACTTATGCAAATAGTGGTATGACTATCAGAGACTTAGCTCGGATTTTGGTTCACTGGGGGAAAAACTTCTGAGTGGTCCCCTAACCAGGTAACATTGATTACAACTGGGTGATGCACCCTAATAGTGAATGTAGGAGAACCTCAGCAGATGACCGCACTGTTGCTGAAAATAATCACTATACAGAGACCAACATTGATATTACCACAATATGGTCAGTAATAGATACCAGTCCTACAGAACATATAGATGATTACAGCACAGTGACAGATGGTGACTTACCGCTGACGTTTTTTCTGATGGAATCCTTCACTTTTCCACTCTTTTTCATCTGACCCAGACTGACATGACAAATTTTTCCAGCCATGGCTGTGCATACTGATACAGTTACAGTAGCTTAGCTCCTGGTGGGCCCCCTCAGAGCATGGAGCCCGTGGTGATCACCCCCTCTGCCCCTTCCATAGCTACGCTACTGATGGCTGTATAACCACATAACCCTCAAGAAAAGAAGAAAAGCTAAAACATTCTTGTAGACATCTGATGAGTCAGTCATGAAAAATCTAGCATAGAAGATTAATGTAAATCAAGCTGGATGATTTGCAAGTGCACTGAGGGTGTGTCTGTGCAATTGGACTGATTCTTCCAAATGCATTTAGCATGGAGTTCTTACCTGATTTGCACATGACATCAGCTCTAGATTTCTCATGTTAGGCACATTGGATCTCTACAATAATGTAGAAATATGATTTCGTCTTAATTTTTATATGCTAACCAAGATGGCGTTGCTCAAAACATAATAATACAAAGCATCCTAAAGACACAACCCTAGAGAATCCTGTATTCAATACCCCCTTGGAAAAGACAAGAAAAGTCAGCACTAAATAAAAAGGCTGATGTCCTTGAAACCTGATGGTGGATTTAATTAAAACAAAAAGAAAAAGAAATACTCAGGAGACAAGTGGACACGTTTGACTTGTTGTTAAGTCCTTTTTAACATGTGCATTGTAATGCCCTGTGCACATGTACTGCTTATACTTATTTTAGCTATTTTGCCTGCAAAAGCAAAGTTTTGAACTATCAGTGTTTTATTTTTACACCTATACATTTTGTAAGTTCTTCTGCTTTGACAGTAAAATCAACTGTTTAAGTAAAAATGCAGCAGAAAGACATACAGTGCAGACTGGGCTTACTAAAATACCATAGAATTATCTGAGGCAGCAAGGAAACTTAAAAATACAGCAAAAGAAAATTCCATGTAGAACTGACCTTGAAGCCAATCACTTGCTAAAAGGGACTAAAGGGGGTTTTACACATAGCGATATCGCTAGCAATATCGCTAAAACATCACTGGTTTTGTGACGTTATAGCGATATTGCTAGCGATATCGCTATGTGTGATACTTACCAACGACCGGCTCCCCCGCTGTCCATCGCTGATCGCGCGAGATCGGGCGGCTCCATTTCTCGTCGGGCGCTTCCTGCTGAGACTTCCTGCTGTGACGACGAGCGACACATGGAGGCGGGCGGGAGGACGCCAGGATCGCTGTGTGTGAAAGGTGAGTATCGTGCGCTGCGTCGCTGCTGCATCGCTGTGAGATCTTTCTGTGTGGAAGCTCACTAGCGATCATTTAGCGATGCACCAGCGATCCTGGCCGGGTCGGATCGCTGGTCGGATCGCTGGTGCATCGCTAAATGTAAAAGGGCCTTAAGTTTTACACTTGACAAATAACCTTTTCAGCTTCATTAGTCCTGTATGTTACAATGTGATTCGAAGTGGTAATCATTTGTTATATATACAATACATGCTGGGTGGGCTAATTTTCTATAGCGGATGAACAGAATCTAATTATGTGACGGGAGATAAAGAATGATACAATTAGGCCTTGGGCAGTAGTATACGCACTGTAACATTGCAGAGGAGTTGATATTTAAATATGTGAGTTCGTGAGTTTGGGGAAAATGGAAAAAATAATATGCTAATGTGTGTCATGATCCATGCTGGATCATGACTGATATAATGCAAAGTAACCTTTTTTTTCCTTGAGCTGTGTGCTCGGAGTTGGGTTTGCCCCCCGGTGGCTATTAGGATTATTACATGGTGGTGTCTATTGTTCTGTTTGCCCCCGGTGACCAGTATGGTCATTGCACTGGTGTTTTTAGAGATAGTTTTCCCCCGGTGGTGGTTAGTGTAATTGCACGGGAATCACTAACAGGTGTGTTTACTCAATAAAGGTGTGTCAGTTGTGCTCACTGACGTAGTGATATTGTTGGTCTTTTCCAACCATGCTGGGTAGGAAGGAGCTGAGGAGAGACCAGGACAACTCAATCAGAGTCCTGGTGTGGCAGCTATGGTGTCAGCGAGGAGTTCGTGTAAAGCATGGTGGAGTGGCAGCTATGGTGTCAGTGAAGAATTCTTGAAAAGCTTGGTGGAGTGGCAGCTATGGTGTAGAGCTGCACTCAGTTGCTGGATTCTTTTGCTGGAAGCTGCACTCAGGTGCTGGACTCCATTGCTGGACAGCTGCACTCAGGAGGAGAGTCCAGGACAACTCAGTTAGAGTCCTGGAGTGGCAGCTATGGTGTCAGCGAGGAGTTCATGTAAAGCATGGTGGAGTGGCAGCTATGGTGTCAGTGAAGAATTCTTGCAAAGCTTGGTGGAGTGGCAGCTATGGTGTAGAGCTGCACTCAGTTGCTGGACTCTTTTGCTGGAAGCTGCACTCAGGTGCTGGACTCCATTGCTGGACAGCTGCACTCAGGTGCTGGACTCTGTTGCTGGACAGCTGCACTCAGGTGCTGGACTCCATTGCTGGACAGCTGCACCCAGGTGTTGAACATGGTGGGAGGAAGATGCACTCAGGGGTTGGACTCTGTTGCCTGGAGCAAGTGCATCAGAGCAAAGCTAAGTGTTTCCCTGTTTGTCACTATTCCTCATGTTGGTGTTAGTACAGCGGTGGGGCCAGTGCCTGCACCACCCAGCTCCCTAGTAAGGAATAGGTGTAGGGTGTGCTAGGGTGACAGGTATCCTGATCGGCGACAGGTGAGGAGCCTGTATAGGGAACGTTAGGAGTGTTAGGGACACTGACTCAGGGGAGTGCAGAAGGTCTCCACATCCCCCGTTCCCTATCGCAGGGCCCACCGTTGTAAATGTTTCCCTATCCCCTGTGTCTTGTTGTATTAGTTACCGGCATGCGAGCCGCATCACACTGGACAATTACACGTGCCGTGTCCTGTTGTATTACTTACCGGCCTGCTGGCCGTGTCACACAGGATGGAGCATGTGACAATGTGACACATAAAGTGAGATGTTATTGAGCCCCATTCTGCAGTTACAATGTTTGAACGTGCCTTTTGGAGTTTAAATTTTGTCAAATTATTTGCCGTTTCAAACCGTTAATAAGAAGTAGTTCATGACGTGATGAATTAGAGGTGACCATGTACAGTATTACTTGATTGTCTACTCATCCGTGTGTCATTAGTGAGATGTGTAGTGGTGCCTGAGAATCTGTGGTACTGTTCGTGCTGTTCCCCAGTGCCAGGTGCTGAAAACAGCTCACATCATTGTCCCTTCAGCTTTCAGCTCTAGCAAGGTATGCTATTAAGAACAGAGGGGTCTTCATGTCATATTTTTAAATTATTTAAATAAATAAAGTATCAGCCCACAGAAGGCACATCTATTATATGCACCAATTCTGGTGTTTTCCCCTTCTTTTTCACTTGCCCTGGTGCGGTGGCAAGGGGAGTGATAGTTGGGGCGGTTGATGTCACCTTTGTATTGTTAGGTGCCATCAAGCCCAGAGGTTAGTAATGGAGGGGTGTTTATAAGACATCCTCATTACTAACCCCATAGTGATATTGTCTAAAAAATACAAACCCAGAATAAAATCCTTTATTTCCAATCCCATAGTGATATTGTACAAAAACACACAACCAGAATAAATTGAAAGAATGACAATGAGTCTAAATTAAACCATACTTATGTCATCACCCAGTCCACAGAAGCCAGTGTCTCCTGTAAAAGAATTAAAATAATAAAAAATTGATTATTATGTTATTGGCAGAAAGGTGAAGAATATTGTTGTTTATCATTTTAATTCTTTTACAGGAGACATTGGCTTCAGTGGACTTAGCCATGACATGAGTATGGTTTAATTTAGATTAATTAAAGGAGTCTATGTCATTCTTTCAATTAAAGTACTTTAAACTATGTGTGTTTTTTATACCACATCTCTATGGGGTTAGTAAAGGGGGGTGTCAAAGATGCCTCTCCATTACGAATCTCTTGGCTTGATGTCACCGAACAATACAAAGGTGACATCAACCCCACAAATATGAATCTCACTTGCCCACCACATGGCATGTGGAAACAGCGGGGCAAAGCGCCAGAATTTGCTCGTCCAATAGATACACTATTTCTGTGAGACTGTGGGATGCTATTTTTAGGCTGGGGGGCCCAATATCCATGACCCCTTACCAGCCGGAGAATACCAGCCCGATGCTGTCAGCTTTAGCTTGGTTGTCAAAAATGGGGAGCACCCCAAGCCATTTTTAAAATTATTTTTTTAAATATTTAGCAAAACATCTTGGGAAACCCTCTATTCTGCTGATAGCTACAGTACAACCCACAGCTATTTATTTTGCCTGACTAGTTATCAAAAATACAGGGGAACTCATGTCGCTTTTTTTTAAATTATTTATTTATAGTGTAATTGATGGGTCTAATGATGCCACTTTTCCTGGTGTCTGCCCCTAATTTGAGCTGTTTTGGCAGCTTTTGGGCCCCTCTGAAGGTGTTATCTATGTGTTTTGGTTTTTCCTCCCATTAAATTCAAATATGTTCGACTATTTTTGGCGGACATCGGGAAGTTCGGTGAACATATGCAAAATGAAAAGGTTCGCTCATCTCTTGCAATAAATATTACAGTGTACCCTCCCGATACTGAGTACTTATCAAATTGCAATAGGATATAAAAAGTTTGTAGTCTGCTACTTATAGTATCTAGAGGTTGGCAGACTGTTACCTGCATTTTTAATCTAAATTTATATTTGGAATAAAATCAATAGAAACAAAGCAGAGGTTGTACATGATAAGCCAAAAAGCAATAAGTAATCCTGTGTGTTTTCCAAAGTTACATATTAATAATGCTATACCATCCCTTATAGTGCAAACATATTTTACTTATCTATCTGTAAATTAGCATTTTACCCTGATTGTCATAATAACATTATTTTCTCAAAGCAATTTGGCCCCATTTCTTTAATTATTGTCCAGTAGTTGTTTATTCAGGTAATGAAGACATTAGTATTTTGTAAGCCTACTGTTTGCCACTTAGTGTTCACATTGCAGAATATGTTCAGTTATTGCTCACATTGCAGGGTAATAGATGCTCCATTCATCTGCAGTAACAGACAATTATATGCAAGTTATGTTGCGACCACTAAGCAATTAATTGAGGCTTTTCAAAGAAAAGGCTGTAAGGGAGGCATTCACTGGACTAATTCTATGTTGATAACAATTTGATTTCTGTAACAACCTATCTTACGTTCAAGAACACATCGATTGCACTGGTAACAGCAAGAACCTGCACTTACGGAAGTACAAAAATGTTTGATTTCATGTGAGTCACTATTTCTAAAATAAACCCATTGTGTGTTGTTTAGAATTCTCTCTGTTCTGTGTCCGTACTACGCAATACCACCCACTTCAAAAGACATCAAGGCCAGTCAGAGTTCTTGTAGTGTATGACTGGAGAACTGATATGCTGGTATGAATTCCCATTTTTCAATTTCCCTCACAAATAGATAACTCCTGTGAAAGTTGACTTGTTCTGAATTCATCAATTGGCTTTCAGCTTAACCCTTTCTGTATCGAACAGTCCTTTATGATCAGAATATACTTTTTTGTAAGCCGTAGAAGGTGGGCATGTGCTATAATATTACATATAAATGTTTTAAAGAGGAACTATACCTTCAAGGAATTTTTCAGAGTAAGCTGTCATCTGTATGTACTTGAGGAATGTCACTGTATCTAGCCATTTTATTATATGACATGTATCCTGCATTTTTGCCAGTTTTCCATCTGCAGGATCTATCTGTAATTTTCAATTGATTCTGACATAGTTGGTGAAGTTTACCTTTCTCCTATACACTAAACATACAGAGAGATGCAATTTTGTTCTTATTTTCCTTTGCTAGCGCACAGACAAAGGCAGAAGCAACATAGAGCTCGTTATATAGCAGTACTGAGCACTGTTGCTGGAAATACAGCTCTGGGAGAAATAAATTACTTATTAAGCATTGAAACTATTGGTGCTTTTTTGGTGTTCAGCAGAGATGAGCTGATCAATTCGCGGAAGATTGACCAAGTCAAAGTTTCTGAAATTTGCAGTTTCACGTTAATGCAAATATTTTGAGATTTGATTTGCGATTGACAAAATAAGCATTGTCTGCCACCATTTTGAACACTGGTAAAGCATCAGAGAGCAGTCAGAAATAATTTTGCATTGCTTTGTGACCTTCTCCATAATATCCTTCAGCTATGACATCTAGCAGACTATCATACCTTGTACAGTGGTGGTCAGTACCTGGGCCATCACAGATCGGCAGTTCCCAGCAGAGCACAGTTTGTATGGCAGACTCTATACTCCAGAGTCACTGGGTAAGTCTTTCTTTGTTGTAGTGTAAGGGGAAGGAACTAACTAGGCATGTCTCCTCCGTGAAGGGTCCGGAACTGTTGGGGCTGTCACCTATATTGCGGGGTAGAAAGCTTGAGACTCCAGACCGTACTCTGTGTTTGAGAAAAGGGGGCATAGCTAAGCTGACAGAGCTGCAGCGTGTGAGTGACCAGACAGTGTGGGTGGGAACTTCAGGTGCGTGGGATGTCTGTGAGGTAAAATTAGCTGAGAGGTGTCTGGGCAGAGCAGAGTCTGGGACGGCAGTGCGCTTTGACAGGAGACAGTCGACTGAGTACCGCTCAGACACCGCTGTCCCAGCCAACATCACTGCCCTCGCTGAGACTGCTGACACAGCCGACAACGCTGCCACAGCCACCCCGCTGACAGTACTGACCATGAGAGACAAGACCTGTGAACGGGACTTAGGCGTATGTCGATTTGGCACAGCGAACCGGGCTACCCATTGTAAACTGTGTTTGGGCAGTGCTGCAAATCTCCGTAGTGTTGGGACACTCACCGCTGAGGATAAGGATGTATCCCTCTTCATCACCTCATCTGCTGGACCCAAGACCCGCATCAGGATCCCAAGGATTCACCGCCATCGTCAGGACCTTGGGAGGTCACCACCAATATCAAAAGATACTACATAATTTACCTCAGGATTGTGACAGAGCCCCACTGCGACGCAATCTAGGCAGCACCAGTCACAGACAGAAGTTCAAACGTGACTGGCGCCTGAGTGATAAGTTATATTTTATTGTATTGTCAGCTTTACTTGTCCCTGTTCCTTAAGTTATCCCCATTAGCCTTTTGCTGTATTAGGGAAAATTATCCCTCCGTTTCCTCCCTGCGTGGAGTTTCTACTGTAAAATAAACCCCTTTCACCCTTGGTCTGTGTACAGTCCGCTACTGCATCCTACGTGCCTGCAGTCTCCTCACAGTAGAATGTCAGCTCTTATGGTCAAAGGGGTCCTCTCTCTCTCTCTCCTTTAAAGTGTAATGGTTAGCAAAGTTCTCTGTTCTCTCTACCTCATGTATTTTATGAGCAATTACAAACTTTTCAGTATTGAAATATGCAAATTTATTCACCGTGAATGGAATTTGTGGGGAAAATTCAGTAAAATCAGAGAGTGTACATTTAAAGATCTTCTCATCTCTAGTGTGTAGTATATAGGGAACATCATAACAGTTTCAGTATTGGTCTGTTTCTCTGCCTTTATTATGGTCTCTCACTGGTCTTCACTCCTCCTCCCTCACCTTCTCCATAGAACATAATATGCTCTGTAACCTGACACCTCACTTTTCTGACAGTCTGTCTTCTGTTAAGCTGTTGAGTAACGCCATGTTCTCACCTTAAGTATTTGATCAGTATTTTACATTAGTATTTATAAGTCAAAACAAGGAGTGGGTAAGAATGGAGAAGTGGTGACTTGTTTCTTTTCAACTTTTCCTCTGATTGTTCCACTCCTGGTTTTGGCTTACAAATACTGATGTAAAATACTGATCATATTGAAGGTATTGAAGGTTGGAATGTGGCCTAAGAGGAATTGAGTTCAAGGTGAAGAGAGAAGTCGCTCATAAGTGGTGACATAAGAATTTTCTAATAAGGTATATTACAAAATTTGCTTTTATCATTGATTTATGTTTGTTGAAAGTATAGATGCCATTAAAGTCACCTCAGTGCACTCAGCTCTGTACTATGATGAATTACATACTGCAACTCAATGCTTATCAAAAGGTTCATTTTTCTCAAGGGGATGAAAATCATCTTAAAAGTGATGCAATGCTATACTTAGCATTTTAGATTCATCCCTTACTGTGAAATGTATGAATACAAGGAACCATTGAAGAATTCACTGATCACATCAAAGCAAGTACTGTCCAACTGCTTCAACAATTCTTGCAATGAAGATGTGACCACTAAAAAGTGACTACTTGTCACTGTAAGCCACTGTGTAGAGTTATGATGGAGGAAAAGTATATGATATCAAGTAGAACAATAAAGTAGAGGAGAGAGCTACAAGGAGATATGGACAGGGGATGCAGCAATAGGCCAAGCAAGTAGTATTTTTTCACCCCATTGCAGAGGCACATTCAATAAAAGTACATTCCATAAATTTACTATGAATTAAATGTCTTGGCCAAATTTGAGTGAACTACTAGATTCAGTACTCTAATAGCTTTATGTTGAACTCTGCTGTAAGTTGCTATGCCTCTGTAATTACTTCTATGAATTCCATTTTGTGGTTTCCACTACACACTTTTACACTGTCCATCCTATACTGATAGTGCCAGATTTTGTAGGGATAAGCGTTTTTGATAAGGGAATAGTATGGCTGATTCACATAGTGTTTTGCCACTCCATTTTGTGACTCCGCCTGGGCTTATGCTCGAATCCTCACAAAATGGGTATCAGGCATATGGGCCATCAGGGACATTAACCACCATGATGAAGATGGAGTCATAGTGTGATTTGTCGTGCATTGTTTTTGTCCAAATATGCCTATTGAAGTTGGTCAGCAAATCATAATCAACTACATCTTACTGCCTGCCACTAATAGGTGTATACGGCTGAAAATTATGCACGACAGATCTCACTGTGACTCCATCTGCACCATTGTAGTCATTACCCTAACGGTGCACCCCCCCTGAAGTTTGGATGTAAGCCCCTGACAGAACTACTGAACGTATTGGCAAACGCTGTATGAACCTAAATAATGGACATCACACTGTATGATTGCCCCATAGCAGTCCCTAACTGTGTAATGGCCCCTACACATTATGAGGCCCCAAAATGAACTGCTACAATGTATGAGGACCCACCTTTCCATTGTTTAAATGGCCCTCATACTTCAGGATACCCCCACAGTCACGCCACAAGTTTAAATCTAAATAAAAAACATCATATGCTCACCTGAACCAGTATCCTGACGTGTACACCAGCATTGAGGTTATTGCAGCAGCACACGCACAGAACATCAGAGTCTTGATGCAGTATAATTAGAATCCTTAAGAAATTCAATTACAAGGGGAGGATGGGAACAATAAAAAGTGATAAAATTGATTACAAATTTAATTTAGTAAAATTCCAATAATTCTTACACAGCCAACTATATTGTGACATAGAATAAATTAAATAAACATGACCCAAGCACACAAGCACAAAGAAACAAATCAGTAGATAATAGTGCGCATAGCAAAGATTCATACAGTAACCTGGATCCACGTATATGTTTGTACTAGTGATGAATGAGTGTGCTCGCCGTTACTCATTCGAGCATCAGTGTGCTCGAGACATCATTTTTTAAAAATGTTTGAGCAGGAGTTCTAGTATCCGTCTCGGATATTTAGCGCTTTTTAGACAGGGAGTGAACATGTGGGCATTGCCTGACAGTCACTGTAATGCCATAGCCATAATGGTTGTGGAATTACAGTGATTTGCTGGCTGTATAGCATCATCACGTCTATATTAGACACATGACACTATCTTTGTCATACTGTACACCAGAAACAGGCAGAAGTGCTGCTGAAACAGGGACAGAATTGTAGCTGCATATTAGTCAGGGATTCAACCCCATTAACATTTCTTTTAAGAACAACCACAGCCCTTCTTAGGGCTAGTGATAATCAATAGTAATACTGCTGCTAGCAGCACTTAGGAAGAGGTTGTGCTGAAGGGATAGAGTAGGACAGAATCAGGTGAATTGCATGTACTTTATGCTGCAGCCTACAACTCATACCACAAAGGCTTCTCAGGGCTAATAAAATTAATTTTGCTCTTAATCCTACAAATTGTTCTGAGCAGGGAAATATTACACACCATTTTTACTGTGGCAGTTGTGCATCAAAAGCATATAGCCAGACTTGGTTGGATCTCAATAGCATTGCTATATTCATACTGCAGTCTTATACATCCATCTGAGGTGTGCAAATTTCCCTACAATAGTAATACTTCAATTTTTTTGAGCAGTGAAATTTTACATGACATATATAGTGCTAGAGTTGGGTGTCAAAACACCAAAAACAATATTGTTTGGTTACAAAAAGCATTGCTGTATTGGTACTGCAGTCTTATATGTCCATCTGAATTAAGCAAATTTTGCTGGCATTGTAATAAGGCAATTTTTTTCTACAGTGACACATTATTCAGCATTTTTTCATGCTGTATTTTGGTCTCAAAATCTCCCCCTAAAAATTGTTTGTTAAAAAAATTGCAATCTTATACCTCCATCAGAAGTGGGAAAATTTTGCTGGCATTGCAATACTGTTTTCTCAATAGGGATATATCATGCACAATATATAATGGGCAAGGCATATGGCAAAGGATGGGGAAGTTGATATGGTACTGATAGTGAGCACAAAGGCCGAGGCAGAGGGCAAGGTGAAACTGTGCCTGTCTTCAGAGCACAACAAATACACACATCAGGTCACTCTAGCGTCCTGTTCCACTTTGCTCGACTTGAGTAATGAGTACCCAAGCATTTTAGTTCTCCTTTATCAATAATTGCAATCTATTATGGTTGTTTTTTCTTTCAACTGATACTATATATAAGCCATACACCAGTACATTCATGTTTACACTTTATATCTACCTCAGTTACTTGGTGTAGCCCTAACACTGGTACAGGCAGGACAACATGCTGTCTACATGCATCCCAGAAGAGTTTGCTGGCCAATTGTGTGGACAGCAGGCATTTTCTCAGTGAAAGCTTTGAGGAGCAGGTAACATAGCTTGGAATGAAGCCAATATGAACTTCCTTTTCAAAATCTGGAAAAAAACGATCTAAAAGAGTGTCTATTCAATAGTTATTGCTTTGCTTCATGTTAACAATATACATGTTCTCAATAAGTTTTTCAGCATAAAACTGAAAAATTACCCGATCTTATTAGTGCTCGCTCATCACTAATGTGTACTTTTAGGTATCTAGACATATATATATACACACACATATATACTGTTGGGTTGCAACATATTTTGACAACTATAGGATTTAATAATTTACAGTAGATTATGTTCACCAGCACAATAAATATATAAAGCCATTAGGATGTGATTGAAGTGTAGGCTTTTAGCTTTAATGTAAGAGATTTAACAAAAATATTGCATTAACCATTCAGCCATTGAGAAATTGCAGCAATTTTTTACTTAGTGTGCCTATTTTCAAAAGCTTTCACGTCATTGAACAAATGACTGATATGCCATTTTATGGCATGACCTGTTATCTAATTACTTTTTTAACAAATTCAGAAGAAAAAGGGCCTGAAGTTGATTCCAAGTGTTGAATTTGAATTTGGTTACTATTCATAGTAAAACTTAATACGCAGTGGTAAAGAAAGTCATCATTTGGATACAAACAAAACAAAGTAAAACAAATCTTTTAAAGAGAAAAGCCACAAAAGATGAGAGGCATGGATGATTTTAGTTATAAGGAAAGAGTAAAGCGAATCTGTCATTAGGATCAACTCTCATAAGCTGTCCATATGGACATGTAGGTCATAGGAAGTTGAATAAAATTATGCCTTGATATCTGTAATCCAATAAATGGTTCCTGAGAAATCCACATTTTTTCTTAATATAGAAATGAGATGTTAAGATCTATGGCCCAGACACTGATTTGCAAGAGAATCTATCTTTGGAGCTTATTTTAAATGAAAAGGAATGTTACCAGTGTAATACATGTAGATCAGAGAGCAAACTGTCATCCATTACATGTCTCACACTGCTAACACCCACTTTCATTTAAAATAAGCTCTAGAGCAGTGTTTCTCAACTCCAGTCCTCAAGACCCACCAACAGATCATGTTTTCAGGATATCCTTAGTATTGCCCTGGTGCTAATTTCATCACCTGTCCTAACATTAATTCCATCACCTATGCAATACTAAGGAAATCTTGAAAACATGATCTGTTGGTGAGTCTTGAGGACTGGAGTTGAGAAACACTGCTCTAGAGCCAGATTCTCATGTAGATTAGTGTCCGGCCCATAGATCTTAACTAGGGATGAGTGAACGTGCTCGGTGATACTCCGATACTACTCAAGTATATGGGTGCTCGAATGTGCGTGGCACTCGGCAAACATTAGCCGGTGCTCGAATTTGAAACTCAAATCCCCGCCACGCATCTTTGGCACCTGTTACGTAGTCAATATGCATGTGGGGATTGCCTGTGAGTCACTGTAATTCCGTAGCCATCTTGGTAGTGGCATTACTGTGATTCGCTGGCTGTATGACATCAGGGGCTATAAAGAGACAGGTGCCACCCGGATTGGCACAACAAATCCATTGCACAGCTCAGGGACAGTTCTTATTGGAGGGAGAAAGTGATTGTCCAGGCCTGTGTGTGCACAGTTAAATGAATCAGAGTCATCTAGTGTTTACTGATGTTGATGCTGAACCATCATACTAACAGTCCTTCTAAGGGCTAATCTTGTGCTTTGCTGTTTGTAGCAGATACATTCTGCATTTAGCCTAGGGAGGGACAGTTGGGAGAGTGGCTGAATGCAGACTCTAGGCGGGGCTTAGGGCTTTGCAGTCCTTTTCTAAATATATAGCTGGGGCAGTTTACCACATTCTTTTTTTGGAGATGAAAAATGTTACTATCTTGTCATCCATAGAGTATTACGTGCTTTGCAGTACATTTCGGTGTTATACACCACGCCACAAATGCATCCATAGAGTATTATGTGCATTGTGCTACATTTCTGTGGTCTATAACACTAGTGGAACCACCATACAGTGAAGGAAAAAATTGTTTGGTCCCTTGCTGATTTTGTAAGTTTGCCCACTGATAAAGACATGAACAGTCTATAATTTTAAGTGTAGGTTAATTTTAACATTGAGAGATAGAATATCAAAAATAAAATCCAGAAAATCACATTGTATAATTTATATAAATTACATTTGCAGTGAGAAATAAGTATTTGATTCCTCTGGCAAACAGGACTTAATACTTGGTGGCAACACCCTTGTTGGCAAGTACAGTCAGACATTTTTTGTAGTAGATGATGAGGTTTGCGCACATGTCAGGAATAATTTTGGTCCACTCCTCTTTGCAGATAATCTCTAAATCATTAAGATTTTGAGGCTGTCGCTTGACATATACTGTATATCTCAATGTTGCATCTGTGAGTGCAGAAACATAATTATTAGTGATGAGCGAATATATTCAGCATTATTCCTTACTTGCAAGAATAGTACTTTATTTGGGCTATTCATTACTCGACGAGTAATTTGTAATTCACGTTGGTATATTCGAGTGACCCGCATGTTCTTTGACTGCTTTATTTGCAGTCAAACAACATGCTGGGTTTGCTTACCAATCACAGTAATGCCTGTGCCATCTTTGGTGTGGCATTACTGTGATTGGCTGTGAGTTAAAGCCATATGTTATGAAGTGCTATGGACTATGTGAGGCCTGTGATGTGTAACATGGCCTACAGCAGTTTATGAGGCCTGAATAAACCAAAATAGACTGTTTTTGTGAGAAAACCATTCCTGTGTGCTTTTATCCCGTTGCCAAGTGAGTGTCCCCCAACAGATGCAGTAAGCGCTGTCTTACAGTCTATATAGGTTATGTGCCAATTTGCAACTCAGAACTAATAATGGTTTTGATTTTACTGGTGCTGAAGTGATGTGAGGTTTGATAATGGACCTAGTGGAATACAGAGCACTCATCAAGTTTCTTTACTTGAAAGGCCACACACCAAAGGAAACAAAGGAGAAGAGATGAAAGAGGTTTATTGTGATGATTCCCCATCATATGATGTAGTTAAGAACTGGCATCATCAATTCAAATGTGGCCAGACTTCGGTGCAAACAGCTACAATTTCAGAGTGACCCTGCTCTGCTATTGATGAACACAACATCCAGCGAGTGGAGGTCGCCATTTTGGAAAATCGCCACGTAGCCATTCGCACCAAGCCCAAAATGTCAAGATTAGTGTGGGGTTCATGGAAAAAATCATCCAAGACCATATTCACATGCATAAGGTATCCGCTCACTGGGTTTCCCGGCTGCTCTCACCTAGGAATAGGAAGCATTTAAGGAAACCAGGATGGATGAACACAGAACTTAAGCACATGGTAAAAAGGAAGAAAAAAATGTTTATAAAATGGAAAGAGGGAGGCATTTCTAAAGAAGAATATAATGCTGTCTGCAGAACCTGCAGGGCACAAATCAGATTACTAAAGCTGACAATGAATTGAGGCTTGCAAGAGATGTGAAAAGCAATAATAAAGGATTTTGGGGATATGTCAAAAGTAAAAGAAAAGTCAAAGATGCTATAGGATTTTTACAGGATGAAAATGATGAAATGGTAAGACAGGATGTTGAGAAGGCCGAACTTTTAAATTCCTATTTTGCATCTGTTTTCTCTCAGAAAGGAAATGTAACATCAACTGTTCTTCACTGTCCTATTAAGGGAATAGAAGAATCCAGGATATCTATAAACAGAAAGATAGTGAGGAAACACTTAGCTAACCTAAATGAGTTCAAGTCTCCAGGTCCAGATGAATTACACCCCAGAGTACTGAAGGAAATAGCAGAAGAAATTTTTGAACCCCTCTCCATAATCTTTGAAAATTCTTGGAGAACAGGAGAAGTCCCAGAAGACTGGAGAAGAGCAAATGTTGTTCCTATCTTCAAAAAAGGGAAGAAGGTGGACCCAGGCAACTATAGGCCGGTGAGTCTGACTTCTATACCAGGAAAGATCTTTGAACAAATTATTAAACAACATGTATGTCAGTACCTGGATAAGAATGAAGTGATTAAACAGAGTCAGCATGGGTTTGTAACTAATAAGTCATGTCAGACTAACTTAATTTCCTTCTATGATGGAATCACTGATTGGGTGCATCAAGGAAATGCTGTAGATGTAGTATATCTTGACTTCAGCAAAGCATTTGACAAAGTATCTCATACAATCCTTATTGAAAAAATGACTAAGTATGGGATGGACAAGGCAACTGCTAGGTGGATTCATAACTGGCTTAGTGATCGGACCCAAAGAGTGGTCATAAATGGCTGCACATCCAGTTGGAAGAATGTCTCAAGTGGGGTACCACAGGGCTCTCTCCTGGGCCCTGTATTGTTCAACATCTTTATCAATGATTTAGATGAAGGAATTGAGGGTAAACTGATTAAATTTGCTGATGACACAAAGCTAGGAGGGATAGCTAATACTAGAGAAGAGAGAGAGGATTCAAAAAGATATAAATAAACTGGAGAAGTGGGCAGCAACTAACAGAATGGTTTTTAACAGGGAAAAATGCAAAGTACTACTACATGGGCAATAAAAATGAAAAAAGAATATACAGAATGGGAGGAATAGGGCTAAGCAACAGCACATGTGAAAAAGACTTGGGTATACTAATAGACCACAAACTGAATATGAGTCAACAGTGTGATGCAGCAGCAAAAAAGGCAAATGCAATTCTAGGATGTATTAACAGAAGCATACAGTCTAGATCACGTGAAGTCATTATTTCCCTCTACTCCTCTTTGGTCAGACCTCATCTGGAATATTGTGTCCAGTTTTGGGCACCACATTTTAAAAAAGACATCAACAAACTGGAGCAAGTTCAGAAAAGAGCGACCAGAATGGTGACCGGTCTGCAAACCCTGTCTTATGAGGAAAGGTTGCAGGATTTAGGAATGTTTAGTTTGCAAAAGAGAAGGCTGAGAGGAGACTTAATAGCTGTCTACAAATATCTAAAGGGCTGTCACATTGTAGAAGGATCAACTTTATTCTCATTTGCACAAGGAAAGACTAGAAGCAATGGGATGAAACTGAATGGGAGGAGACACAGATTAGATATTAGAAAAATTTTTTTGACAGTTAGAGTGATCAATGAGTGGAACAAGCTGCCACGAGAAGTGGTGAGTTCTCCTACAATGGAAGTCTTCAAACAGAGGCTGGACAGACATCTGACTGGGATGATTTAGCGAATCCTGCTTTGAGCAGGGGGTTGGACCAGATGGCCCAGGAGGTCCCTTCCAACTCTACGATTCTATGATTCTATGATTCTATGATTCCAGAAGCAGGAACGAGTCGAATGCTCTCAGATTCTATTGACGATGTCCCAAAAGAAAGCATGCTCCTGTGGCTTTGAAATTGTATTGCATCACCCTTATCTACCTGACCTTTCCACCTCTTTCCAAAAATGAAGTTATTTTTGATGGGCAAGCATTTTCCAGATGATATGACAATGATTTCCAAAGTCACATGTTTACAGTTGCTAAAAAAGATGGGAGAAGTTTATGTCTCTAGGTGGCACCTATGTAGAGAAGGACTAATAACTGTGCCAAGTTTCATTGCTCTCAGTCCCCAGGAAGTGGGTCAGGGGAAATCTTTATTGAAGGCCCCTCGTATGGGGTTTGGTGTTTGGGGTCAATTTCAGTTCCAGAACCAGACTTTTTTTTTAAATGGTCTGCTCATCCCTATTTAAGAGCCTTTTCACTGTCATTTTCTTAAGAGTCCTGCACAAGTTTCTTTCTTCTCTGATATTCATGTGTCTGTTCTTTACAAAGTCTAGTGTTAGGTTTACCTCAGGTCTTGTATATGAATTTGGTAAGATATATCACAGCGTGGCTGTTACATGGCTGTCTTTAATATCTTCCCTGACTGACCTCAGCTTTGAAATCACTTCCAGCATTGTATTTATGTGCTCTTGAATGTCCATATCTTTGCTAAATCTCATTTTATACAGTTTCTTTCAAAGAAATAACTTGTTTAAGCTGGATATTTCACTCAGCCTTTTCAGCTCCTCCCACATTCCTTTCACTGTGCTTTCATGCCTTATGTGGACTAGCTGGTCACCCTCCAGTAGTAAGCTGATAGTAGCCCTTGCCAGTCTGTTTTATCTAATATATAAAGCTCAAAGTGTGTATGTATGTGTGTATGTATGTGTGTATGTGTGTATGTCCGGGATAGGCATCCGCACCATCGCAGCTACAGCCACAAAATTTGGCACAGTCACATGTCTGGACCCTGAGAGTGTCCTAGGCTATGTTGTGAGGCGAAATTTTAACCCTGCGTGTTCCAATTCACCAAACAATTTTGCCCCTATCTGCATACTGTGGGAAAAAGTGTGTGTGCGTCAAGCCCCGCCCCTCATTGTGATGTCATAATGCCCCTATTTGCATACTGGGGAAGCAGTGTGTGCGTATCAAGCCCCGCCCCTCATTATGATGTCACAATGGTTGCCATGGAGACGCTGATGTCATCATAGGTTGCAAGCCCTGCCGCCGCTCATTATGATATCATAATGGTTGACTATGGGATGGAGGATGTGTGATGGGTATATGGGCACTGGCTATGGGATGGAGAGTATGTATGACGGGTTTATGGGTACGGGACTATGGGATGGAGGATGTGTGATGGGTATATGGGCACTGGACTATGGGATGGTGGATATGTATGATAGGCATATGGGCACGGGACTATGGGATGGAGGATATGTATGATGGGTATATAGGCACGGGACTATGGGATGGAGGATATGTATGATGGGTATATGGGCATGGGACTATGAGATGAAGGATGTATGATGGGTATATGGGCATGGGACTATTGGATGGCTGATATGTATGATGGTTATATGGGCATGGGACTATGAGATGAAGGATGTATGATGGGTATATGGACACTCGACTATGGGATGGAGGATATGTATGATGGGTATATGGGCATGGGACTATGAGATGAAGGATGTATGATGGGTATATGGGCACGCGACTATGGGATGTATGATGGGTATATAGGCATGGGACTATGGGATGGAGGATAATTATAATTTGCAAGAACTAACCACAGTTAGTTACTATGCCCAGGCAGCGCCAGGCTCTTCAGCTAGTATATTTATAAAGCTGAGTGTATGTGTGTGTGTGTTGTATATATGTGTGTGTTTATGTATGTGTGAATGTGTGTGTATCAATCCCCGCCCCACATTATGATGTCATAATGGTTGCCATGGCGACGCTGATGTCATAATGGGTTCAATGCTGATGGTTATGTCATAACGGTTGCCATGGCGATGATATCATAATAGGTTGCCATGGTGAAGATGATGTAATAATGGGTATATGAGCAAGGAACTATGGGATGGAGGATATGTATGATGGGTATATGGGCACAGGACTATGGGATGGAGGATATGTATGATGGGTATATGGGCACGGGACACTAGGATGGTGGATATGTATGATGGGTATGTGGGCACTGGACTGTGGGATGGAGGATATGTATGATGGGTATATGGGCAAAGGACTATGGGACAGAGGATATGCATGATGGGAATATGGGCACGGGACTATGGGATGGAGGATATAGTTAGAAACGGTGGAATGCACTAAATAAAATAAGTAATAAAGTGCGTTCGCCGCTTGGGGTCCACCATGCAGTAGGTGTGAACACTGCTGCTAAGTAGTGACATATGAGCAATATGGCGGAAATGCGCACGTGGGTTGAACGTCACCCAAGTGCGCTAAACAATCTCTGCTCACAGAGATGTCAGCAGAGGTAAACACAAAAGGCTGAGCCTGTTAGTGTCACAGGTCTCAGGTAAATGCACGCACGGTATCTGGTCACAGGAGCAGGACCCAAGGCAGAGGAGCTGCGTCCATCTAGACCTACCATGCGTGCAGCGTCGCTACTGTGGACGTCAAAGAGGGCTGCAACTGCAGCGTGGCGTAGGACACTGCCACTAGTCGACAAAGCAAGGAAGCAGGCGCAATGTCGGATGCTAGCACTGTGGATGATGCTGTAGTGGCTTGAGGCTTGCCACGCGCTGGCGCTGACTCTAAGCTAAGACCCTGTACACATTCATAGTATCAGAGGGAGGGGATCTTAATGAGTCATTCGCAGGTTCATACATCCATCATCATGGATGGCCTATAAATGCCATGCGCGCCTTTTATAGCCAGGACCTTCCAGAAGCTTCCAGATCTCCGAGATGGACCAATGAGATCTGGAGCAGGACCTGGGCACATGACTCCCGATCTCCAATGGGAGATCATCTCATGAGTATGCCCAGCAGGAGAACAGAGGGACTTAGTCTCTGGAGCGATCTGCTGCAAAGCAATCTCCTCTGCGGTAGATAGACAGCAGGAGACTGCAGAATGTGAGGCTCTGGATTCCTGCAGAGCAGATGCAGAAACCTGACGCCTAACAGATATGTATGATGGGTATATGGGCACAGAACTATGGGATGGCGGATATGTATGAAAGGTATATGGGCATGGAAATATGGGATGGAGGATATGTATTATGGGTGTATGGGCACTGGACTATGGGATGGAGGATAATTATTATAATTTGTAATAACTGATTACAGTTAGTTACTATGCCCTGGCAACGCCGGGCTCTTCAGCTAGTCTTTAAATAATAACTTCTCTATTTTATCCTCTTAACGATCAGGGGTAATTCAATTTTTAAATTTTTGTTTTTTGCTCCTCTTCTTCCTGGAGCCATAACTTTTATTTATTTTTCTGCCAATATGGCCTTGTGAGGGCTTGTTTTTTATGGGACAAGTTGTACTTTTCAACAGCACCATTGGTTTTAACATATCTTGTACTGGAAAATGGGAAAAAATTCTAATTGCAGTGAAATTGACAAACAAGAGCAATTCCACAGTTGTTTTTGGTTTTTGACTTTTACCATGTTCACTGAATGCTGAAACTGACATACCATTATGATTCTCCAAGTCATTATGAGTTCATTGACCTCAAACATGTCTACGTTCCTTTTTATTTAAGTGGTGAAAAAACAATCCAAAATTTGTTTAAAACAAAAAATAATGGTGCCATTTTCCAAAACCTGTAGCGTCTCCATTTTTCGGGATATGGGTTAGGGCTTATCTTTTGTGCGCCGAGCTGACACTTTTATTCATAGGCGGCGCTCATAGCAATCTGGAAATGACAATCAGAGAGGTCTACTGCAGACCTCTGTTTGTCATGCCGACCCATCGGTGACCCTTGATCATGTTACGGGGTCACCGAAGGGCAGGATTAGCAACGCGATTCTGGTAGGTGTGAGTAAAATGCCGCTGTCAGAGATTAACAGCGTCATTTAACTAGATAACAGCTGTGCTTGGATAGCGATTCCATCCGTGGCTGTTGCTGGCACATGTCAGTTGTATAGATCAGCTGTCGTGCCCAGAAAGGTGTGGGCTCAGCGCCGAAGCCCGTGGATGTACTACCCAGTAGCGTTGCTACTGGGGGGAAAGGGGGCTGTCGTCCAGGGCCAATTCATATGAAGGGCCCACCAGGTGCCATGGCCACTTTTGTTATCAGGCAGCACTAAGGGAGAGCATGGTAAATTTTAGAGATTTATTTTCTGTAATACCATGGTCATCGTCTGAGTTGTAATCAGGTTTACCTAGGGGCCCACTCAAATGTTTCACCTCCCCAAGCTAAACTTCTAGCTACGCCTCTGGTACTATGACGCCCAATGTCGGAAAGGGGTAAAACTTCCAGAAGTAGTAGTTATTGTTATTCAATTTGGCCACTGTAAATTTCAACTGTGAAGTACCAGCCATTTTCCCTTATTTACCTTGAATTTTGAAGAGATGAATCTTTCTAAAAGATTTCTTGTTTTTACCAAGTTCTGCTGTCTTTTTGCCTGGGCCCATAATATGTTGCATATTTCTTTGACTTCAGCAGAAGTAACAGCAATTAGACATTTATGGAAGAAACCAAAGTTAACTTGAGACATAAAGGACCTGTACAAATCATCAACAGAGAAAGAAAAACGAGACATATACTGAGTGATGACTTCTATACCAGGTAGTGACAGTTTAAACAAGAGAAATAGTTAGATATGCTACATATTATTAAGCATCAACATATACAACATTGCCACCTGCTCACATTATAATGTAACTCTTCCAACGTATAATAACTCTGTAGCTTGTTGCATGTATTTCAACAGTTATATCACGCAAGACTTGTGCCCAATCATCGCTGGCTTCACTGCCCCACCTTCAGATGTATAAATCATTAACAGAAAGTCAGGGCTGTTGTTCGTTACGTCAGAAGGCAGGGCAGTGAAGCCAGCACTGATTGAACACTGGACTCGTGTGACGTAACAAGCTACGTGAGCCCCAGGAACGCGAGTGTCATTTCCGCTGGAACGGTGCCAGCATGGGAGGCAAGTATAAGTGTTTTTATTTTAATGAGGGCAAACACTCAAATTGAGAAGGGGATGTCCGAGCAATGGACAACCCTTTTAACAGTAGTATGAAAATTTTGCCACTACCAATTCATATCATTGGGTCTCTGCAGCAGCAATTTTCACCGTTTTGTGACAGCCAAGCTTTCTGGCCCTTCAGGCACTGGTGAGATTTGAACTCCTATTGATATACCTCTAGATATGCATGCATTTAGTCTACGCGCACACTTCAGAATGGCACAAAGTCTGTTTAATTGTGTAATGATGGAGCATGCTACAATTTGTTTTTCTGTTGCATGCATTACAGTATGTAATAATATAAAAGAATAAACTTTGCTTTTTCTTTCTCTAGCATGTTCCGAAAATGCTACCTGCTTAACATTCTCTGCAAAAATCTGGCAAAGCACTGAAGGTCTGTGTATATGTCAGTGCAAAATTAATAGATCAGTATAAGGTCTTGCAGAATAATTTCAGAGGTTGAGGCGGCATGCATTATGCAAGCATTAGCCGGGTTTCTTTTTTCTGCTAGGTTCCTGTGCCATATGGTACATCAAAACATCTGCAGGATTTTGAAACAAGCAACTTTGATTATATAGTAGCAAAGTGTAAGTCAGTACTATTGTGCTGAAAATGTAACTTAATATGTACAATAGGTGGATTAGAAATAATAATGTCTAAGGAAAATGTCAATTATAATGTGTAATTAATTCTGAGACTGGAATAAATAACACATGGTGCTCAGGGAGAAACTGGCACATACCAGGAGGTAAAATGACACATTCTGCATCTGTAACTTTCCTCACTCACAGAAGTGAATGAAAACCTATATCTAACTGTACAAAAGCGCTATTAAATTCATTAAAGTTTCACATTTTGAGGAATTTATTTATCTTGCTCAAGGTGGAGGCAACTGAGGTGTGTGCCATGCAGCAATCATAAAGACTTGAATTCTGAAATAACTTATAGGTCCCATAGATAATAATAATAAATAATAATAAATTTTATTTTTATAGCGCCGACATATTCCGCAGCACTTTACATTTCAGAGGGGATTTGTACAGACAATAGACATTACAGCATAACAATAATCACATACAGTAGATTATAACAAATATCAAGAGGAGTGAGGGCCCTGCTCGCAAGCTTACAGTCTATGAGGAAAGAGGTAGACACGAAAGGTGGGTGGTAACAGTTACTCTGATTGTATGGACCAGCCATAATGTTAAGTGTGTAACAGTACAGACACAGAGGGCTAATGGATGCATAAAGCATGTGGGACATGATGCTGGGAACCTGGTTATGGTAAAACTTTTGGCTCTGCCACACAGGGATAGGTTAGGTTAATGTGTTGAGGCGATAGGCCAGTCTGAATAAATGCGTTTTCAGGACACGCTTAAAATTGTGGGGATTGGGGACTAATCGTATTGACCTGGGAAGTGCATTCCAAAGAATTGGCGCGGCACGTGTAAAGTCTTGGAGACGGGAGTGGGAGGTTCTGACTATTGAGGATACTAACCTCAGGTCATCAGCAGAACGGAGGGCGTGGGTAGGGTGGTATACTGAAACAAGGGAGGAGATGTAGGGTGGTGCTGAGCCATGGAGGGCTTTGTGGGTGAGGGTAATAAGTTTATACTGAATTCTGGAGTGGATGGGTAGCCAGTGTAATGACTGGCACAAGGTAGGGCATCGGTGTAACGATTGGTGAGGAATATGATCCTGGCTGCAGCATTCAAGACAGATTGGAGAGGGGAGAGTTTGGTAAGAGGGAGACCGATTAGAAGAGAGTTACAATAGTCGAGACGAGAATGAATAAGAGAAACAGTAAGAGTTTTTGCAGAGTCAAAAGTAAGAAAAGGTCGAATTCTAGAAATGTTTTTGAGGTGCAGATGACAAGAGCGAGCCAGTGATCGAATGTGGGGGGCAAAGGAAAGCTTGGAATCAAGTATGACCCCAAGACAGCGGGCATGTTGCTGGGGAGTAATAGTGGAACCACACACAGAAATAGCAATGTCGGGTATAGGTGCATTAGTAGCTGGAGGAAACATCAGGAGTTCAGTCTTTGACAGGTTCAGTTTCAGATATAGTGAGGACATGATATTAGACACAGGGTTTAGACAATCGCCAGTGTTTTCTAGAAAGGCTGGCGTGATGTCAGGAGAAGAAGCGTATAATTGGGTGTCATCAGCATAGAGATGGTACTGGAAACCAAATCTACTGATTGTTTGACCAATAGGGGCAGTGTACAAGGAGAAGAGGAGGGGGCCTAGAACCGA
This sequence comes from Dendrobates tinctorius, assembly GCF_039654945.1. NCBI lineage: Eukaryota > Metazoa > Chordata > Amphibia > Anura > Dendrobatidae > Dendrobates > Dendrobates tinctorius. The sequence goes on from NW_027361749.1 coordinate 16,258,078, forward strand.
TCCTTGAGGAACCCCAACAGTAAGGGGAAGGTGAGAGGAGGAGGAACCGGCAAAAGAAACAGTAAAGGAGCGGTCGGAGAGATAGGAGGAGAACCAGGAGAGAACAGTGTCCTTGAGGCCAATGGAATGGAGCATAGTGAGGAGGAGCTGATGATCCACAGTGTCGAATGCTGCAGAGAGATCCAAGAGAATTAGCATGGAGTAATGACCATTTGATTTAGCTGTTAGCAGATCATTAGAGACTTTAGTGAGGGCAGTTTCAGTGGAGTGTAAAGAGCGGAAACCGGATTGGAGAGGGTCGAGAAGAGAGTTTTCTGAGAGATAGCGGATAAGACGGGAGTGGACCAGGCGTTCCAGGAGTTTAGAGATGAAGGGAAGATTAGAGACAGGTCTATAGTTAGCGGCACAGTTTTGGTCGAGGGATGGTTTTTTAAGTAGTGGATGTATGATGGCATGCTTAAATGAGGAGGGAAAAATACCAGAAGAGAGAGAGAGGTTAAATATTTTAGTTAGGTGAGGGGTGACAGCAGGGGAAAGGGACTGGAGGAGATGTGACGGAAATGGGTCACTGGTGCAAGTAGTTGGGCGAGAAGATGCAAGGAGCCTGCTTACTTCTTCTTCTGTGACTGGTTCAAAATCAGAGAGTGAGTTAGATGCAGTGGGGGAGGGAGGACAGTGCATGGTATGAGGGGATTTGGAGATAATTTCCTGTCGGATCTGGTCAATTTTTTCTTTGAAGTAATTGGCCAGATCGTCAGCTCGGAGCTCCGTGGTTGGGGCCTGTACTCTTGGATTGAGTAGAGAATGAAAAGTGTCAAAGAGACGTTTCAGGTTATTGGACAGTGAGGTGATGAGGGTGTTGAAATAGGTTTGTTTGGAGAGGTGAAGGGCAGTATTGTATGTTCTAAGCATAAACTTAAAATGGATGAAATCTTCGTGTAGATTGGATTTTCTCCACAGACGTTCGGCGCACCTGGAGCACCGCTGCAGGAAACGTGTTTGCACCGTGTGCCAGGGTTGTCGCCGTCTGTGTTGTGGTGTTCTATTTATAGGGGGTGCAAATTCATCCAGGGCAGTTTGAAGTGTTTCATTGTAATGCTTCAATGCAGAATCAGGACATGAGAGGGAGGAGATAGGGGCCAATGAAGACTGCAGGTTCTTCAGAAGTTTCTGGGTGTTAATGGCCTGTATGTTTCTATAAGTCTAGACAGTGGGGGTGACCTGAGCAGCCTGGCAGTTCTTTATAGAGAATGAAAGAAGATTGTGGTCAGAGAGCGGGAGAGGGGAGTTTGCAAAATCATCCACTGCACAAAGCCGAGAGAAGACCAAGTCGAGGGAGTTTCCGTCTTCATGCGTTGGAGAATTAGTAAGCTGCGAAAGGCCAAATGAAGAGGTTAGAGATAAAAGGTGAGTAGCAGATGGGGAGAGGGGAAGAGCAATGGGGATGTTGAAATCTCCCATGATGAGGGTAGGGATGTCACAGGAGAGAAAATGTGGAAGCCAAGTGGCAAAATGATCCAGGAACTGATGGGAGGGGCCGGGAGGATGATACACCACCGCCACTTGCATGGAGAAGGGGGTGTAGAGTCTGACGGCATGGACTTGAAAAGAAGGGAAGACAAGTGAGGGTACTTGAGGGATAACCTGAAAGGTACATTTTGGTGATAGGAGCAGACCAACGCCTCCACCAGCTCTATTGTCTGATCTTGGGGTATGAGAGAAGTGTAGCCCCCCGTATGAAAGAGCAGCAGCAGCGGTAGTATCTGACTGCTGGATCCAGGTTTCAGTAAGAGCCAGGAGGTTAAGAGAATTAGAAAGGAAAAAGTCATGAGTGAAGGAGAGTTTGTTACACACTGAGCGAGAATTCCAAAGTGCACAATTAAGAGAGACAGATGGCATGCAGGGAATATTAATAAGATTAGAGGGGTTTCTGAGTGTAGCAGTGGGGGGGTTTGACTTTCTATAACATGGGGGACCAGGGTTGGGAGCAATGTCTCCTGCGACTAGGAGAAGGAGGATAGAAAGAGTGAGCAGATGGTTAAGTGATTTGTGAGAGCGTCTCTGGTGTTGAATGGTGGGACTGCCTGGATCTGTGCAATTTAACAATGTGAAAAGAGCGTGAGTGCTATACATAGGAGAGGAAAGGAGTGAGGGGCCGATATGGATGGAGTGTAGAGAGTTAATGCCAGGGCGGTTGATGTGTGTGAATGCAGCGGCCAGGATATAAATTACACAAATGCATATGGTATATATTTGTTGTACTCCTAATGTACAGGGAGTAGATGTATATAAATGTCTTACCTGTCTCCTGCCCTGTCTAACTGCCATGCTATAACTGCCAGAAGAACTTTGATACATGTACTTCGATTACATGTGCATAAATGCCACCCCTGCATAAATGCTCCCCCTAGCTATGTTTGAATATATAGGAGGTTAAGGCTAAGTTTTTTTTTTTTTTTTTTTTGGCTCTCTCTTCTCGTTAATCAATCACACTAAATTGAGACACCAGGACCCAATAAAATGTTGTGGTCAAATAAACACATGTCCAGCACTACATGGATCATAAAGCACTTTGAAAAGTTTCTTGACCTCACAACATAAGGGGACAAGCAGAGTAAGTTGAAAAAAACTATATACCAGATATAAGTTTGCAGAGTTGAAAACACATAGATAGCATTCAGGATTAACTGCTTGCTGACATTGAATGGAGACACAGGAGTGGATTCAGAGCAGAGATTGGAAAAGCTGGTTACCAGATATAAGTTTGCAGAGTTGAAAACACATAGATAGCATTCAGGATTAACTGCTTGCTGACATTGAATGGAGACACAGGAGTGGATTCAGAGCAGAGATTGGAAAAGCATAGATAATCAACGTAATATATATTTTATGAGCCATATATTTTATGGGTCACAAATTCTACTATTTGAATTGAGCAAAGTAAATAGAGTAATGGTCATACATGCACGCTACTGATCCATTCACACAGTCAACTTTGGGCCCCCCATTTTAAAGATCATTGTATGTTGTTTGTATAGGTGATTAGTATATTTATTGGGAAAAAAACTTTTTAGTCAGTTATGAATAGAGAAGAGGAAACCACTAGAAATGTATTTTTGACTGATTTGCTGAAAGCAACTGGCAAATTTAATTTAGGCTGGTTTCACATTTGCGTTTTTTAGCGCTGGAAAAAAACGCATATGTGCGCATGCGTTTTTTCCCCTATATTTAACATGGGTGCGCATACCTGCGCGCTTGTAAGCGCATGTATGCGATTTTCATGCGCTGCGTTTTTTTGGGGTGTGCGTTTGTATTTTCCAGACGCAGCATGTTGCATTTTTTGGCCCTGCAAAAAAGCGCATGCGCACATATGCGCACGTTTTGCACTAAAAATGGCCATTATAGCCTATGGATGCGCATATGTGCGCACTGGCATGCTCATGTATGCGTTTTTTTGCATATGCGTTTTTTTTGTTAACCATGGAATTTAGGGGTTTGGGTTAGAGTTAGGGTTAGTTAAGGGGGTTTAGGGTTAGGGTTAGGGTCAGGGCCAGGGTTAGGGTTGGGGTTTGGGTCAGGGTTAGGGTTAAGTATGGTTTGGTTAAGGGTTAGGGTCAGGGTTAGGGTCAGGATTAGGGTTAAGTATGGTTTTGTTAAGGGTTAGGGTCAGGGTTAGGGTTAGGGTTAGGGTCAGGGTTAGGGTTAGGGTTGGGGTCAGGGTTAGGGTTAGGGTCAGGGTTAGGGTTAAGTATGGTTTTGTTAAGGGTTAGGGTCAGGGTTAGGGTCAGGATTAGGGTTAAGTATGGTTTTGTTAAGGGTTAGGGTCAGGGTTAGGGTTAGGGTTAGGGTCAGGGTTAGGGTCAGGATTAGGGTTAAGTATGGTTTGGTTAAGGGTTAGGGTCAGGGTTAGGGTTAGGGTTAGGGTTAGGGTCAGGGTTAGGGTTAAGTATGGTTTTGTTAAGGGTTAGGGTCAGGGTTAGGGTTAGGGTCAGGGTTAGGGTTAGGGTTAGGGTTAGGGTCAGGGTTAGGGTTAGGGTTAGTTAGGGTTTAGGGTTTGGGTTAGGGTTAAGTATGATTTGGTTAAGGGTTAGGGTCAGGGTTAGGGTTAGGGTTAGGGTCAGGGTTAGGGTTAGTAAAGTCATGGTTTGGGTAGTGTGAGGGGCCACCTAAAAATGTTGGAAAAAAACGCAAACGCGGTAAAAACGCACTAAAAACGCATACAAATGCATAAAAACGCTGCGTTTTTTTCATGCATGCTCATAAAAATGCTTGAAAAAAACGCAGCAGTTGTATGCTTATGTATGCGTTTTTTCAATGCGTTTTTTTGCGGGAAAAACGCGCTGCAAAAAAAAGCAAGTGTGAAACTAGCCTTAGTTCAAATAAATTAGTTCTATATTAAATGTGCCCCGATTTCTGGGAAAAGTCATTTATTATGCATGAAGATATCTTCAGAACTCAGAGCAAAACAATCAGAGGGGTTACATAGTAAAAACAGTCACATTGTACTCCCCAGTCCTAGGGCCTAAACTGACTATTTATGCTTCTTTGTTGGATCTTTTGTTCTTCTGTTACTGAAACCCACATAGTCAAAAGGTGGCAATGCACGGAAGATCAGAAAGTTGCTGTTAAGATGACATAAGGAGTCAGGTGTGGGTATGTCACAGGTGAGTATAATGTATTATTTGTTTTTTAACCTCTTCACAGCTCTCAAAAGAATCCTTTAAAATGATGGTCAGCCAGACGAAATGTTGTTTGAATCATGATGTTAATCAAATCAACAAAATTTTGGATTTGTCAGAATGTAACCAATTAAATTTGTTATGGATAAATTCACTCTTCTCTACTATCTGGTAGCTCACTAATATTTTTCAGAGCTTAATTTATATTGATTATGTGCATGGAAGTTTGTCATTACAGTAAACAAATTGAAAGACAAGAACATTTTTCTACATACAAACTTAATAAAAAATAAGCCTCTGTGACTTTTATTCAAATGTGTTTCATGCATCACTATGGTGGTAAGTAAAGATTAATATTTGGTGAACTCCCAGTGAGCATATGGTATATACACCTTCAATTTGAATGCATGAAATATACACTGCTCAAAAAAAAGGGAACACTTATACAACAGAATACAACTCCAAGTAAATCAAATGTCTGTGAAATCAAATTGTCCACTTAGGAAGCAACACTGATTGACAATCAATTTCACATTCTGCTGTGCAAATGAATAGACAACAGATGGAAATTATTGGCAATTATCAAGACACACTCAATAGAGGAGTGGATCTCCAGGTGGGGACCATAGACCACATCTCAGTACCAATGCTTTCTGGCTGATGTTTTGGTCACTTTTGAATATTGACTGTTCTTTCACACTCATGGTAGCATGAGACAGAGTCTGCAACCCACACAAGTGGCTCAGGTAGTGCAGCTCATCCAGGATGGCACATCAATGCGAGGTGTGGCAAGAAGGTTTGCTGTGTCTGTCAGCGTAGTGTCCAGAGGCTACCAGGAGACAGGCCAGTACACCAGTAGACGTGTAGGGGGTAGTAGGAGGGCAACAACCTAGCAGCAGGACTGCTACCTTAGCCTTTGTGCAAGGAGGAACAGGAGGAACCCTGCCAAAGCCCTGCAAAATGACCTCCAGCAGGCCACAAATGTGCATGTGTGTGTACAAACGGCTAGAAACTGACTCCATGAGGATGGTTTGAGTGCCCGACGTCCACAGATGGGGGTTGTGCTCACAGCCCAACACGGTGCAGGATGCTTGGCATTTGCCACAGAACACCAGGATTGGCAAATGCGCCCTGTGCTCTTCACAGATGAAAGCAGGTTCACACTGAACACATGTGACAGATGTGACAGAGTCTGGAGATGCCGTGGAGAGCGATCTGCTGCCTGTAACATCCTTCAGCATGACCGGTTTGGCAGTGGGTCAATAATGATGTGCAGTGGCATTTATTTGGAGGGCAACACAGCCCTCCATGTGCTCGTCAGAGATAACCTGACTGCCATTAGGTACCGAGATGAGATCCTGAGACCCCTTATGAGACCATATGCTAGTGCAGTTGGCCCTGAGTTCCTCCTAATGCAGGACAATGCCAGACCTCATGTGGATGGAGTATGTCAGCAGTTCCTGCAAGATGAAGGCATTGAAGCTATGGACTGGCCTTCCCGTTCCCCAGACCTATATCTGATTGAGCACAACTTGGACATCATGTCTTGCTCCATCCACCAATGTCACGTTGCACCACAGACTGTCCAGGAGTTGGCAGATGCTTTAGTACAGGTCTGGGAGGAGATCCCTCAGAAGACCATCCACCCCATCATCAGGAGCATACCCAGACGTTGTACAGTAGGAAGGTCATACAGGCACGTGGAGGCCACACACAATACTGAGCCTCATTTTGACTTGTTTTAAGGACATTACAGTGCTCTTTAATTTCGTGTGTGATGCTAAAACCAGGCCTCCATTGGTTAATAAATTTGATTTGCATCGATGATTTTTGCGTGATTTTGTTGTCAGCACATTCAACTTTGTACAGAACAAAGCATTCAATGAGAATATTTCATTCATTCAGATCTAGATGTGTTATTTGAATGCTCCCTTTTTTGCGCAGTGTATATATATATATGCACATATATACATGTATATACCCCATACTGTCTCTGTCAACATCACAATAATAAAATGAACTACTAGCTGCCACCACCAACCATTTGTACAGGTTAACTGGACTCCCATTACAGGTAGTGTATAGCATCAGGGGCACGGTTTACAGAGAAAGAGGAACAGAGCTAATACATTTTAAAAAGTTAATCTGGAAAACTATGCAGTGTTTATAAAAACTATATAAAAATGATACAACATTGGAACAAATCAATATGGTTTATACAATTACATAGCATAAAACCGATAGCAAAAGAAAATGACCAAACCTGATATTATAGAAATGGCTCAGAGCTTGGTGGAGGGAGGTACTCCTTAAAAAAATGTACAGAACCCACAGCAAGCTGTAAATTCCAAGACTAACAAAAGACAGAAACACAAACTCTGATTTTTATTAGATTAAGGATATGCCCTAATACCTTCCCTTGATGAACTCATGTGGGGCCTGGTTGCGCGATATGCTAGGTTTGTTAAAATTTTATGAGATCCTTAACATTCAGGATACTTTTGCCCCTGAAGGTCCCAGGCGGTAGATATTGTTGTCATGTTTCCTATCGCGATTTTACCTTTCTATAGGTATGAAGCATGGCCTAGTTAGAATCATCCATCGGCCCAATGTGAAGTTTGACGGGTTAGAATGGCCTTGACCCCAATATTCATCACTGACCACTGGATCCAAAAAGTCTGTGAAAAATCATTTGAACAGAGTATACCCCTGTACTTTTCTGCCTCTAAATATACAGATCCTGGGCTTAGTGCCTGGCTCCCAAAGGAAATCTCTGCTGTAATTACCTGTTTTTGGGAGGAGGACCAAACTGCAATTGAGATTGGACTGTCAGCTTTCTCTTTCCCAATTATATTTAGTTTCTTACTTTCCCAGTTATAATTAGTTTCTCACTTCCCTAGTTTTAATTAATCTCATATGTTCAATGTGAGGGTAATATGGCCACTCTCTGGAGATGTCTTTATGAATTTTAATTTTCCTCTATGACAGTCACATAAAGTTTAGCAATTCTTCATAGTACATAATCGCATAATTCTTTCCTTTTACATATAGAGCCATTTGAATAGAATATGCATTATTTAAGAAGAAACTTTTCTTTACAGTTACCATGACTGATATATTATACAAAAGTTAGGATTCACTATTGGAAAGTGTTGGAAAAAGGTATGAATACAGATTGCGCCAACAAGTTTTTTTTCTTATTGTTTACTTCAGAAAATTGCTTCAATTGCTTTTAAAGTGACTGCGTAGGAAGAAACCAACTTCACATATTGGAAAACTTTATTTTGCACCCAGCTGAATGCATTTTTGTATGCACATTTATATTATACATAAATAAAACAGCCCATGCTGGTATGTGAGATGCTGTGTTTTAAAGAATGTAAGTTTGTTTTCTACAAATAACTACTGATTTATGTTAAATGGTCAGTTAGACATCTAAATAGCTTCCCGAAAGGGGAAATAATCCTTATTTCTACTTTTAATTCTCTACTTGTCTCCAAGAAAAATATATTCTTTCAATAGTAACCCACTAGCTTTATAATAATTCTAATGCTGATAAATTGTTGAGTTTTTGCAACGCCATAGTTTAGAACAAGGCTCTAACCTGTCAACAAATTTGTGATCTAAGAGATAAAAGTTTTTGGTGCATTTTGACTGAGGTCCAATCCAGAACAGCTTTACTTTTGATATATAATATATAAAAACTTCTGAAAATGCTGATAAATGATATAAATGAAATATGCATAAAGCGTAGCTGTTCATTGCCAGAGAAAATTGAGCATCTTGAAAGGATATTTGCTTTGAAATTGCTAAAAATGTCCAGAAACTAGAAAGTCTATTATCTATGTTGGCTACTAGAAAGTCAATTATCTACCTGCTAACTGGTTTCACTTAGCGAGTCAAAGATACCTATCAAAAATACAATGTGAATCGTAAAAGCCATATAGAAGGGATATAGGTCACATGCCTGCTACTGTGAGAGGCAGATGACATTGAAACTATATTCACACATTCATGTCAATTATCGCAGCTATGAGAAAAGGACTATTTCATCTGTCTGGCTTTCATTTTGACTTCATTTTGCATCCGTGTTGCATCTCTCTTTAAAAAATGAAGGGGGTGAACTATCAGAACTTCTATTTCTCCATTGACTATTAACCATGGATATGTTCAAAATGGATGAAACATGGATAGAAAGTATGTTTTATATGGATCCCCACAAACATTAATGGCTGAGTTCTGAGATAAAATAGATGAGAATGAGTCTCATGGATCAGATTTTAAAACCGGTATGTAAATGAATCAATGAAACTATATGTATAAGTGTGTAGTCTGAAAAAAATATATAAATACACAGCACACAGATGTGTCACACAGATGTATGAATGTCTCCTTTGACTATTTTGATAGTCAACTTTGGTATCTGTCTTAAACTTTCTTCCCCATTTTCTAACAATTATATAAATATTGCTATCTGTTAAATGATTGTTGCAAAGAGGGTTAGGCCCCATTCACATGTTAAAAATAATAAAAAGAACACATAATTATTATAGTCTATGACCCAATTAAGTAAGACTCGTGTTGTGCACGCCAATCATGATGAGAAGAGTCACTGGAGTAAAATGCACCTAATTAATTAAGAAACACACGCCACTTAATGATTCTGATGGATTTACAAGTACTAGATGCCTCCAGTAGAAATGGTGTAACGTTTTATAAATTTGATGTTTGGACTTGGGAGCTCCATCTCCAGCCCATGCTTCACTTGTATTGGCATAGCTGGCCAGGACTTGTGCGAAAACGTCAACGGTCAAAATGTTATTGTGCCACTCAGAAGTTATAAAAATATTGCGACATCTAAATATTGGCACAAACATCTATGTGTTAGGTATCACTTTGTGAGAGCCAGTAAGCAATAAGTCTGGATGAGCATCAAGGACCAGAGACATTGATGCAGTATAAATTAAAAGAGTTGGAAAAATTGGATGTCACCTTGGTTGTGGAATGTCAGAGCTGAATATGTTGGATGGCATCTTAGTCATGTGAACCATGGAACAACAGAGCTGAGTATGCAGAAAAGCACTTTGGAACAGCAGAGCCGAGTATAACAGCAGAATTTAGTTTCAGTAGATTCACTTTAGGATATATGTAACAGCAGTTCTGAACAGGAGAGCTGAATTTGTCTTGATACATGCTTCTCACAGGATGCAGCAGAATTCAGCAAATGACTGAGCTGTGTTTGTCAAGAGGCACAAGATAGAAACAAAGTTCAGTGGGATTGCACTGGCAAGCACATATAAGTATCTGAATATTGAGGCGGCATGCTTCCACTGAAGTTTTGTTGAAAGGCCTAAGAATCTGACATCTCTGGTATGAAGAGGGTTATAGTGGAAATCAAACACCAATGGGAGCAGAAGGAGCCAGCCACTGGGAAGGAAGAAGTAGGTCCTGTTGGTGGTGCCAGTACAGGTGAGTGATAGTATGAATTTGTTTACATGTCACATTCGAAGACCAAATGAATTCAAGTACGACAATTTGTGGAGGTTAGAAGAAGTAGCCTGCATTGCTGTGCTAGATTAAAAAAATCCGGAGGACTTCTTCATCAGGAGCACCACAACATTGTGTTTCTCCTGATGAAGAAGTTGGTTCAACTTTGAAACATGTTGAGAAAAAACTGCATGACGTAATCACTCATCATGTCCTCCAGATTTCTTGAATCTTGCTCTACATGGTTGTATTTCCCAACCTGAGTGTACTGTAGCAGCTGCCACACATAAATTCCTAAGTTGATCCTCAGTTAAGCAACCCTAAAAGGTGAGCAATTCCTTCTCCTTTCACCTAGACCAATTTCTCCATCAGATAAGACCCTATGGTGCTTGGTATCCCCACCTCGTTCAAATACATTCATGTGTCATTGAATGGGTCAATAATGTAACAGACAGCACAAGGATAGAATCCGTGTTGAATTCCTGTGTTGTCCATTAAAAAACACATATGTATGAACTAGGTCTAGTGCAAAACCAATCTGTTCTACTGATGGATGTAGTTAAGGTGTAATTTCATGTCAGACTGCTTATAGCATCATTATCACTGAAAATATTTCCTCCTTTCCAAAGCTGCAAGACTGTAACTTCAGCTGCCGTACAAATTAATGTTTGCAATAAAATTAGCAAATGTTGTAATACATGAGAGACAGCTGAATTGTCTGCTGCTAATTGGTTTTTTAAGGTTTATTGATTTTTTGGCAGGATTAGGCACAAGATTAAAACAGCATTTAATTATTATTTATGGCGGATCACAATATGTTGTAATATATAAACTGTACTAATGATGAAAAAAATGGATAATAATGATTATTCTACTATAATAATTAGTCAGCTTTTGAAAATGGGTATATACATATTTTAAATTCATTTTGCTTTATCTAATTCATCTGATGTATCGATTTTTTTGTATGAGAGGGATGGCACCACCCAATTTAGAAAGACTGTTGTGAGTTGTCAGAAGAGCAGGGAGATAAATTGACGAGTTAAGTGCCTTACATGTTCATAGATTTTAGCTTGTCTTTGGTGTCTTTGACATGTTGACATCGTTCTGAGCCCCAATTACAACTAACACATTCTTATAGATCTAAAATGAGATTTTGAAAGTGTAGGATTATTGAGTGTTTGTATGGTAATGCTTCTTTTAAATGTATATCCAAAATTTTTTTTGTATCACACTTTCCAGGCACAATATATGACACTATTTAGGCATAGAATACACTATTTCTCTTTGATCTTTACTCCATTCTATGATCAGTCAAGGGCATTGCAGACGCTAAATATCTGAGGGCAGTATGTTAACTTTAGGAGATCACTGTATATTATTTTTCTGCGAACATGTATTAATTTCCTTGGACATTGTATGGAAATAGAGTCAGATCCAGAAATCATAGAATCATAGAATCATAGAATCATAGAATCGTAGAGTTGGAAGGGACCTCCTGGGCCATCTGGTCCAACCCCCTGTTCAAAGCAGGATTCGCTAAATCATCCCAGTCAGATGTCTGTCCAGCCTCTGTTTGAAGACTACCATTGAAGGAGAACTCACCACTTCTCGTGGCAGCCTGTTCCACTCATTGATCACTCTAACTGTCAAAAAGTTTTTTCTAATATCTAATCTGTGTCTCTTCCCATTCAGTTTCATCCCATTGCTTCTAGTCTTTCCTTGTGCAAATGAGAATAAAGTTGATCCTTCTACAATGTGACAGCCCTTTAGATATTTGTAGACAGCTATTAAGTCTCCTCTCAGTCTTCTCTTTTGCAAACTAAACATTCCCAAATCCTGCAACCTTTCCTCATAAGACAGGGTTTGCAGACCGGTCACCATTCTGGTCGCTCTTTTCTGAACTTGCTCCAGTTTGTTGATGTCTTTTTTAAAATGTGGTGCCCAAAACTGGACACAATATTCCAGATGAGGTCTGACCAAAGAGGAGTAGAGGGAAATAATGACTTCACGTGATCTAGACTGTATGCTTCTGTTAATACATCCTAGAATTGCATTTGCCTTTTTTGCTGCTGCATCACACTGTTGACTCATATTCAGTCTGTGATCTATTAGTATACCCAAGTCTTTTTCACATGTGCTGTCACTTAGCCCTATTCCTCCCATTCTATATATGCTTTTTTCATTTTTATTGCCCAGATGTAGTACTTTGCATTTCTCCCTGTTAAAAACCATTCTGTTAGTTGCTGCCCACTTCTCCAGTTTATTTAAATCTTTTTGAATCCTCTCTCTCTCTTCTCTAGTATTAGCTATCCCTCCTAGCTTTGTGTCATCAGCAAATTTAATCAGTTTACCCTCAATTCCTTCATCTAAATCGTTGATAAAGATGTTGAACAATACAGGGCCCAGGACAGAGCCCTGTGGTACCCCACTTGAGACATTCTTCCAACTGGATGTGCAGCCATTTACGACCACTCTTTGGGTCCGATCACTAAGCCAGTTATGAATCCACCTAACAGTTGCCTTGTCCATTCCATACTTAGTCATTTTTTCAATAAGGATTGTATGAGAGACTTTGTCAAATGCTTTGCTGAAGTCAAGATATACTATATCTACAGCATTTCCTTGATCCACCCAATCAGTGATACCGTCATAGAAGGAAATGAAGTTAGTCTGACATGACTTATTAGTTAGAAACCCATGCTGACTCTGTTTAATCACTTCATTCTTATCCAGGTATTGACATACATGTTGTTTAATAATTTGTTCAAAGATCTTTCCTGGTATAGAAGTCAGACTCACCGGCCTATAGTTGCCTGGGTCCACCTTCTTCCCCTTTTTGAAGATAGGAACAACATTTGCTCTTCTCCAGTCTTCTGGCACTTCTCCTGTTCTCCAAGAATTTTCAAAGATTATGGAGAGGGGTTCAAAAATTTCTTCTGCTATCTCCTTCAGTACTCTGGGGTGTAATTCATCTGGACCTGGAGACTTGAATTCATTTAGGTTAGCTAAGTGTTTCCTCACTATCTTTCTGTTTATAGATATCCTGGATTCTTCTATTCCCTTAATAGGACAGTGAATAACAGTTGATGTTGCATTTCCTTTCTGAGAGAAAACAGATGCAAAATAGGAATTTAAAAGTTCAGCCTTCTCAACATCCTGTCTTACCATGTCATCATTTTCATCCTGTAAAAATCCTATAGCATCTTTGACTTTTCTTTTACTTTTGACATATCCCCAAAATCCTTTATTATTGCTTTTGACATCTCTTGCAAGCCTCAGTTCATTTTCAGCTTTAGCTAATCTGATTTGTGCCCTGCAGGTTCTGCAGACAGCATTATATTCTTCTTTAGATATGCCTCCCTCTTTCCATTTTATAAACATTTTTTTCTTCCTTTTTAGCATGTGCTTAAGTTCTGTGTTCATCCATCCTGGTTTCCTTAAATGCTTCCTATTCTTCCCTCTTTTCGGAATTGTTAACAACTGTGCTTTGAGAATTTCATTTTTCAAGATTTCCCATCCTTCCTGGACATTTTTGTCTTTAAGGATATCCAGCCATTGGATCCCTCCAATTCTCTTTCTGAATCCCTTAAAATCTGCCTTTCTGAAATCTAACCTTGACGTCTGAGTCTTCACAGGTCTTCCACCTCTAGTAATCCAAAATTCTAAAATAGCATGGTCGCTACCTCCTAGGGTCCCAGCCACTTTTACCTCCTCAACCATTTCCTCCCTGTTTATAAGGATTAGATCCAAGGTAGCAGTTCCCCTTGTTTTCTCCCTTACCTTTTGGAAGATAAAGTTGTCAGCAAGAGAGGATAAGAATTTCCTTGACCTGTTAGTTTTGCCTGAGAGAGATTCCCAACAAATGTCTGGATAGTTGAAATCTCCCATGACAACTATGTCATATTTTTTGGAGAACTTGGCCATCTGATGCATAAAGAGTTCATCTATATCTTCGGCTTGCACAGGCGGCCTGTAGTAAATGCCTACAATGGTGTCCTTTCCATTGTTCTGTCCTTGTATTCTTACTCAAACAGTTTCCACAGAACTCCTAGTCTCTGAAGCTTCAATCTCTGTGCAGATATACGCGTTTCGAACATACAATGCGACACCCCCTCCTCGTTTATCAAGTCTGTTTCTTGCAAATAAGTTGTATCCTTCTAGTCTTGTATTCCAATCATGTGTATTGTCCCACCAAGTTTCAGTGATTCCAATTACATCATATTTCTGTTCCTGTGTTAGTAGTTCCAATTCTCCTTGTTTGTTGCCCATGCTTTGTGCATTAGTATAGAAACATTTTAGTTTGTGATTGGTTTCTCTTTCTCCAATATTTTTATTAATTAGATTCTTTCGTCTTTGTTCTTCCTTTCCACTTCTAATAGCAGAGTTCTCAATAGCATTTGTCAGGTGTATGGCTTTTTCTGGTCTTTTGCTTCCCTTCCCATGTTGTTCTAGTTTAAAGCTCTCCTTACAAGTGTAGCAAGGCGACTTCCAAATACATGCTTTCCAGTCTTCGTAAGGTGCACCCCATCTCTAGCAAGTAGTCCATCGTATAAGTAGTTCACTCCGTGATCCAGAAATCCAAATCGTTGCTGACGGCACCATCGACGTAGCCAGTTGTTCACCTGCAGAATCTTATTCCACCTCCTTGTTCCATGGCCATCCACTGGGAGGATGGAAGAGAAGACCACCTGCGCTCCCAGTTCTTTCACTTTCTTGCCTAAGTCTTCAAAGTCTCTGCAGATGGTTTCCAGGTCGTTTCTTGCGGTGTCATTTGTCCCCACATGTAGTAGCAGGAATGGGTAGTCATCTGTAGGTCTGAAGAGTCCTGATATCCTGTCAGACACATCTTTAATTTTCGCACCTGGAAGACAGCACATTTCTCTTGTAGTTATATCCGGTCTGCAGATAGCGGCCTCTGTTCCTCTCAGCAGGGAATCCCCCATGACCACCACTCTCCGTTTCTTCTTCACAACATTTTTCTTTCTCCATCCAGGAGGACTCTGAGGGCGTACAAGGTTGCTGTTTGTTGGCAAAGTCTTATCCTGATGTATTTCTTCATCGTTTTCCAGCGTGAGAGCCTGGTACTGGTTCCTGAGCAGTATGGGTGCTGACTGCCTCCTGATCCTCCTGCTTCTCTGGGTCACATGTCTCCATTCCTCTGTTTCTTCAGGTGCACTTCGAATTTCTTCTCTTTCTGTAACATGAAGAGATAATTGTGCTCTGTCCAAGAACTCTTCACCTTCCTTAATGATCTTCAATGTAGCTAACCTCTCTTCGAGATTTTGCAACTTTTCCTCCAGCAGGGACACAAGCTTGCATTTGTGGCATGTGAAGTTTGGCTTTTCCACTGGTAAATCTGTGAACATTTAGCAAGAAATGCAGCTCACCAAATGGCTCCTGGCCTCTTCCATCTTGAGATTTCTTAAAAACGATGAAAGATGAGCCAAATTTTTCCGATTTCCTCTTTTCAGCTGCAACGGCCAAAACCCAGTGATCGTTGAGCTCGCGGAGACTCTTCACTTATCCCAGAAGGCACTGGGAATATGCAAATGATCTCCTCAAGACTCTTCCCCTGGTTTCACTTGGACAGTGATGGAATCTTCATGATTTGGGCTTTACATGCCACTATTTTGCATTTAAAATGAAGGAACTGAGATGCAACTGAATTGTAAATTTTCAATTTTAATTAAAGGGTTGAACAAAAGTATCCTGTGAAATGTTTAGGAATTGCAACTATTTATATACAACACCTCCTCAATTAAGGGACTCTAAAATAACTGGACAAATTAATTTTATCACACAAAAATGCTAATTCTTAATATTTTGTACAAAATCCTTTGTAGGCAATGACTCCCTGAAGTCTTGTAGCCATGGCCATCACCAAACACTGGGTTTTCCAACTTCGTGATGTTTTGCAAAGTCTTTACTGCAGCTGCCTTCAGTTGTTGCTTGTTTTTTGGGTCTTTCTTCCTTAAGTTTTTTACTTATCGTGGTAAATGCATGCTTAATGGGTTGAGATATTGTGATTGGCTCAGCTATTTCAGAAAAATCCACTTCTGTGCCTTACAAAACTCTTTGGTTGCTTTTGCAGTATGTTGGCAGTCATTGCCCATCTGTATCTTTACTGTAAAGCTCCAATCAACCTTGCTGCATATGGTGGAATCTGAGCAGAAAGTAAAGCACTGTACACTTCAGATTTTATCCAGCTACTTTTATTTTCAGTCACATCATCAATAAACCCTATTGACTCAGTGCCATTGGAAGCCAAGTGTCTCGGGACAGGGGCTCCTTTTCTGTCCCTAATGCTAACGGGTGTCCTAGCTCACCCTGTTCCCTGGGTTACTTCTGAAGGTGTAGATGCTGGAGCTACGAACCTTACCTTATCTCCTGAATCCCCCTCAGTCTGTACCCTTGTCCCACCGAGGTGAGAGGAGAGTAGTAGTGCACTGTAGTACACCAACTAGACTAACAAGGTAATACGAACACAGGTAACAGAAAATACCAAACATGCAAATATACACTCACATATATCAGAGGTGTGCATTGGGGAGTGAAGGTTGGGGTTAAACCAAAGTAGGAGAAGAAAGGAAATTATCACACTTACAAAACCAAGCAATTATCACAGATAAATCCACCAACCGACTACTCAAATAACCACCAACGCTTTTTCTCCTAGCCATGCAGCATAAGCTAGCTCTGGCGATGTGTGCACTCTGTTTATATAAGAGATGGGAGTGGATAATAGTGCACAGCTGAGAGCCATAGCTCCAAGAGTTTGCAACAGAGTAGATTAACACTTGCACTGCCAAAAGAGATTTTCACTGTTTCATAAGAAGATGAAGTATTTCTATTTAGCGCAGGAGTAGGAGAACTCAGTTGCTGAAGTCTTCTGGGTCCACTCTGCCCCGGTAAACCTGTGACACCATGCGTGCTCATGTCATCCCACTGCCTCCACTATGTGTTACAGAGGATATGCTTTGGATCATGAGCTAATCTAAGCCTTCTGATTACTTTCTTCCCATCATTCTGGTACAGGTTGATCTTAGTTTCAACTATTCAAAGAATGCTTTTCCAGGACTGGACAGGCTTCTCTAGTTGTTTTTATGGCAAAGTCTAATCTGACGTTTCTAATTTTAAGGCTGATAAATGGTTTGCACCTTCTGATGAACCCTCTGTATTTTCTCTTGTATAGTCTTTATTGTAGACTTAGATACTGAAACACCTATAGTACTTCCTAGAGACTGTTCTTCATTTGGGGGATTGGGTGATGTTATGATGGAGTTTTTCTTCATCAATGCAAGGATTCTGCGATCATCTATCACTGTTGTCTTTCATGGATGTCTATGCCTTTTTAATTTATCAAGCTCACCAGTGCACTTTTTGTACCAAACTTGATTTGGCCACTCCTAACATTTTTGATATCTCTGTGATGGATTTCTTCTTTTATTCATCCTAATGATTGTGTGTTTCACTTCCATTGAGAGCTCCTTTGACCGCATGTTGTTGGTTAAGACCTCACAGCTCACAGTGCATGTCAGACCAAATGAGAATCATGAGGTCAAAGGAACTGGCCAAGGAGCTCAGAGACAGAATTGTGACAAGGCATAAATATGGCCAAGGTTACAAAAGAATTTCTGAAGTACTTAATGTACCTAAGAGAACAGTGGCATCTATAATCCCTAAATAGAAGAAGTTTGGGACCACCAGAAGTCTTCATAGACCTGGGCATCCAGCCAAACTGAGCAATCATGAGAGAGGAGCCTTGGTGAAACAGGTATAGAAGAACCCCAAGATAACTGTGGCTGAGCTCCACCGATACCATAGGGAGATGGGAGAAAGTTACACAAAGTCAACTATCACTGCAGCCCTCCACCAGCTAGGCCTTTATGGCAGAGTGGCCCAATGGAAGAATCTCCTCAGTGCAAGACATATGAAAGCCCACATAGAGTTTGATAAAAAACATGAAGGACTCCCAGACTATGAGAAATAAGATTCTCTGGTCTGATTAGATGAAGATAGAACTTTTTGGTGATAATTCTAAGCTGTATGTGTGGAGAAAACTAGGCACTGCTCATCACCTGCCCAATGCAATCCCAACAGTGAAACATGGTAGTGGCAGCATCATGCTATGGGGGTGTTTTTCAGCTGCAGGGACAGGATGACTGGTTGCAATTGAAGGAAACATGAATGCAGCCAAGTACAGAGATATCCTGGATGGAAACCTCTTCCAGAGTGCTCTGGACCTCAGACTTGACCGAAGGTTCACCTTCCAACAAGATAATGACTCTAAGCACACGGGTAAAATAACAAAGGAGTGGCTTCAGAACAATTCTGTGACCATTCTTGACTGGCCCAGCCAGAGCCCAGACCTAAACCCAATTGAGCATCTCTGGAGAGACCTGAAAAAGGCTGTCTGCCAACATTTACCTTCCAACCTGACTGAACTGGAGAGGTTCTGCAAGAAAGAATGGCAGAGGATCCCCAAATCCAGGTGTGAAAAGCTTGTTACATCATTCCCAAGAAGACTCATGGCTGTACTAGCTCAAAACGATGCTTCTACTCAATACTGAGCAAAGGGTCTGAATACTTATGACCATGTGATATTTCAGTTTTTCTTTTTTAAGAATTTTGGAATAATGTCTACATTTCAGTTTTTTCAGTCACAATCTGGTGCAGAGTGTACATTAATAAAAAAAAATGAGCATTTTTGAATTTACCAAATGGCTGCAATAAAACTGAGCGAAAAATTTAAAGGGGTCTAAATACCTTCTGTACCCACTGTACAGGTACAGAGCCTCCCTAGAGCACCTAGATCTTTAGATAATATTCAAAGACTGAGACTGCCATTTTTAGTCTACTTGATCACTAAAAGTTGTGCACCAAATTCAGAATATGCCTTTTTCATCCATAGGTGGAATGAGTTGTGTGCTCTCAACTCCAATTCGTACACTGTACAAGCATAAAATAGTGCAGTTTGGCCAGTTTACATCTTTGACACTGTTTGTGAAAGCCTTTTTGACTTGCAATACTAGGCCACATGTTG
This sequence comes from Dendrobates tinctorius, assembly GCF_039654945.1. Lineage (NCBI taxonomy): Eukaryota > Metazoa > Chordata > Amphibia > Anura > Dendrobatidae > Dendrobates > Dendrobates tinctorius. The sequence continues at coordinate 16,277,290 of NW_027361749.1, forward strand.
TGATGGCTGCAGAGCAATATGGTGAAGCCCCAGTGGCCAAGCGTTTTCTCTTTATTTTTCAGTAGTATGTAAAATGGCATCAGGGAATTTTTTTGAGGTACAATATTCACGAATTAAAGTATGGACCTATGTACTTCAAGAAATTTGATTTCGAGTTGATCCTAAATAGATTGACCAGCTCATCTCTAGTTTCTAGTGCCTAAGTATACTCCTGGAAATGTGTGGGAATGCTCCTAGTGATATGGAAGATGGTGTTTTGTGGATGTCCTCCAAGACCTGTCGGCTAGAGATGAGCGACCTTGCCTTTTTTCGGGTCGAGTCGGGTTTCACTAAAATTTCGGCTGATTATCGTGAAAAGTCGAAGGCCGACTGAAACACGAAACCCAATGTAAGTCAATGGGGAAGAAAAGTCGGCAGTGAGTGGAGGACAGGAAACACACCTAGAGTGCCCATTTTAATGCCAAAAACAGCAATTCTTATTCCTTAAGCTTGTCAACTTTAATTTACTTTATAATAATAGTTAGGCATTGAAAACTGGGGTTTATTTGGCTAAAGTTGTGGGGGGGTAGTGCTGGCTCCAGATTTTCATGGGCCCAGGGCCAAAGAGTGTCACAGGGCTCCTTTAACACATGACACAATTCATGATCCTTTGATACGGCAGAGAAATAGCGGTACAGTACAATGAAAAATACTTCAATTCTTACATCACATGACTGATATCCATTTTAAATTCTCCAATAGCTCCAAAAACAGACAGTATATTCCTCCATACAGTATTTGGCCACGGCATAGTGCGCCATACAGAGTAATGAGGCCCATATATTTCTCCATACAGAATCATTGGTCCCATATAATGTTCGATACAGTATATGATGAGCTCCACATAATGCTACAGTATATGTTGTTTACCATGGATGAAGCTCCAGTGTCTTATGGGCCCAAATAATGCTCCATATATAATGGGCCCCATTTCTAATGTTCCAGTGTACAATGGGCCCTGTAAATGCTGCTACAGTGACTGATGTCCACCTTTGGAACGCTCCAGTGTATGGTGGGCCCCAAATATCATTCTCCAGAGTATCGTGCTCCCCAAAAATTGCTCCCAACCTTTAAAACAATTAAATAAGTCTCATCGCTAGGGAATCCCTGTACTCTGGACTCCTCATCATCCCCATCTTCCATCTCTCTGCACTTGGACTGTTTAGGCAGAGGACGTACAGACGTGATGTCATCGCGCTCTTTGACCAGAATGTCACTGTCAGGAAAATGTTTGGTTTCCGGGGGCAGTATGGTTGCAAAGCTGAACCTTAAAGCAATGTCCAGAAGGGCACCACCAGGAGTGGAACCTGTGGCTTAATTGGACTTAACACGGGCAACCTCAACCATGCCATCCACAAAAAAGCTGCACAGATTGCAAGCTTAATTCCGTTAATGAACAAGACTCAGGCATGCCCCCGCGGTCCACGTCCAGCTTACTAGAGGGACATGCAAGGCTCTGGTACGTGAGATCGGCCAATAGCAGGTCTGTCATGCCCTTACATGTTCGGGGCTGCACGCATGCTACAATGAAAGGACCAGCGTGTATCGCTTACAGATGCGGATAACACGCTGAACCCCGTTAGTGATGGGGATCTGGGATTATAATTCTTCCCCGTGAACAAGCATTTCCCAGTAAGTGCAGGTCAACCGTAATTCTGGAATTAGGCCTAAATGGCATTCCAGAAAGAATGTGAAAAATTTAAGTCTCCAAACCATAGGTGCTGTAGCTTGCTTAACAGCTGGGCTCCTCTGCTGAGTAGCACACAGTTCTTACATAAACAGGCGGCATAGCTTGGTTCACGGGTGGCCAACTCTGCTGAGTAGCATACAGTTACTAGGCCCAAAGTATTAAGTGGTGAAAATGCAGTCAAAAACTGGTTCTTTCATAAACAGGTGGCATAGCTCGGTTCACGGGTGGGCTCCTCTTCTGAGTAACAGACACAGTTACTAGGCCCAAAAGGATTTTCAGGTTGCTTGCTAGTGCATGGTTAAATGTCTAAGCATGCAACTGGAATTCAAATTTCTCAGATTTTTCCCTCAGCTAAAGGTCTTTGTGCACTTCTTACAGATAACCTTTGCCTGATCCTTAGGATTTTGTTCAAAAAAGTGCCACACTGCACACTTCCTACTATGGAAGACATTTGGAGGCCTTGCACACTGTGCTAATTTGACCATCTGGCCTAGCTGTCCTGCAACTCTTTTGGTGTTTGTAACTCGTTTTTGGACTGCTCCGGGCCTGCCAGATAACAGCTGTTGCGATGTCGATGCCTGCTGCAGATGCTCCTCCTCTACTGTGCTATTGGCAGCGGCACCCTCTTCCCCCAATGGATACCAATCTGGGTCAACAGCTGGGTCATCCATCACCTCCTCTTCAATGTCATGTGCACCTTACTCTGTGTCACCATGTAAGGTGGTATAGTATGCAGGAAGGGGCACCTGAGTTTCATCAGGGTCAGATTCTGGCTCAGTATACTGCGAGGACAATGTAGTGCTTTGAGTGAATGTACCAGCAGATAAACCTAGCAGTGGCTGTGTATCAGTGCACTCCATGTCAGATTCTTCTTGGACTGGGTAATTCATGATTTGACTTGATAACCCAGGCATGGTATGTGAAAAGAGCTCCATGGAGTAATCTGTACTGTGGCCTGCCGCATCCTTTACTTTTGGTAGGGTTGAAGGACACATGGAAAGGTGTGGTTCCTGACCTTGAGCCTCCAATGACGACTCAGTGCTTTTATTTTTTGAAAGTTCAGAGGAGGCGATAGAGCTGGAGGCTGTGTCAGCAATGTAAGCCAAAACTTGTTACTGAAGCTCCGGCTTTAAAAGTGGTTTACCTACTCCCAGAAAAGGGAGCCTTCGAGGCCTTGTGGAGCCAGACGATGACGCAGGCTCAACACCTCCTGCATTAGGTGCTATTGTGCTTTTGCCACTACCAGCAGATCCACCACCACCAACGCCATCATTACCAGCTGGCAACCCCCGCCCACTTCCATGGCCTCTTCCAACACACTTCCTCATTTTTGGGAAAATATACCCAAAATACCACCAGCAATATGGTACTGTAAAACAAGGTAGAAGGTGTATATAGTATTGGGGAGAATTTGAATCTCCCTACAGACTTGAGGACACTGAACTATTATCTCAGGCCCAGTGTAGATTACACCTCAATATAACAGGCTGAAATTGGATGGTGTATAAAATGTCTATATAGGACTGGGGAGAATTTGAATCTCCCTACAGACTTGAGGACACTGAACTATTATCTCAGGCCCAGTGTAGATTACACCTCAATATAACAGGCTGAAATTGGATGGTGTTTAAAATGTCTATATAATATTGGGGAGAATTTGAATCTCACTACAGACTTGAGGATACTGAACTATTATCTCAGGCCCAGTGTAGATTACACATCAATATAACAGGCTGAAATTGGATGGTGTATAAAATGTCTATATAGGACTGGGAAAAAAGAGGATGAAAAGTATTTTTGTTTTTAAAAAAGCAGTTTGCACAGCAGTGTGCAAACAGCAATGCAGCTATCAGGGAGCCTTATAAGGCAGCCTAATAACCAACAGAGCTGATGCACCAAAATATAGCCTCCCCTTGCATTGCACACTAACTGGTGTGTTGTACAGGCAAAATCGCTATGTCATGGTTAGGACATGGTTAATGTCCTGTTCTGACAGGGTTAACATTGCCGGCCTCTCTTTGGATCTGTGAGGGGTATTTATGCTCACTCCATACTGGCATTCTCTGTCAGTTATACTGCTGTTCTGGTGTGTCTGACCCCTGGTGTGTGTGTACTCTGCATTGTTTGTTTGCTTCCGGTGTATGACCTGGCTTGTTCCTTCACTATGTACTCCGTCTCTCGTTTTTGGTACCATTGTCTTTTCTGGTTCTGACCTCCTGGCTTGGCTATCGTTACTCCGTTACAGTTTACCCCTATTGTACCGTCTAATACCTGTTCTGGTTTTCTGATCTATTGCTACGTCCTGACTATTCTTTCTGTCTAAGCCCTTTGGTACTGTCCTGCTATCTCGTGCTTTGACCCGGCTTGATCTGGTGTCTGTCTCTGTCTATGCTCCTTGGTATCATTGTCCTGTAGTTACCCTTCTAGGAGTTTCCCTGCAGCTCCTAGCTCTGTGGAGCTTAGGCCACGCCCCCAGCAGTCACGTGATTCAGGTCCTGGAGCATGCATTGTCACCACTGCTGCTCGCTCCACAGGTATCTTTGTGCACAGTCTTTGTACTCAGGACACGCGCCCTGGCTCAGTGAGCAAGTGCAGTGCGGTGTTCCTGACATTATAACTGACCGTTTCAGTTTTTTTTTCCTCTGAAGGAAAAAAAAAAAAAAGTGTGTGTTATCCTCATGGATCCCATACAAGCCTTGGCTGATCAGGTCAAGCACCTGACCCAAATGTTCCATAAACTCAATGTGGAACAGCGCACGATGGCCCATACCCAGCAACAGTTGGTGGTTACTGTGCAGGGGGCTGTCGATGCAGGGGCTTCTAGTTCTGGGGGTAGGGATGTGTCATTAGCGTCCCCCGAATCTCCAGTCAAATTGCCCGATCCCTTCTCAGGGGATAAAAAGGAGTTCAGGTCTTTCAGAGAAGGATGCAAGCTTTTTTTTTCTCTAAGGCCCCGCTCCTCCGGGGATGAGTTCCAGAGGTGGGGGTCATTATTTCCCTACTTCGGGGGCTCCGCAAGCATGGGCTTTCTCTCTGTCTTCCTCTGCTCCTGAACGTATGTCAGTGAAACTGTTCTTTGAAGCTCTGGGGCACATTTATGACGAGCCTGATAGAGTGCGTCTGGCAGAGGATATGGTGATGAGTGTGACACAGGGGAGGCACTCTGCTGAATGGTTCTGCTCAGAGTTTAGACATTGGACTGCCAAAGTATCCTGGAATGACGCCGCCCTGAGGGGGTTGTTTCGCAGGGGCCTTTCTGACCATCTGCAGGACGTTCTGGCATTACATCCGCCTCCTGATACCCTGGAGGACGCCATGATGCAGGCAGTCCGTATGGACCGGAGACTCCGTGCTAGAGGAATGATGCAACAAGAGTCTCCCTTGTACCCCAAATTGTGTGACACTTCACCCGTATCTGAGCCCATGAACGTTGGGTCAGTCTCGGTTAAGGAGAAAGAGAGAAGGGCGCATCATTGATTCGTGGTGGGTGCGCCGGAGACTTCAGTACCTTATCCATTGGAAGGGATATTCCATTGAGGATCGATCGTGGGTTCCGGCCAGTTCGGTGCATGCTGATCGACTGGTGCGGGCTTTTCATGCCAGGTACCCTGAGAAACCTGGGGGTCCGGTGGCCCCCCATTAAGAGGGGGGTACTGTCATGGTTAGGACATGGTTAATGTCCTGTTCTGACAGGGTTAACATTGCCGGCCTCTCTTTGGATCTGGGAGGGGTATTTATGCTCACTCCATACTGGCATTCTCTGTCAGTTATACTGCTGTTCTGGTGGTCTGACCCCTGGTGTGTGTTTACTCTGCATTGTTTGTTTGCTTCCCGTGTATGACCCGGCTTGTTCCTTCACTCTGTACTCCGTCTCTCGTTTTTGGTACCATTGTCTTTTCTGGTTCTGACCTCCTGGCTTGGCTATCGTTACTCCGTTACAGTTTACCCCTATTGTACCGTCTAATACCTGTTCTGGTTTTCTGATCTATTGCTACGTCCTGACTATTCTTTCTGTCTAAGCCCTTTGGTACTGTCCTGCTATCTCGTGCTTTGACCCGGCTTGATCTGGTGTCTGTCTCTGTCTATGCTCCTTGGTAACATTGTCCTGTAGTTACCCTTCTAGGAGTTTCCCTGCAGCTCCTAGCTCTGTGGAGCTTAGGCCACGCCCCCAGCAGTCACGTGATTCAGGTCCTGGAGCATGCATTGTCACCACTGCTGCTCACTCCGCAGGTATCTTTGTGCACAGTCTTTGTACTCAGGACACGCGCCCTGGCTCAGTGAGCAAGTGCAGTGCGGTGTTCCTGACACGCTAGCAGCAGAAGCAGTTTTTTGTATCTTCTTCCCTGCCTATCGCTCTCCCTACAGAATCATCATCATCAGCAGCTCTCCCTATTCTGAGATCAGCAGAAGTAAGATGGCGGTCGGCGTGCACGCCCTTTTATAGCCCCTGTGATGCCACACAAAGCAAGCATCATTTGCATGCCCTTCTCAAAGATGGTGGTGACCGCTGCCTTTGTCATCGCGTTGCCAACAGTGTGCGTCCTCCATCATTGGCTGAAAAAGGGTGCTGAAGCATCATTTGAAATGCGACTTTGGCACCATGGTCGCCGACCTTGTGGCCGACCTCACGCTATGGTCGGGTTTCATTTCCTGAAACCCGACTTTTGCGAAAGTCGGCGACTTTTGAAATTGACCGACCCGTTTCGCTCAACTCTACTGTCGGCATCACTGAGATTCTGGATAGAGATGGGTGAACCTGAACAGTAAAGTTTGGGCTATGTTCCAAACATCTAGTGTTCGGGCACAAACCTCGAACGCAGACTTCTCTAAGAAGTTTGTGTTGCTGTTCAGGTTTTGCTTCCCTAACATCAGGTGCTGTCATTTATATGATGGTGAGAGAAACACTGGCATCTATGAACAGCGGTAAGATCTTAATGGCTGGTCAGAGAGCTGCTTTTCCATGCTATCAGATCACAGCCTGAGCCAGCAACTTTGACCAGCAGAATAAAGGTTACCTCCAGTCACAGGCATCCGCTGATGAGAAAGTACTACTCCCAACAGCGAGAGCAGGCTCCGCTGATGTGAGAATTCATCAGCCTTTGCCTGTTCTATAAATAAATAAATTTTGGAAAAAAATTTGTGGGCTCTCTTCTATATTTTGATAACCAGCACAGGAAAAACTGACAGCTGCAAGCTGCAGCCCTCAGCTGTCAGCTTTATCATGTCTTGTTATCAAGAATAGAATAGTCCCACAATTTTTTTTTAAGTATTTAAATAAATCATTTAAAAAACAGCTGCTGGCTCATGCTGTCATCTGACATCATGGGAACCACCACACTCTGACCAGCTGTAATGATCTTACTGCCAATCAGAACCTGCATTTCCATGCTGTCATGCAGAAGGCAGCATGTTAAGCAATGGATTTTGGCCCCCCCATTCATCTGAAAGGGATTCGGGTTTAGGTATCATTCTGGTACCCGAACTGAACTTTTTTTAGATGTTCGGGTGAACTCACCGAATCTGAACATCCACAAGTTCACTCATCACTAGTTCTGGAAGGTATGTAATGTTACTTCATGGCAGAAAGTCAAATGATGCATAATGTCCCAGAGGCTGTCATTTTGATTTAGTTCTGAGGAATGTAAAGGTTAGTCAATGACATCAATACCTTTATCATCCAGGAACTGCCTACATACTGTGGTGTAGTAACCACTGTGTCCGCTAGGGGGCGCTGTGTGGAGGTCCCAGGGGAAAGGATGAATGGCAGAGTATTGAGTGGCCATTGTAAATCTCAAAGTGGGTGGCTTTGAGATGGAGACTTGTGTATGTGTGATCAGCAAGGACATTGCTGAGGTGCTGCGTTAATATGTGAGGGAGAAGTCTCCAAGTAACTAGAGAGATGGGCGGGTCTGGTTACCTATAAACCCACCCAGGGGTGGGTCTGAAAATGCCTGTATTAAAAGGCTATGTGAGTGTGTGAAGGACCTGTGATGAGGTCATAGTCATGTGACCCGGTGGGCGTGGCTATAGACCATATAAAGTCACCAGGGTAGGTCACATGTGGTGAATGCTGGGACCCGGTTGGTCCAGTGTGAAAGGTCCCGCTAGGAGAAGGATCTCCTGGCTAACAGCCTGTGGAGTGGCTGTGTGTAATGGCTGCCAGCACCTGTTAGTTCCCTGGAGGGAATGAATGTCGACTGCATGATAAAGGAACCAGGAGGTTACCCGGACGTGGGTGAGATAACTTGGGGCTAGGGAGCCTGCTCATGGAATACTGCATAACCTATATGACTATAGGACATTGCTAGCAGAGGGAAACTCTGTAATGGACACTATGCTGATTATGCTGTTAAGTGAACTGTCTGTTGCTTTGATAGTTTATGATGCTGAATAAACCGCAAGGACTGTATTGATTTTATGGAAAATCTGTGCCCGATCTGGTTTTGTGGCTGCAAGCGAGTGATCTCCTACTTAGATGACAGCGCTACCTCACATTTGGTGGAGAATGCGGGCATTGTTGTAGCCTTGTTGCTGGGAGCAACGGAAGAGGACTGCAAAGTCGGTTGCTAAGGGCAACGCTGAGCCAGGAGGGCTGGCGGTTGGGGAAGCCACTGCCCGGCTGTGGTTCTGGACCGTGGGGCGGCCTAGTGAGTAAGGCACTGTCTGGTTTGGTGAGCCCAGTGTGGCCGTTTCCCCAGGAGAAAGAGACTGGTGATTGCTAGGGTGCCTCTGCGGATAGGAGGTACCCGAGGACCTGTGTGGCCGACACAGGTAACGGACAGGTGTTCGTTGTTGTACTGACCTGGGTCAGTGAGCAAGGTCCTGGAGGGTCAGTGTTGGGAGGTTCTGGGAGACGAATCGGATCCCTGGAACACGTGGTATGACCTTGGACCTGGTGAGGTGTGAGTGTCATGAACTCATTTTCTGCTCCACCAGTTGAGAGTTCCCCTTCCGTTCTCCCTCTGGTGGTGACAGGAGGTAGTGTGGTTGGTTTAAGTGGTAGTGATCTGCCACCTGATGATGAAGATACGATTGAATCTCTGGAGTATCAGACTGGATATAAGACAGCCGACGCCCTATCCGGGTGCTGGTGATTCAGTCTGCTTCTCAGGTCCTGGACTTCACGTCTCTTCCAGTCTTCTCAAGTTAAGTTTGTTTTTTGCTATTGTTCACACTTGCGCTTGTTGGTCAATTCAGTTTTTTGTGTAATCAGCCTTCCCCTGCTGGGGCTATACTGAAATTCCACTCCTATTAATCAGTATTTGCCAATCTGCTTTTTGTCCCTTATTAGATTGGCCTCTTTTTTGCTCTGTCTCAGAATATTTCAGAGTGCTGATATAGGTTTAGAAGTCTAGTGACTTCAGGGTTAATTTTGCTATCAGAAGTGTTGGACAATATTTTTGTAGGGTTTTTTTTGGCAGATTGCAGACAGTGTCTTTCCTTTTCTGTTCTTTTTAGTTAGCCGGGCCCCATCGTTTGCTCAGCCTATTTTTCTGCCTTTGTTTGTATTCTCATCTTGTTTCACTGTCAAAACATGTGGGGGGCGTCTTTTCTTTCGGGTCTGCTCTGGGGCAGTTAGTTTTCCTCTTTTCCTGCTTTAGGCTTATGTAGTTCTCCGGTTGTGATGAGGCCTCTAGGACCAACGTAGGAACGCTCCACGACTGCTGCTATTTGTGCGGTTAAGATAGGGATCTGCAATCTGCATAGTTACCAACTTCTCTGGTTTTCTGAGACTTAACTTTTTGTCTTTTTTTCCTCCTCGTTTTCCCATTCATAACACGTGAGTGTTGGACAGTCTCAGGCGGAGACGGATGTCCTGAATAGCACCTGCTGAGCCCTGGACCTGGTGAGGCCGGTGTGTTGGGAAACCCTGGGAGGAGGGTCGGCTCCCTGAATAGCACCCAGTGCACCCTGTGTGCTGGACGGTCTCAGGTGGAGACGGTACGTCCTGAATAGCACACAGCCAGGACACGTGAGTTTTTTGGTGTGGTATTTTTTTTTCTTCTTTTCTCATCTCACCTGTGGTGGCTCAGTGGGAGTCAAGAAGGTGACAAGCAGCTTCCTGTAACTCGGCAGGGTTACGAAGGGGATAAGCGGCTTCCGGTGGATTGGCGGGTCCACGAAGACGGCGCAGCCGGAGCTGTGGCAACACCAGAAGGAACTGGTGTGGTGTCGGTGATCAGTGACAGCAGGAGCTGTGGTGGTGCCAACAAGGACTTGTGTGGTATCATTAAGACATAAACTGTGTTGTGTGAACTGTTGTCTGAGAAGACCGGTATAACGGACATGGGGAGATCCTGAAAGGGGGTGGAGTCCCAGAAGGGGGTGGTGACGCAAATCGGGGTAGTAACCCAAAAAGGGGTGGCATTCCATGAGGGGGCGGCAACCCAAAGTGGGGTGGTGGTCCAGAAAGGGGCAGAGTTTGAAGAAATGACAGCACTGGGTGACTCAGTGGGTATGTCTGGATTACCACAGTGTGGGTATATGTCTTGGTCAGAATGTGGGATATCCTTTCCGGATAGTAACGATGGGCCGCAGGTGTGTACCGTGATGCTGTACCAGGAAGGAGTCCCTGGTAAGCTGGACTCAAAGAGTCAGGTGACGCTGATGAGGAACTCCACTCGTTTTATCTCTGACAAAGAAAAATGTCAGAGTTCGCTGCGTCCAAGGCGTCATTGTGAATTATAAGGTGGACAGAGTCCTGATTGAGATGAAAAAGGGGGAGTGCCAAGGTGGTAGTATGCCATCAAACTTAGTGCATACCTTTGAGAGGCGCCGGGACTTTGTCATTTTTGATGATGTGGGGCAGAAGGCTAGAGACGTTTCTACTGTGGGACTAGCAGACACTGAGACACTGACGCCCCCTAACGTGGACAGGCCAGACGTAGGGGCGACCGGAGAAAGAATGGCATCGAACGAATTAACTGACCTGGTGTCACCTGTAGGGTACCACAGTATGAATGAGAATGGCGTGGTAAACAAAAAGAGCAGAGCTGACACACAGATAGAGAGTGCCTTAGGAGTTCACCGTACGGTGTGGTGTGACTGTGACGTGCTGTTGCCAGTAGCCACCACTAGGACAGAATCTAGTGCTGTGCTGACTGAAACTCGTGACAGGACTGATGGTAACCTGATCAAGAAGATAACGGAAGTAGAAACACGGTCGAAGGGTAACGGGGGCTCGGCTGATGGGACTAACCCAGGGGTACCCTTTGACGATATAATTAAAGAATTACTGATGCGACACGTGCTGGCTAAAAGAGAACAAGATCAGGAGATACAGCTGATAAAGGAGACAGCGGAAGGACATCTCGAACAGGATAGAGTCCTGAGACAAATGGCTGAGCACAGGTTTGAGGGGCTCGAGAAAGAAGTCTTGGAGCTCAGAGGTCACCTGTCCACCTGGCAAAGTGAGAACAAGAACCTCAAGGAAGAGATGGAGGAACTCAGAGGAGTAGTTAAAAGTCTGCGGGAGAAATGGGACGAAGACTTACCGTGGCTGAGCGCAAGTGATAATAGGACAGAACCGCAAGTAGCCCTCGTGGCAAAGGGTATAAAGTGATCGAATTGTGAGAAGTTGGTGAGTTAAGAACTGGAGAAGACAGTTACCCGGTCGGGTCAACGGTAGTGAGGGAAGTAAAGTTAGAGCCTTCAGTCCAAGTTGAGAGCAAGACCACGACCTTCCAGTCTGTGGTTCATGTACCAGAAGACATGCATGAAGCCTGTTCTGAGGAAGGTGTGCATGAGGCTTTCAAAGAGGCAGTCAAAGCATGTAAGGTGCACTGGGCACCTGAGACTCAGCAGTACATGCTTTATGCATCCATTAGCCCTCTGTGTTTGTACTGTTACACACTTAACATTATGGCTGGTCTGTACAATCAGGGCAACTGTTACCACCCACTTTTCGTGTCTACCTCCTTCCTCATAGACTGTAAGCTTGTGAGCAGGGCCCTCTTTCCTCTTGGTATTTGTTATAATCTATGTGATTATTGTTATGCTGTAATGTCTATTGTCTGTACAAATCCCCTCTGAAATATAAAGTGCTGCGGAATATGTCGGCGCTATAGAAATAAAATTTATTATTATTATTATTATTATTGGTGATAGCATCAGCCAGAGAAGATACATCAAACCGAGTAGCTGTCCTGAAAGAGATGCATCTACAATGTCTCCACACCAAACAGCTGGTCAGGTGGAGTAATATGAAGGCTGCTTGACGCCTAGAGTTAGCAAGGGAGGCTATGGGTCGGCTGGGTTTGCAGAAAGATGTGGTTCCGTTACCAAAAGCTCTGATTGGAAGAATCATTGGCAGATCCGGGAAGCTAATGCAAGACCTTGTGAATATCTCTGGTGTGGTGAGGGTGAGGATCCCTCCTGATGATGAAGACCAGATATCCAGTGAAGTGGGTAGGATTCCCATCATGGTGGTTGGTTCCGTGGAGAGCCTGAGAGACTTTCGAATGTTCTTGGAGTATCGAGTGGGGTACCTGCAAGAAATTGAGCAGTTGAGGCTGGACCACCGGCGAATTGATAAAGAAGTACGGAATACCAGGTGGCGGCCGCCTCCAACCCAACAAGATGTAAGGACTCGAAGGGTTCCACCAAGAAGTAACAGGGCAGGTGGCCGAAGAATGTCAGTGAGTGGCAGTTCGACGGGCTGTACGAGGCTGAGAGACATTAGTTCCTTTGAGACGCTGAGTGGGTCAGACTCAGGCCAGACAGTAGACTCAAGTAAGACGGATGACCGTAGCAACCGGGTGAGCTGGTCGGGGAACGGAACAAACAGAGAGAGGAAGGTGGTGACTGGACAGTGTCTGATGACGCAGACAGACTGTGACAGGAGGGTCAAAGATCAGGACCGATATTCTGGCCGCTGAGGGCGGGGGAGGCCTAACATAGAGAGGAGGCCACATGACAGATGGAAAAGGTTCTCTCGACCTGTGGGGCAAGGTGTAATGAGTGCCCGGTCTCGAGAGCCTGATGTAATGTTGTGTGTTCAACCCCACAAGTTTGAACAGAGGGGGAGGTATGTTGTGTAGTAACCACTGTGTCCGCTAGGGGGCGCTGTGTGGGGGTCCCAGGGGAAAGGATGAATGGCAGAGTATTGAGTGGCCGTTGTGTATCTCAAAGTGGGTGGCTTTGAGATGGAGACTTGTGTATGTGTGATCAGCAAGGACATTGCTGAGGTGCTGGGTTAATATGTAAGGGAGAAGTCTCCAGGTAACTAGAGACATGGGTGGGTCTGGTTACCTATAAACCCACCCAGGGGTGGGTCTGAAAACGCCTGTATTAAAAGGCTATGCGAGTGTGTGAAGGACCTGTGATGAGGTCATAGTCATGTGACCCGGTGGGCGTGGCTATAGACCATATAATGTGGCTAGGGTAGGTCACATGTGATGAATGCTGGGACCCGGTTGGTCCAGTGTGAATGGTCCCGCTAGGAGAAGGATCTCCTGGCTAACAGCCTGTGGAGTGGCTGTGTGTAATGGCTGCCAGCACCTGTTAGTTCCCTGGAGGGAATGAATGTCGACTGCATGATAAAGGAACCAGGAGGTTACCCGGACGTGGGTGAGATAACTTGGGGCTAGGGAGCCTGCACACGGAATACTGCATAACCAATATGACTATAGGACATTGCTAACAGAGGGAAACTCTGTAATGGACGCTATGCTGATTATTCTGTTAAGTGAACTGTCTGTTGCTGTGATGGTTTATGATGCTGAATAAACCGCAAGGACTGTATTGATTTTATGGAAAATCCGTGCCGGATCTGGTTTTGTGGCTGCAAGCGAGTGATCCCCTACTTAGATGACAGCGCTACCTCCCAATACTCTGGCAAATTGAAGCCAGGCATTGTGATTTATCGTAAAGAGCCCATAGCTTACTTAGAATCATAGAATGGTAGAGTTGGAAGTGACCCCCTGGGTTATCTGGTCCAACCCCCTGCTTAAAGCGGGATTTACTAAATCATCCAAAACAAATGTCTGTCCAGCCTCTCTTTGAAGACTTCCATGGAAGGAGAACTCATTGCCTCTCGTGGCAGCCTGTTCCACTCATTGATCACCCTAGCTGTTAATAGTTTTTTCTAATATCTAATCTGTGTCTCCTCCCATTCAATTTCATCCCATTGCTTCTACTCTCTCCTTGTGCAAATGATAATAAAGATGATCCTTCTACAATGTGATAGCCCTTGAGATATTTGTAGACAGGTATTGTCTCCTCTCAGTCTTTTTTGCATGCTAAACATTCCCAAATCCTGTAACCGTTCCTTATAGAACATGGTTTGCAGACTGGTCACCATTCTGGTTGCTCTGCTCAGGAACTTGCTCCAGTTTGTTGAAGACTTTTTTAAAATGTGAAGTCCAAAACAGGACACAGTATTCCAGATGAGGTCTGACCAAAGAGGAGTAGAGGTCAATAATTACTTCACGTGATCTAGACTGTATGCTTCTGTTAATACATCCTAGAATTTCATTTGCCTTTTTTGCTGCTGCATCACACTATTATTATTATTTATTATTACAGTGCCATTTATTCCATGGTGCTTTACATTTGAGGGGGGTATAAATAATAAATACAAGTACAGTAATCTTAAACAATACAAGTCACGACTGGTACAGGAGGAGAGAGGACCCTGCCCGCGAGGCTCACAAGCCGGTCGTGCAGTGGTTTAATCGATCGGTGGTTACTGCAATTTGTAGAATTGTTGGAAGAGGTAGGCCTTCATGTTCAGGGGTAAGAGAGTCCTGGCCTCCCCTCATATAGACATGGAAATTTTCTGTCAGCATACTTGTCGCTTTTCCGAACTCCCCCTCAGGGGTTTCTATTATGCACTGCACATTCTCCTCAGATGATGTGGAAGAAGCAGAATCACAGTCCTGTTCAATACTTGAGTAATCAACTTTACTGTTTCCTTTACACAGCGCATACATTTTCACTGCAGCATCAGCATCAGGGTTGGCAATAGCCATTTTCTCCTCTGTCCCTGTCTTTCCCTCTCTCCCACTAAGCTCGCTTCCGGGACGGCTCGTGCTCTCCGGTCTTTCAGCATCAACTCTTCCCAGTCTTACTCCAGTAGGGGACTGTTATGAATGAGTCACCATAGGAGGCAAAAGCAGAAATACAAGCTAAGTCCAGAAAACCAGAGAAGTTGGCAACTATCAGATTGCAGACCCCTGAACCTATCAACACAACTAGCAGTAGCCGTGGGGGGTTCCTACGATGCCCTAGACCCCTCGATCACAGCCGGAGAATTACATAGGCCTAAAGAAAGAAAGGGGAAATCTAAACTGCCCCAGAGCAGACCCCAAAGCAATAGGCAGCCCCCAACATATAATGACGGTGAAGCAAGATGAAAATACTAACACAGACAGAAAGATAGACTGAGAAAAGACGGGGCCCAAAACTACCTAGATAGGAAAGGACAGGAAGTCTGCTGTCTGCAATCTGCCAAAACCCTATCAAAGACATAAGCCAACAAGCTGATATGAAAAAGGCCCTGAAGCAGCTAGGCTTCAAAAACTAAATCAGCACTCAGGTATTTTCAGAAGACAGAGCTAAATGAATTCAGCACACCCCAGCAGGGAATGGCAGAAATCCAGAAAAACAAAGCAAAACAAAATCAAAGCACCAAATCAAAAGGCCGAGCAGCAAACTTAGCTTTAGAGGAGCAGGAATTCAGACTGGTCTCCAAGGATCCCACAGAGAAATCACCCGCAGGGCAGAAGGGCGTCGGCAGCCTTATATCCAGTCAGTAACTCCACTCAGCCAGTCATCATCATCAGCCTCAGGTGTTTGATAATCAGGCTCACTACCTTTCTTTACCAGAAGAGGGAGTTCCTCGGGCCTCAGCAATGAAGGGGAAAATGAACTCACAACAGTACCTCCCCCTGGAGGAGGGGTCACCGAACCCTCAACCACGCCACCAGGGCGATCAGGGTGAGCCCGATGAAAGGCACGCACCAATCTTTTGGCATGAATATCAGAGGCAGAGACCCAGGAATTATCCTCCTGACCATAACCCTTCCACTTAACCAAATACTGGAGTCTCCGTCTAGCCAGATGGGAATCCAGTATTTTCTCTACCTCATATTCCATGTTACCTTCAACCAATACGGGGTCTGGAGGTGCCACCCCAGGAACAACTGGTTCAACAAACCTCTTCAACAAGGACTTATGGAACACATTATGGATTTTAAATGTGACAGGAAGAGCCAAACGAAAAGAGACCGGATTAATAATCTCCAAAATCTTGTAAGGTCCAATAAATCTAGGCTTAAACTTAGGAGAAGCCACCTTCATAGCAATATTTTTTGATGATAACCACACCATATCACCAATCTTAAACTGGGGACCAATGGTCCTATGTCGATTGGAAAACCGCTGGGCCTTTTCCTGGGAGAGAGATAACTTATCCACCACTTGGTCCCAGATCTGGTGCATTATCTCCACCACAGTGTCAACACCTGGGCAGGCAGAAGGCTCCACCTGCCCTGAAGAAAATCGAGGATGAAACCCAAAGTTACAAAAAAAAGGTGACATCAAAGTGGCAGAACTAGCTCTATTATTTAAAGCAAATTCGGCCAAGGGCAAAAATGAAACCCAATCATCCTGATCAGCGGAAATAAAACATCTCAAATACGACTTCAAGGTCTGGTTTGTTCTCTCTGTCTGCCCATTGGTCTGAGGGTGAAAAGCAGAGGAGAAGGACAACTGAATTCCCAGCTTGGAACAGAAAGTCCTCCAAAATCTAGACACAAACTGAACTCCTCTGTCAGATACAATGTTCTCAGGAATCCCGTGCAAGCGAACCACCTGTTGCAAAAACAGGGGCACCAACTCAGAGGAAGATGGCAACTTAGGGAGTGGTACAAGATGAACCATCTTAGAGAACCTATCACAAATCACTCAAATAACAGTCATTCTTTGTGAGACCGGCATATCAGAGATGAAATCCATTGAAATATGGGTCCATGGCCTCCTGGGGACCGGCAAAGGCATCAACAACCCACTAGAGCGAGAACAAGATTTAGACCGGGAACAAGTCCCACAGGACTGCACAAAATTCCTGACATCATGAGACAAGGTGGGCCACCAAAAAGAGCGACTCACCAGATCTCTAGTACCAAAAATACCTGGATGACCAGCCAATGCAGAGCAATGAACATCAG
Source organism: Dendrobates tinctorius (assembly GCF_039654945.1). Classification (NCBI taxonomy): domain Eukaryota; kingdom Metazoa; phylum Chordata; class Amphibia; order Anura; family Dendrobatidae; genus Dendrobates; species Dendrobates tinctorius. The sequence continues at coordinate 16,294,189 of NW_027361749.1, forward strand.
ACATCACTCTCTTCTTCCACTGGTCAGGAACATACAACTTTACACTGGGACAACGCTCAGGTTTGTCCTCCTGGAACTCTTGCAGAGCAAGTCTCACATCGGGCGAGATGGCAGAAAGAACTACCCCTTCGCCTAAGATGGTAGCAGGCTTGGTCACCACAGGAGAATCAGCAAAGAAACTCCTAGAGAGGGCGTCTGCCTTGACATTCTTGGTTCCCGGAAGAAAAGAGACCACATAATCAAAACGTGTAAAAAACAAGGCCCACCTAGCCTGTCTAGGGTTCAAGCGTTTAGCCGACTCTAGGTAAATCAAATTCTTGTAGTCAGTGAGGACCACAACTTGATGTTTAGCTCCCTCCAACCAATGTCTCCACTCCTCAAATGCCCATTTCATGGCCAACAGTTCCCGATTCCCCACATCATAGTTACGTTCAGATGGAGAGAACTTTCGGGAAAAGAAAGCACAGTGATTCATTTTAGATGTTACAGGATCCTTTTGGGACAAAACAGCTCTTGCACCAATCTCAGAAGCATCCACCTCTACCTGGAACGGGAGTGAGACATCAGGTTGCCGCAAAACCGGGGCGGAGGTAAATCTTCGCTTCAGCTCCTGAAAGGAAGCAACAGCCTCCGGAGACCAATTCAACACATCAGCACTCTTCTTAGTCAGATCAGTCAATGGCTTGGCAATACTAGAAAATTTTGCTATAAATTTCCGATAAAAATGAGCAAAACCCAAAAACTTCTGGAGGGCCTTCAAAGAAGTGGGCTGAACCCAATCATAAATGGCCTGTACCTTGGCCGGGTCCATTTCAATAGTTGACGGAGACAAAATAAATCCCAAAAATGAAATCCTCTGTACTCCAAAAAGGCATTTCGATCCTTTGACATACAGGGAATTCGCCCTCAAGATCAGGAACACAGTCCGAATTTGTTCCACATGAGAATCCCAATCCTTGGAGAAGATCAAAATATCATCCAGATAGATAATCAAAAATTTATTGACAAAGTCTCGGAAAATATCATTCATGAAGCACTGGAAGACAGAAGGGGCATTAGTGAGCCCAAAAGGCATCACCAGGTACTCAAAATGTCCCTCCGGAGTATTAAACGCCGTCTTCCATTCATCCCCCTGCTTAATGCGGATAAGATTTTACGCCCCCCTGAGGTCAAGCTTGGTAAACCAGCAAGCACCTCTAATTCTAGAGAATAGATCCGAAATCAGGGGTAATGGATACTGATATTTAATACTAATTTTATTGAGGGCACGATAATCAATACAAGGCCTTAGAGAACCATCCTTTTTGGCCACAAAAAAAAACCCGGCACCTAAGGGTGAAGAGGATGGTCTAATATGACCCTTCTCCAACGCCTCCTTAATATAGGACCGCATAGCCTCGTGCTCGGGTACAGATAAATTGAAGAGCCGACCCTTGGGAAATTTACACCCCGGGCTTAGTTCAATTGCACAGTCATAACTCCTATGAGGAGGCAAGGACGCAGACTCATTCTCACTAAATACATCATAAAAGTCCACCAAATAGTCAGGAACATCATGCGACTGAGGAGAGGTGGAAAAAACCGGAGCCTCACTAAAGGCACACCGACTACCCCAACTCACCACAGACACAGACTTCCAATCCAAAACTGGATTATGAATTTGCAACCAGGGAAACCCCAGAACAACGGCATCATGCAGACCATGCAAAACCAAAAATCTGGAATTTTCTTGATGGTCTGGGGCAACCCGCATAACCACCTGGGTCCAAAACTGAGGTTTATTATTAGCCAAAGGAGTAGCATCAATCCCCCTCAAAGGGATAGGCGTCTGCAGAGGTGTCATCGGAAATCCACAACGTTTAGCAAAATCCAAGTCCATTAGGTTTAGCGCTGCTCCCGAATCCACAAAAGCCTTGGCGGAAAATGTGGACAGGGAGCAGATGAGAGTAATTGCCAGAAGAAACTTAGGTTGAACACCACCAACAGAAAACGTGTGTGCAAAGCGTTTCTCTCGTTTAGGACAAACAGAAATAATATGCGAGGCATCTCCACAGAAAAAACACAGCTTATTACGCCTTCTGAACTCCTGACGTTGCGCCTTAGACAAAACTCTATCACATTGCATAGGTTCAGACGTCTGTTCAACCGGTGGCAACACCTCTCGTGCAATCCTGCGTTCACGTAAACGCCGATCAACCTGAATGGCTAATGTCATAGAATCGTCCAGACGAGAGGCAACAGGAAATCCCACCATAGTATCTTTTACGGCTTCTGACAAACCCTTCTGAAAGAGAGCAGCCAAGGCATTATCATACCAGGTAGTAAGGACCGCCCACTTTCAGAACTTTTGACAGTACAACTCTGCAGAATCTCGACCCTGGTTTAATGCCAACAGGGTCTTTTCAGCCTGATCAATAGCATTAGGTTCGTCATACAACAACCCCAAAGCTTGAAAGAATGCGTTCACATTAGTCAGAATAGGATCATCTGGTTTCAAAGAAAACGCCCAATCCTGGGGATCGCCACGCAGCAAAGAGATGACAATTTTAACCTGCTGCACGGAGCTCCCTGACGAGTTAGGCTTCAAGGCAAAAAATAATTTACAATTATTTTTGAAACTCAAAAATTTAGATCGATCCCCAAAAAATACATCAGGTGTAGGGATCTTTGGTTCAACAGCATGCGAACGAGCAAGGTAGGCAGAAATTCCCCGCACTTCCGCAGCGAGCTGCTCCACACGATCAGACAATTGCTTTATCTCCATTGAGAGAAAAAAAAAATTCCCCCTACGGCCTCAGAGATATAGAGGAAAGAATATACACACACCTTTTTTTCTTTTTTTTTTTTTTTAAACACAATTCTTTCCTGCTATTGAGTACCCTAGGATCTGCGGTAGGGCGGGTGATTCTGTTATGATTGAGTCACCGTAGGAGGCAAAAACAGAAATGCTAGCTAAGTCCAGAAAACCAGAGAGGTTGGCAGCTATCGGATTGCAGACCCATGATCCTATCACAACAACTAACAGTAGCCGTGGGGGGTTCCTACAATGCCCTAGACCCCTCGATCACAGCCGGAGAATTAAATAGGCCTAAAGAAAGAAAGGGGAAATCTAAACTGCCCCAGAGCAGACCCCAAAGCAATAGGCAGCCCCCAACATATAATGACGGTGAAGCAAGAAGAAAACACTAACACAGACAGAAAGATAGACTGAGCAAAGACGGGGCCCAAACTACCTAGATAGGAAAGGACAGGAAGGCTGCTGTCTGCAATCCGTGAAAAACCCTATGAAAATAAGAGCCAACAGACTGACAGTGAAAAAGGCCCTGAAGACGCTAGGCTTCAAAAAAGCTATGTCAGTACTCTGGAATATTCTGAAGACAGAGCAACCGGCAAAAGGAGATTCAGCTCATCCCAGCAGGGAATGGCAGAATCCGGAAAAGCAAGGAAAACAAAAACAAAACATAAATGCAAACAGGCAAAGCAGAAAACTTAGCTTTAGGGAAGCAGGAATCAGTCTGGTGTCCTAGAAGTCCACAGAGAAATCACCCGCAGGGCAGAAGGGCGTCGGCAGCCTTATATCCAGTCAGTGACTCCACTCAGCCAGTCATCCTCATTAGACTCAGGTGCCTGATAATCAGGCTCATTACCTTCCTTCCCAGAATAGGCAGTTCACCAGACCTCAGTGACGAAGGGGAAAATAAACTCACAACAGCTATACCTCCTAACTTTGTATCATCAGCAAATTTAATCAGTGTACCCTCAATTCCTTCATCTAAATCATTGATAAAGATGTTGAACAATACAGAGCCCCTTACAGAACCCTGTAGTACCTCATTTGAGACATTCTTCCAGCTGGATGTGCAGCCTTTTATGACCACTCTTTGGGTCCAATCACTAAGCCAGTTATGGATCCAGCTAACAATTGCCTTGTCGATTCAATACTTAGCATTTTTTTCAATAAGGATGGTGTGAGATACTTTGCCAAATGCTTTGCTGAAGTCAAGATATACTATATGTACAGCATCTCCCTGATCCACCCAGCCAGTGATTCTGCCATAGAAGGAAATTAAGTTACTCTGACATGTCTTATTAGCTACAAACCCATGCTGACTATGGTTAATCACTTCATTCTTATCCAGGTACTTACATACATGTTGTTTAATAATTTGTTCAAAGAACTTTCCAGGTATAGAAGTCAGGAAGTCACCATGAAGTTTGACAGTGGTTCTGAGAATTTCATCCTGGTACCATAAAGTTGTCATGGTACTATTGGCTGGCGGACGTTTGAGTAAACATGTGTATGATTAACTAGATCAACACAAATCCACCACCACAAAGTTCACGCTAGATGATGTTGCAAGCAACATAACATACACTAGTGAATCTCCAGACTTTCACTTCTGTCACATTTTCCTAGTGTGTGCCTTATGTTACCTGTGAAGAGAATGGGGATCAAATGAGAATTCTGGCACTTTAAGATCAATTCCAATCAAGCTGCATGGTGAACATTTGTGATCGAAAGCTCAACTACAAAATGTTGCACCCCATGCTACCCTCATAAAGTCTGATTTTGACATTTTGTTAAGAAATATGTGTAAGGTTCAGCCAGGACCATAGTCGTGGCTGAGGACTCTGCGGCAACGGAGTCCTGGCCTACTCTCACATAGGCATGAGTTTTCTATCAGCATACTTGTTACTTTCCCCAGCTCTCTCTCAGGGCTTTCTGTTATGCGCTGCACATTCTCCTCAGACGATGTGTAAGAAACAGTGTCACAGCCCTGTTCAATACTTGAACAATCAACTTTACTTTTTCCTTTACACAGTGCATACATATTCACTCCAGCATCAGCATCAGGGTTGGCAATGGACATTTTCTCCTTTGTCCCTGTCTTTCTCTCTCTCCCACTAAGCTCGCTTCTGGGACGGACCGTGCTCTCCGGTCTTTCAGCATCAACTCTGCTCAGTCTTTCTCCAGTAGTGGACCCTCTTATCCATTTAGCCCCAGTCTCAAGAATATCAACAAATGAAATAAGCAGCCACATTATGAGCGATCTGCCCATATTTCTTAGTCTTCTGGCAACTGCAGACCCACTAATTCTGCACTGTCAGCATTTCTCCTGGTGTTACTCCCCGATGAGATACTGGCCAGATTTCTGTAAGACTGGGCTCTTGTCTTTAACGATATGGAGCCAACAGCCCTATCAGGGTGCTCCCGCCCAACTGATTCAAATTCCAGATGCTCCCTGGCTTAATAGCTGTTAGCTCCTCCTACTTTAACCCCTTCACCCCCAAGGGTGGTTTGCACGTTCATGACCGGGCCAATTTTTACAATTCTGACCACTGTACCTTTATGAGGTCATAACTCTGGAACGCTTCTATGGATCCTGGTGATACTGACACTGTTTTCTCGTGACATATTGTACTTCATGTTAGTGGTAAAATTTCATTCAAATAACTTGCGTTTATTTGTGAAAAAAACGGAAATTTGGCAAAAATTTAGAAAATTTCGCAATTTTCCAACTTTGAATTTTTATGCCCTTAAATCACAGAGATAAGGCACCCAAAAAACTTGATTACTAACATTTCCCACATGTTTACTTTACATCAGCACAATTTTGGAACCAAAATTTTTTTTTGTTAGGAAGTTATAAGGGTTAAAAGTTGACCAGCGATTTCTCATTTTTACAACACCATTTTATTTTTAGGACCACATCACATTTGAAGCCACTTTGAGAGGTCTATATGATAGAAAATACCCAAAATTGACACCATTCTAAAAACTGCACCCCTTAAGGTGCTCAAAACCACATTCAAGAAGTTTATTAACCCTTTAGGTGCGTCACAGGAATTTTTTTTAATATTTAAAAAAAAATGAACATCTAACTTTTTTCACAAAAAAAATACTTCAGGTTCAATTTTTTTATTTTACCAAGGGTAACAGGAGAAATTGGACTGCAAAAGTTATTGTGCAATTTGTCTTGAGTACGCTGATACCTGATTTGTGGGGGGGGACGACTGTTTCGGCGCATGGCAGAGCTCAGAATGGAAGGAGCACCGTTTGACTTTTTCAATGCAAAATTGGCTGGAATTCAGATCGGACGCCATGTCACGTTTGGAGAGTCCCTGATGTACCTAAACAGTGGAAACCCCCTACAAGTGACCCCATTTTGGAAACTAGACCCCCAAAGATATGTGGTGAGAAATTTGAACCCACAAGGGCTTTACAGAAGTTTATAACGTACAGCGGTACAATTAAAAAATCATATTTTTTCCACAAAAATGATCTTTTCACCCCAATTTTTATTTTCCCAAGGGTAACAGGACCTTAATAGTTATTGTGCAATTTGTCCTGAGTATGCTGATACCCCACATGTGGGGGTAAACCACTATTTGGGCGCATGGCAGAGCTCGGAAGGGAAGCTGCGCCATTTGACGTTTTTGGCTGGAATTGAGATCGGACATCATGTCGCGATTGGAAAACCCCTGATGTACCAAAACAGTGGAAACCCCCCACAAATGACACCATTTTGGAAACTAGACCCCCTAAGGAACTTATCTAGATGTGTGGTGAGAACTTTGAACCCCCAAGGGCTTCACAGAAGTTTATAACATATAGCCGTACAATTAAAAAATCATATTTTTTCCACAAAAATGATCTTTTCACCCTCAATTCTTATTTTTCCAAGGGTAACAGCACCCTAAAAGTTATTGTGCAATTTGTCCTGAGTACGCTGATACCCCACATGTGGGGGTAAACCACTATTTGGGCGCATGGCAGAGCTCGGAAGGGAAGCAGCGCCATTTGACGTTTTTGGCTGGAATTGAGATCGGACATCATGTCGTGATTGGAAAACCCCTGATGTACCTAAACAGTGGAAACCCCCCACAAATGACACCATTTTGGAAACTAGACCCCCTAAGGAACTTATCTAGATGTGTGGTGAGAACTTTGAACCCCCAAGGGCTTCACAGAAGTTTATAACATAAAGCCGTACAATTAAAAAATCATATTTTTTCCACAAAAATGATCTTTTCACCCTCAATTCTTATTTTTCCAAGGGTAACAGCACCCTAAAAGTTATTGTGCAATTTGTCCTGAGTGCGCTGATACCCAACATGTTGGGGTAAACCACTATTTGGGCGCATGGCAGAGCTCGGAAGGGAAGCAGCGCCATTTGACGTTTTTGGCTGGAATTGAGATCGGACACCATGTCGCGATTGGAAAACCCCTGATGTACCTAAACAGTGGAAACCCCCCACAAATGACACCATTTTGGAAACTAGACCCCCCAAGGAACTTATCTAGATGTGTGGTGAGCACTTTGAACCCCCCAGTGCTTCACAGAAGTTTATAACGCCCGGGCGTGAAAATAAAAAATTCGTATTTTTTCCACAAACATGATCTTTTAGTCACCATTTTTTTTATTTTCCCTAGGGTAACAGGAGAAATTGGACCCCAAAAGTTGTTGTCCAATTTGTCCTGAGTATGCTGATACCCCATATGTGGGAGAAAACTACTGTATGGGAACACGTCAGGGCTCGGAAGGGAAGTAGTGACGTTTTGGAATGCAGACATTGATTGAATGGTCTGCGGGTGTCATGTTGCCTTTGGAGAGCCCCTAATGTACCTAAACAGTGGAAACCCCCCACAAATGACCCCATTTTGAAAACTAGACCCCCTAAGGAACTTATCTAGATGTGAGGTGAGCACTTTGAACCCCCAAGGGCTTCACAAAAGTTTATAATGCCAGGGCATGAAAATAAAAAAAATCATATTTTTTCCACAAACATGATCAATTAGTCCCCAATTTTTTTATTTTCCCAAGGGTAACAGGAGAAATTGAACCCCAAAAGTTGTCCAATTTGTCCTGAGTACGCTGACACCCCATATGTGGGAGAAAACTACTGTATGGACACACGTCTGGGCTCGGAAGGGAAGTAGTGACATTTTGGAATGCAGATTTTGATGGAATGGTCTGCGGGTGTCATGTTGCCTTTGGAGAGCCCCTAATGTACCTAAACAGTGGAAACACCCACAAATGACCCCATTTTGGAAACGAGAACCCCTAAGGAACTTATCTAGATGTGTGGTGAGCACTTTGAACCCCCAAGGGCTTCACAGAAGTTTATAATGCCCGGGCATGAAAATAAAAAAATCGTATTTTTTCCACAAACATGATCAATTAGTCCCCAATTTTTTCATTTTCCCAAGGGTAACAGGAGAAATTGGACCGCAAAAGTTGTTGTCCAATTTGTCCTGAGTACGCTGACACCCCATATGTGGGAGAAAACTACTGTATAGACACACATCGGGGCTCGGAAGGGAAGCAGTGCCATTTTGGAATGCAGACATTGATGGAATGGTCTGCGGGTGTCATGTGCGTTTGGAGAGCCCCTGATGTACCTAAACTATTGAAACTCCCAACAAGTGACCCCATTTTGGACACTAGACCCCCCCATGGAACTTATCTAGATGTGTGGTGAGCACTTTGAACCCCCAAGTGCTTCACAGAAGTTTATAACGCTCGGATGTGAAAATAAAAAAATCATTTTTTTCCACAAAAATGATATTTTTGCCCCCAATTTTTTATTTTCCTAAGTGTAACAGGAGAAATTGGACCCCAAAAATTGTTTTGCAATTTGTCCTGAGTAGGCTGATACCCTACAAGTGGGGGTAAAACACTGTTTGGGCACATGGCAGAGCTTGGAAGGGAAGGAGCACCATATGACTTTTTCAACTCAGAATTGGCTGGAATTGAGATCAGACGCAATGTTGCATTTGGAGAGCCCCTGATGTGCCCAAACAGTGGAAACCCCCAATTCTAACTCCAACCCGAACCCCAACACACCCCTAACCCTAATCTCAGCCCTAACCCAAGCCCTAACCCTAGCCCTAGCCCTAACCCTAGCCCTAACCCTAACCCTAACCCTAGCCCTAACCCTGGCCCTAACCCTAGCCCTAATGGAAAAATGGAAATAAATACATTTTTTTAATTTTATTATTTTTCCCTAACTGAGGGGGTGATAACGGGGGGTTTGATTTACTATTTATGGCGGTTTTTATTTTTGGCAGCTGTCGCACGCTAAAAGACGCTTTTTATTGTAAAAATAGTTTTTGCATCACCACATATTGAGAGCTATAATTTTTCCGTATTTTGACCCACCGAGACATGTGAGGTCTTATTTTTTGCGGGACGAGTTGACGTTTTTATTGGTACCATTTTTGGGCACGTGACCTTTTTTGATCGCTTTTAATTCCGATTTTTGGGACGCAGAATGAACAAAAACCAGCGTTTCATGAATTTCTTTTGGGGGAGTGCGTTTACACCGTTCCGCGTGCGGTAAAATTGATAAAGCGGTTTTATTCTTCGAGTCAGTACGGTTACAGCGATACCTCATTTAGGTCGTTTTTTTATGTTTTGTCGGTTTTATGCAATGAAAACTATTTTATATAAAAAATAATTATTTTTGCATCGCTTTATTCTGCGAGCTATAACTTTTTTATTTTTTTGCTGATGATGCTGTGTGGCAGCTCGTTTTTTGCGGGACAAGATGACGTTTTCAGCGGTACCATGGATATTTATATGCATCTTTTTGATCGCGCGTTATTACACTTTTTGTTTGGTATGATAATAAATCATTATTTTTTGCTTCGTTTTTCATTTTTATTTTTTAAGGGGTTCGCTAAAGGGGTTAACTAATGGGACAGTTTTATAGGGCGGGACGTTATGGACGCAGCGAAACCTAATATGTGTACTTTTATTGTTTTGGGGTTTTTTTATTTTCAAAAAATGAATTTATTGGGGAATATTTTTTTTTTTTTTTACTAATTTATTTGGCGATTTTTTTTAAATTATTTTTACACTTTTTTTTAATTTTTTTTTTACTTTATTACATAGTCCCAGGTGGGACATCACTGTCCTGTGACAGATCGCTGATCTGTCACATCACAGATCACTGTGACAGATCAGCAATCTGTCACAGGCAGTGCACAAGGCTTCCTCATGCCTGCGCTTTGCAGGCACTGAGGAAGCCAGCTTCCTCCAGGCCCCCGAAGACCCCCGTCGCCATCTTGGATTCGGGGGCCTGTAGGGAAAGAGACCCCTGCAGCAGCGCTGCACATTGCGCTGCCGTGGGGGGCTCAGGGAAGCATGGAGGTAGCCCCCTCCCTGCCGATGCTTCCCTTTAACCCCCGGTACACCGCGATCATGTTTGATTGCGGTGTGCAAGGGGTTAACGTGTCGGGGCGGTCCGTGACCGCCCCTGACACATAGTGCCGGGTGTCAGCTGTGATAATCAGCTGACACCCGGCCGCGATCAGCGGCGCTCACCACGTGAGCGCCGCTGATCGCGCTAGACGTACTATCCAGTCCATGGGCATAGGGGCCCGGGTCCCATGGACGGGATAGTACGTCTGATGTCAGGAAGGGGTTAACTATTTACAAGATGAGCATCTCTAACTCCATCTAGTGGGCAAACTAGGGTACTACTCTTTCCCTATCTATATAACAGTGTCCAGTGTTAAATACATATAACAGATACAATAAATAGACATTTACATGGCATGTACAATAAATACGTCTAAAGTTAAAGGGAAAGGGTGCATAACATCCGACAATAAATATATACATATACATGTATATGTCTGTACACTTACGGACACTCCTTTGTGCCCCTTACACATGCACACCGGTAGCCTGCTGGAGGTCATTTTGTGGGGAATTACTGCCTCTGTCCCTGTTTGCACAAAGGAGTAGTTACCTTCCTAACGCCAGTTTGATACCCTTCTACAGCACTTTCTGGATCTCCAACTCTATGGCCCATAGCTAGTTATCTATCCTATGTGTGTGAGACTGCACTGGAAGACGCAGCAAACCTTCTTATGATGGCACATATGGATGCAGGTACTGACCCATTTTACCAGTACTGTCAAGGACACTAGCCAAACACACAACTAGGTACAACTCAGCCAGGAGGGATACGGAGAGACAAATTATCTGTGGTTACCATTTCCTTTTTTGGAGTATATTGCTGTTACCTCTGTAGAGCATCTATTGTCACTTTCATATGCACCAAAGGTTTTAAAAAATTTTCACAATCAGTTATGCTTCTTAACTGGACAGATTGCTATCCCTAAAGTTTAATTGACTTAAGATTATACTATGATGAGTGTTACCTTAGTTTTTTGAGCAGTATATTTATCTTTACATTGTATGATGTATTGATATGGGTCATGAATGACTCATATTTAGTGTTGAGCTTTCCAATACCGCAAGTATCGGGTATCGGCCGATATTTGCCGTATCGGAATTCCGATACCGAGTACCGATACTTTTTTCGTATCGGATACTGGAATCGGAAGTCCAAAATGCAATGAGCCACTTTTGTGGCTCTGATTGGCTGCCGCAATGACGTCATCATGATGCGCTGTCTGTGCGCATCATGATGCGCCGTCAGTTCGGGCCTTCGGGGGGGCTGTGCCAACTGTCCGGGGGTCTGTACCGGCCTGCCGGTGGTCTGTGCAGGCTCCGGGGGTCTGTGCCGACCTGCCGAGGGGCTGTGCCGGCCTGCCGGTGGTCTGTGCAGGCTCCGGTGGTCTGTGCCGGCCTGCCGGGGGGCTGTGCCAGCCTGCTGGTGGTCTGTGCAGGCTCCGGTGGTCTGTGCCGGCCTGCCGGGGGGCTGTGCAGGCTGCGGTGGTCTGTGCTGGCCTGCCGGGGGCTGTGCCGGCCTGCCGGTGGTCTGTGCCGGCCTGCCGGGGGGCTGTGCCGGCCTGCCGGTGGTCTGTGCAGGCTCCGGGGGTCTGTGCAGGCATCGTCCGATGGGACTACAAGTCCCATCGGGCGATGCCTGCTACCATGACAGTGATTGACACATTAGCCAATGATGGGACAGTAGTAGTCCCATCATCCGGCTAATGTGTTGAATGTAAAAAAAAAAATAAAAAAAAAATTACATGCTACATACATGCTACATACATGCTACATACATACAACATGCATACTACATATATACTACATGTAACATACATACTACATACATGCTACATACTACATGCATGCTACATACATGCTACATACTACATACATGCTACATATATACTACATATATACTACATGCATGCAACATACATACTACATATATACTACATGTAACATACATACTACATATATACTACATGTAACATACATACTACATACATGCTACATACTACATGCATGCTACATACTACATACATGCTACATACATACTACATACATAATACATATATACTACATGCATGCAACATACATACAACATATATACTACATGCATGCAACATGCATACTACATATATACTATATATACTACATGTAACATACATACTACATATATACTACATGCAACATGCATACTACATACATGCTACATACATACTACATACATTATACATATATACTACATGCATGCAACATACATACAACATATATACTACATGCATGCAACATGCATACTACATATATACTATATATACTACATGTAACATATATACAACATATATACTACATGCAACATGCATACTACATACATGCTACATACATACTACATACATAATACATATATACTACATGTATGCAACATGCATACTACATATAAACTATATATACTACATGTAACATACATACTACATACATACACTACATGCATGCAACATACATACTACATACCACATGCATGCAACATGCATACTACATATATACTGCATATATACTACATGCATGCAACATACATATATACTACATACAATACATACATATAGACATACAGTACATATAACATAGAGTACATACTTACCGTCACTTGTCACTTTGATCCCCGAAGCCATTGTCGTCTGAGGAATGAATATCAAAATAAAAAAACACCAATATACTTACCCCGATCCGCAGAAGTCCACGAGGGTCCCACGTCCATGTTGCGTGGAGAACAGCAGCATCAGCTGATGCTACCGTTCTCTACCAGCTCCAGGAATACAATGACGGGAGGTAGGTATCCTTCCGCACTGTATTCCTCCAACACTGTGAAAAAAAAAGTCCCTAGTCTCACTTTATGCCATTGCTGCGTGGGAATTTCCCACGCAGCAATGGCATAAAGTGAGACTAGGGACTTTTTTTTTTAAGTATATTGGTGTTTTTTTATTTTGATATTTATCCCTCAGGTGACAATGGCTGCATGTAGTATATATGCAGTATATATGTAGTATGCATGTTGCATGCATGTGGTATGTATGTAGCATGTATGTAGTATGTATGTTGCATGTATGTAGCATGTATGTAGTATGTATGTTGCATGTATGTAGCATGTAGTGTGTATGTATGTAGCATGTATGTAGTATGTATGTTGCATGTATGTAGCATGTAGTATATATGTAGTATGTATGTTACATGTAGTATATATAGTATATATGTAGTATGCATGTTGCATGCATGTAGTATATATGTTGTATGTATGTTGCATGCATGTAGTATATATGTATTATGTATGTAGTATGTATGTAGCATGTATGTAGTATGCATGTTGCATGTAGTATATATGTAGTATGTATGTTACATGTAGTATATATAGTATATATGTAGTATGCATGTTGCATGCATGTAGTATATATGTTGTATGTATGTCGCATGCATGTAGTATATATGTATTACGTATGTAGTATGTATGTAGCATGTATGTAGTATGCATGTTGCATGTAGTATATATGTAGTATGTATGTTACATGTAGTATATATAGTATATATGTTGTATGTATGTTGCATGCATGTAGTATATATGTATTATGTATGTAGTATGTATGTAGCATGTATGTAGTATGCAACATGCATGTAGTATGTAGCATGTATGTAGTATGTATGTTACATGTAGTATATATGTAGTATGTATGTTACATGTAGTATATATGTAGTATGTATGTTGCATGCATGTAGTATAAATGTAGTATGTATGTAGCATGTATGTAGTATGTAGCATGTATGTAGCATGCATGTAGTATGTAGCATGTATGTAGTATGTATGTTACATGTAGTATATATGTAGTATGCATGTTGTATGTATGTAGCATGTATGTAGCATGTAATTTTTTTTTTTTTTTTTACATTCAACACATTAGCCGGATGATGGGACTACTACTGTCCCATCATTGGCTAATGTGTCAATCACTGTCATGGTAGCAGGCATCGCCCGATGGGACTTGTAGTCCCATCGGACGATGCCTGCACAGACCACCGGAGCCTGCACAGACCACCGGCAGGCCGGCACAGACCACCGGAGCCTGCACAGACCACCGGCAGGCCGGCACAGCCCCCCGGCAGGCCGGCACAGACCCCCGGAGCCTGCACAGCCCCCCGGCAGGCCGGCACAGACCACCGGAGCCTGCACAGACCCCCCGGCAGGCCGGCACAGCCCCCCGAAAGGCCCGTACAGACCCCAGAGAGGCTGTACAAGGCAAAAATAGGGTTTTTCTTATTCCGATACCGGAAGTCCCATAGACTTGAATGGGACTTCCGGTATCGGAATCGGCGATACCCGATATTTTTTTTAGATCGGCCGATACCATCCGATCTGATACTTTTAAGTATCGGACGGTATCGCTCAACACTACTCATATTACATATACACTGTGGTATAATGTATGCACTGTATAATAATTTGGTTTAGATAACAAAAAAACAAATATATACAGAATCAAAACGTTAGTAACTATTAAAAAAATATGCAATTTTTAATTACACAGGGCTCTTTTCTGTTGTGCATTTGTACAGTATATTGCCATCTATTAGATATGTACTGGATTGTCTATATAATGGCTTCTATTTTTGTAGTACTCTATGAATTTTATTTATATACTGTAGTCTAGAAATCCCTGCACAATGCATTCATTTTCCTCTGTCTAGTCTGTGCATTACTTATAATATTCCTGTAGCCTTCAGTTCTTATCTGCTAACCACTGTTACAGAACTGTGCTGGCGCATATATCAACATAAACAATTTGAATATGTACTCTCCCTTGCTGAAAGCGTTATTCTTGCATATATACAAATAAATTGCTTATCTTCTGTATTGCTTGGGAATAAACTGTTTAAGGAATGCAAAAGTATCCAGCATCACGTTAAAATGTTCTCTACCGAACATATAACAAAAATAATCTGTCAGCATGTTTTGCTATGTATTCTAAGAGCAGTATACCCTTTTTCCAGCAAGGTGTCACTTACTAGGCTGCTTATTGCAGTTCCAATAAAATCAGTGTATTACCTACAGTAGATTATCACTAAAGAACTAGTTGTGTTGTGCCATGTAGTTCCTCTGCTCAATGTCACCTTGCTCTCACCACTGATTAGCAGGTTTTTACCAACTTAAACAGAAACCCCTTAAAATGTTACATATAGAGCTGTCGATCAGTGGTGTAGGTGAGATAATAGAGAGCTACTGCTAGATCTGCTGCATAGAAAACAGGACAGCATGCAGCTAAGTGAGTGACACATCACTGGAGTCAGTGTCTCTGTCCCTACATTGTGCTTCTCTCAGATGGGATATGCAAAAAACCTGGTGACAGATCCCTTTTAACAATATGAATATAACTGCTGACTTATTGAGCAATACTGGAACAATTTATACAAGAAAATGACTAGGAAAGAATGAGGCAAAATAATGGTTGTATGAATGCTGGTGGCGCTTTTTATATACGCATCATGAGTCAAACAGTGATGCAGTTTGGTGGGTAATAACACAAGTCATATTGTGTTAACCCTTTCCATACATTGGACGGACAAGTTCATTCTAATTTCCATGAACTTCCTGCAAAGAGACATACTGCTACATCCAGGTGATCGTTGTTAGTGATCATCTGCAGCAACAGATAAGAGTGGTGCAAAAATTCTGTGAATCATGTGAATCACCTGTGAGTTCATGTGGATCACCACATGACTAGATGAATTCTTTGAGGGATAAAGTTTCCAAAATGGGGTCACTTGTGGAGGTTTCTGCCATTTTGGAACCTCAGGGTTTCCGAAACTGTGACATGGTGTCCTCAGACTAGTCCAGCCAAAATTGCATTGCAAAATCCAAATCCAGCAGTACTCCTTCATTTCCAATTCCTGCAACATGGCTATACGGTGGTTTCCAACCACTGTCAGATTTATTTTCTCTTGTTACCCTTGTGAAAATAACACATTTGGCCTGAAACCTTTTCTTTGAAAAAAGTTTATGTCACAGTGTTATGAAATTCTATGAAGCATATGTAGGTTCAAGATGCACATCATACCAATAGATAAATACCTTTATGGGTGTAGTTTCCAAAAGGAGGTCCTTGTGGACAGTTTCTGTGATTTTATCACCTGGTGGCTCTGCAAATGTAGCACCGCTTACGCAATCTATCACAGCCAAATTTGTGCTTCAGAGGTCAAAGATGTCATTGGTTTTTGAACACATACTGGGAATCAGCATACTGAGGAAAAATGGTACACACATTTTGAGTTTCATTTTCACTTGTCACCCTCATAAAAATGAAACATGTGAGACAAAAAATTTTTTAGTAAATAAGAATGCAATAGAATGTATGTAAATGTAATTATTTTTTTTCTTCCACTTTGGTTTAATCTTGTGAATAAAAATGGCATCTTGTTTTCTGCTTTTTGAACATGTTGTTAGGGCTGGCGGAACAGACCAAATAATAAAAAGATGGTAATAAGGTGCGTTCGCAGCGTTCGCAGCCCGGGGTCCACTGTGCAGAGATGCTAAAATGCTGCCCGGTAATGGCGGATGCTATATGGCGGAATAAAGGAAGAACACACGCGGGTTAAAATCACCCGGTGTGTACAGAGCGAACTCTGTTACCTCACAGAGCTGCACTAATGCAGAACATAAATGCCAGAGCCTGTTCAAGCTCACAAAGCTCGGCAAAGGGAGCGCTCAGTAAACAGTCACAGAACTCAGCCCCAAGGACATGGGGTCAGAGTCCCTCTGGACCTACTAAGCGTGCGGCATCACACTTGTGGACGCCACTAATAGACGCTGGCTACCGTGGAGTGACGAGCACGAGCACCGTGGCACACAGACAAAGCCACCAGTTGGCGCTGATGCCAGTCTCCAACTCTGCCTCCTACCTGCACCTCAGTCTGGGTGCTTAACAGGCTAGGCTACACAACACATGCATACCAAGGGTAAGGGTTTCATTATGAGTCATTCACCTGAGAAATACATACATGCATACAACACTCACTCCACATAGTCTGATAATGCAGTCTATACTAGCGCACGGCCGTGTGGTCGTGCGATCCTTTTAGGGACGCAGCCTTCCTGTTGGCCCAATCCGAACTGCTATAGGACCTGAGCATGTGACCTCCGAACTCCAATGAGAGGTCGTCTCACTGGCATGCTCAGTAGGAGAAAAGCAAGACTTAGGCTAGTTTCACACTAGCGCTTTTGAGCGCAGCGACGGCCTGCGCACGGCCGCCGTTAAGCCCCGCCCCCTGCCGCGCCTCCGCCGGTAGCTCCGCCTACCGGCGCATGACGCTGCATGCGTCCTGCGTCCCCTATCTTTATCACTGGGGGCACAGGCCGTGCGCAGTATGCGTTTGGTGGCGCATGCGTCCTTTTGACGGTGCGCCGACCTGCACCAAATGCAACCTGCTGCAGCTTGGTTGCGCCGGCGCACCATCAAAAAGGCACATGCGCCGTCAAACGCATACTGCGCACGGCCTGCGCCCCCAGTGATAAAGATAGGGGACGCAGGAGGCATGCAGCGTCATGCGCCGGTAGGCGGAGCTACCGGTGGAGGCGCGGCAGGGGGCGGGGCTTAGCGTGGCAGGGGGCCGTCGCTGCGCTTAAAAGCGCTAGTGTGAAGCTAGCCTTAGTCCCAGGAGCGTCTGCTTGCCGCTGACTAATGTCTGATGTTATAGCTAAGCCTGGAGCAGCTGTAGCAACCAGAGGCATAGCATTAGCCTGTGTAAGATGCTGGGACCGACGTCTCTGTTGAGCAGGATCCTCTGCGGCCACAGAAGAATGGAAGACTGCGGAGGACATGGCTTGAGATTCCCCCTGTGCAGTGGGAGTACCTCCGAGCCTAACACATGTGACGTTATGCTTAAAAAAAGTTGCTGCTAAACTTATAACTCGTCTAACATCTTAATAACCATTTAAAAATATTTCTCATGTAAAATACACCTATGCTAAATATTATTTATTGACTATTGTGTATAGTTTGACTGTTTGTTTAAAAGGATGTTATAACGTTCTAAGTACAAAAAGTTAAAATTTTTCTAAACTTAATTTTCCACAAATGTGAAGTACAAAAATGTCATGGAAAAGCCCTCTCAGAATCACTAGGATTTGTATAAATATTCCAGAGTTGCTACTTAAAGCGACAAGTCAGATTTGAAGAACTTGGCCAGCTCCGGAAAGTCACAACTTTCTTCTGAGGGAAGAGGTTAAGGAACTTCATCTGTTCTGACTGATGCATTCCTGTGGTTCAAATTGATTTCTGTGCTGAATAGCAGGCAGTACCTGAATGTTGAACTGGTTGTTAGGGTACATTAACAACATAAATTTTGTTTGCAGGTGATGTGTTAATGGACTATGAGTATCTAAGAATTTGTAACATAATACAAAGGCTTATACAAGAAACAGTGAAGGTCACCAATAGTGTGAGCATTCCGATACTGCAAATATCGGGTATCAGCCGATATTTGCGGTATCAGAATTCCGATACTGAGTTCTGATACTTTTTGCATATCGAATACCGGAATCGGAAGTTCTCATAATGCTATGAGCCAGTTTGATTTGATTCAGCCAATGAGGAATCCTAAGAAGTGTGGGCACATCCTGTTAGGCATGTAGGCATGCTAACTAATGGCATGGCTGTGATTGGCTGCGAGCAGACCACCCAGCTGCTCCTCCCCCAGACACATGCTGAACAGTGATCTATGGAAAGTGAAACTAGTGAGGGAGGAGGAAACGACCAGTTCTCATTTCAATGCCAGAACACCCCCCCTGGACGTTTATCTTAGAAGCAAGAGATGATATCTTGGAAACCGTGCAGACTAGCCACAGAAGGTAAATTACTTATTGTTAGCATTCTGCAGCCTAGATATGCACTGAGATTATGTGAAAAGCCCGGACAACCTGTTCTGTTATGTATTTCCGCCAAGTTAGATCACTCGCCAGGGCTGGTGGGGTACTCGGTACCGGGCCCATTGGTTTCAATGGGAGATGTCACGGTAGCTGTGACCCAGTCCGTGGCCCTGGGCATCCTTTGTAAAAGGGAAATGTTGAACGTGTGGATGATGATTAAAGTTTATGAGTGAATGATTTGTGACGCCACCTGTGGTGTTCGGCAATGAAGATGTTAAGCCGACGCTGCAGACAGAGCCTCTGGGACAGATGGTGTGGTGCAGCTTTGATGTTGTGGCCCTCCACATGTAGGGCTGTAGTCCCAGGGCAGTGTAAATGGAGAGGTAGTGAAGATACATAGATGGTGAAGATACATAGATGGTGCAGTGCCAGGCACAGAGATGTAGCAGTGCTGAGTGTGTTGGCGCAGGAATAACTGGAGGACACCAGGGCATGTAGTTCCAAAGCTTTACTCACAGTCTGTTGTGCATACAGGTGCCCACATCCGTGCGGTGTCCTCCGGGTCATGGGCTCAGTCAACCTCCAAGCTAGATGAAGCACTCCGTTCCAACACTCTGCCAACATTTGCCTTTTCTGAACGTCTCCCTCTATTGCTACACAACCCCTTTAACATAGTCAATATCTTTGTAACTCCGAACATCTTAAAAAAAAAATTAATTCCTGCTATTCCATTTGATTGAGCTAAACCTCTGCCTTTAATGTCTCCTCCACCTCCCCAATACATTCTACATTATTCTTAGTTGTGTTCCTTTATGTAGAATTAACCTACAAGGAAAGAAAGGGTTTATTTTAATTCCGATATTTCTGTCCCATTGACTTGCATTGGTTTCCGGTATCGGAATCGGCGATATCCGATACTTTTTGAGTAACGGTCCGATCCAATCCGATCTGATATTTCCCGATATCGGAAGGTACGCTCAACACTAGTCACCAAGTAAGCTGATCAGATGTCCAGTGTGCAGTTGCATGCTAACAAAAAGTACTGTAGAAAATACTAGTAAAACTCATGGGGATTTATTTAGGTCAAGACAACACTGCAACCTGGTCACATGGTAAAGCCTCCACAGTTAAGCACATCTTCTTCAAATAACATGTCTCTGTTGTGGGAATGTACCCTTATTTTATTGCCTGTATAGGCAATTGTGCAGGCTATGTTTATGAGCATTATGGCAGCTGCAATGAATAATAGTCAATACACATACAAGTATCAAGTCCAGGACAGATATATTCCCCAGAAATTTGAAGAGTGACAGGAAGCTTCATAGAAATACATACCTTTATCTTCTCACTTTCAGTTTCATTTAATTGTTTCTCGTGTTTCCATGTGTAAATGAGAATAATGATGATCTTTCTACAGTTTGACATCCCTTCAGATATTTATAGACCGCTATTAAGTCTCCTCTTAGCCTTCTTTTTTGCAAGCTAAATATTCCCTTCCTGGTAGCTCTTCTCTGAACTTGATTCAGATTTTTTATGCCTTTTTAAAAATGTGGTGCCCAGAATTGGATACAAAATTCCAGATGAGTTCTGACCAAGGAGGAGTAGAGGGGGATAATTACTTCCTGTGATCTAGACTTTATGCTTCTGTTAATTAATCCTAGAACTGTGTTTGTCTTTTTTGCTGCTGCATCACACTGTTGACTCATGTCCAGTCTGTGATCTATAAGTATACCTAAGTCATTTTCATACATGCTGTTGCTTAGTTCTATTCCTCCTAATTTGTAGATGTTATTTCCGTTTTTCTTTGCCAGATGTAGAATCTTGCATTTCTCTCTATTAAATATCATTCTTTTAGTCGCTGCCCATTATTTAAGCTTATCTAGATAGTGATACTATTTTGCATTATGCAAGTATCTATAAGTAAATTAGAATGATCAGCAAATTTCCCCGCCTTCTGCCAAGTATGTCCAATCTACCCAGCAAAGCTGAAAAGTAATCTGCAGAATTTAGGACATGTCACACTATATTCAGTGTGACAGAGATCATAAGGGATGGGGGCATTGCTCTAGAATCACTGCGTTGAGAAACATGTGATGGTGTCTCCGCAGTGTTGGATGTTGATCTCCATGAGGTCACTCATCCTCATTTTCATAGTCTTTTACTAGGCATTGCTCCTACTAGCCAGTTTCCTACTCCACACTGATGAGGGGCAATACCCCGAAACAGCTGTCTGTGGATGGATACCATGTTTTGGCATAGGTGGTTTCCTTCATTGGAGACTGCCCTTCCCGTGGTTGTTCCTTCCCGGTGAAAGACCTGGCTAGTCATTGCTTGCGTTGAGAAACATGTGATGTTGTCTCCGCGGCTGATTGATTTACATGTTTTTGCATATTTCCCATAAGGGATGGGGGCATTGCTCTAGAATCACTGCGTTGAGAAACATGTGATCGTGTCTCCGCAGTGTTGGATGTTGATCTCCATGAGGTCACTCATCCTCATTTTCGGAGAGATCTGAGAGAAAACTTGGATTTTTCAGGATAATTTCTATATAAAGAATCATATAAAATAAGAAAAAAGTTTATATTAAACAGTTAGTTAATATATTGTCACTTTCTTCTAAAATGTTTCCATTAAATATTAAGTTCAATGTTAGGCTTGAAAATGAAAATAAAGTGACAGTTCTTGCTGATGATATAAAATATTGTAGGATAGATTACTCAGCTTAATTTTAATATATGACAGAAAGACATTAATAAACTGGCACCATGGGCATTATCGTGTCAAAGGACTTCCAGTAATGTTGAGAATTGCAAAACAGTAAAAAAAAGGAACAGATTAGCTGTAGTATTTTTATTACAAATGGAATGAAGCTGAATGTAAGAAGGACATGGCCATTCTGGTTACATGTATACTGTGCTTCACATATATAAATATACGTATTGTCAATCTGATGAAGCTATGATAAGCTTTAATATAGAAGAGGGTTCTTTACTGTTACAGTAGTCAAATTATGGACTAAAATTAAGGGTTATACAAGCTGCAGCACTGAATAATGTTCTGTATAATTAATCAGCAAAGTTTGAACATGTTGGAAATGCGTCCTTTTTGAACCGAAGTAACTCCATGACAGTTTATTCTAGTCTCCTGTATCATGTAAAAAGTGTTGGCTGTTTTAGATTTTTTTCTAAAAACAGCCAAAGTGAATGCAATATTAGGGCGCAATAAATTCTTCAGGTAGTAGAAATTGTAGACATCAAGGAACATTCTGGACAAGTAGCCTTACTCAAAAGAATAGAATGGATTTTAAGTGTAACCATCTTTTTATTTTTATTTTTGTAAATCAATAGTACACATAAAAGTAAAGTAAGTTACTTTATAGTATACATGATTAGACATTATTAGAGAAAATAACTTCTTTCTATGTCTATGGGTATAATTTCTATTCAGTAAAGACAGATTTTCCTATTACTGTACAGGAATAAGAGATAACTATTGGTGCTTACAAATTCTATGGAGGATGGTAGAGCTAGAGGCAATCACAGAAATTCTGCTGCAAATTCTCCTGAAAAGACAGTTACAGTTTTTCATAGAATTTTGCAAGCATCAATCATTAACTCCTATTTCAGTAAACTGACAATGTTTATTCACTGAAGGCAGATTTACCCGTGAATTTAGAATTTCGATTAAATTCATTCAGCAGGAGAAAGAAGTGGATTTCATCAATAACATATATTAAAAAGTTGCTTATTTTCATGAATACTAATAATTTATGATTTATGGGTAAAATAAATTAATATATGGTTACTCTTTAAAGTAGCAGAAATGTCTGCAAAACATGAATATATAGTTCAATAAAATACCTCAATTATACTTAAGTAGTTGTCAGCTTGGGATTTAAGGTAGCTAAATGTGATGTAATCATATAAGTAAACTTACAGAAAGCTGGCACGCATAAAATAATTGGGGTCACTGAATCAATTGCTGCAATAAAAAACAAATCCACAGAGCTCAGTGCACGGATAAATCAATTCTTTTCATTCATTGTAGTGGAAATTGTATATTTTTCTCTGAAACATTATATTGTATAATTGAAAGATTATGACATGATGACACATTTTTGTGTTGCAAAGGTACCGTATATACTCGTGTATAAGCCAAGGTTTTACACACATTTTTTTGTGCTGAAAATGCCCCCCCTCGGTTTATACATGAGTCAATTGTCCCAGAAGATGGAGGGGGTTCTGTGGAGCAGCGGGTGACAGAGGCAGGAGCCGGTGGCTGTGGCTACAGTCTGTGCCGCTGTTAAAGAGAAATGAATATTATTTTCTCTTATAGCGCGCACAGTGACAGCTGCAGCCACAGCCGCAGGATTCCAGAAGACATCCTACTCATCCTTCAGCATGCCCTGCATCTCATTGGTGCCGGCTTCCTGCAGCTCTCCCTGTGCTGAGCGATCATGTGGCACCGCTCATTAAGGTAATGAATATGCTCGCGTCTCCACTCCAATAGGCATGGAGCACATATTTATTACCTTAATGAGCGGTGCCACGAGATCACTTAGCACAGGAAGAGGTGCTGGAAGCTGGAATGTGGTGCTGCGAGGGTACACTGAAGGGTGAGTAGGATGTTTGTTTCTTTGTTTTTTTGTAATAGGAAGCATGCATACCAGGATAGGAGAGGGAGAGCCACGCATACCAGGACAGCTATGGGGGGAGCAACGCATACCAGGACAGCTACAGGGAGAGTCACGCATACCAGCACAGGATGGGGGGCAGCCACACATAGCAGGACAGGACGGTTGGAGCCATGAATACCAGGACAGCTATGGGGGAGCCACACATACCAGGACAGGGGAGCCACGCATACCAGGACAGGACAGGGGAGCCACACATACCAGGACAGGACAGAGGAGCCATGCATACCAGGACAGGGATGAGAGGACAATGCATACCCAGCTTACACTCGAATCAATAAGCTTACCCAGTTTTCCGTGGCAAAATTAGGTGCCTTGGCTTATACTTGGGTCGACTTATACTCGAGTATATACGGTAAATACCAGGTCGGATTATAATGAGGGCATTCTGGACTAAGGCCCGGGGCCCTGGGTTTTGAGGGGCCCATATCGAGATTGCTCTCACCATAATATTTTTCACACCACTCTCAGTATCACTTATTGTTGGAGAGAGAGCATTCCCGTAGCTCCACTCTTGGCAATAGATAGTAGCAGCATAGCCATAAGAAGCCATTCTTTCTGTTAGGCGTCAGGTTCCTGCAGCTACACAGCGGGAATCCAGAGCCTTGCATCCTGCGGTCTCCCATTCTTCTCCGACCGCACAGGAGCCTGCACAAAAATCTCAGCATTGCAGGCACTCTGCTCAGACCAGCTCTGTAGGACTGGTTGTTGCTGCCACCTCTGGGTCAGCAATAGCAGCGCAGGCTGCCCTGCAGCAAGCCACTCCAGTGGCTAAGTCCTCTCATCACGCTACTTGGCATGCTCACGAGGCGATCTCCCATTGGAGATCGGGAGTCACGTGCTCAGGTCCTTCTCCTGATCTGATTGGTCCATCCCAGAGATCTGGAAGGTCCCGCATGGCTATAAAAGGTCCACATGGCCGCTCGGCCATGCGCTAGTGTAGTCTCTAATTGCTACTGTGTGAATGATGATGGATGCATGAACCTGCGAATGACTCATTAAGATCCCCTCCCTCTGATATTACGTGTGTGGATAGGGACTTAGCCTTAGAGTCAGTGCCAGTCAGTGGCATGCTACAAGTCACAGTGCTCATCTCCACAGAGCTAGCCTCTGACAGTGCGCCCTCCTGGGCATTGTTGTAGAGCGGCTGAATCAGTTGCCGCGCTGCGGTCAGTAGCACTTGTGGGCGTCCGCGGTCGCGACGCTGTACGCACGGTAGGTCTAGATGGACACCGACCCTGTGTCTTGGGCCCGAGTCCTGTGACCATATACCGTGCGTGCACACTGCTGAGACCTGTGAGGTCAACAGGCTCGGCATTTATGCTTATGCCTTAAGGTGCCTCTGTGAATATAACAGTACGCCCAGTGCATACCGGCTGACGTTCAACCCGTGTGCGATATACCGCCATATTGCGTGTCTGCTATTATATAGCAGCAGTTTAACACTTCTGCACGGTGGACCCCAGGTGGAGAAACCCACTTTCTATTTTATATTTAGTGCATTCCGCCGTCCTTAACATTACACTAGCGCCCGGGTCTGGCTAGTAATGATGGACCTGCAGCTGCGACAGCGGTACATTCGGCAGCTGGAGAGCTGGTTGGCGGCTATTGAGAGCTCCACCTCAGCTGCCAATGCTACAGTGGCTGCTGCTCAGGCAGTCGCAGAGGCTGTCTTGCACGTGTCCACACCCACGCCTATGCCGACAATAACCCGCCTCCCGTTGCCCGATAAGTTGATAAGTTTTCCGGTGACAGCACCGCCTGCAGGGGTTTCGTGAGCCAGTGCTCCATCCAGCTGGAGTTACTGGCCTCGCGATTTCCCACAGAGCGGGCAAAGGTGGGGTTTATTGTCTCTCTATCAGGCAGGGCATTAGAGTGGGCTACGCCATTGTGGGAGCGTGATGACCCCGTGGTTCAGGGCGCTGCTCAGTTCCTCACGGCTCTGAAGCAGGTCTTTTTGGGACCACGGATCATGCACGACACCTCTCTCCAATTATTGGCCCTAATACAGGGGTCTCCCTCGGTCAGCCATTATGCCGTCCGATTCCAGACCCTGGCTTCCGAGCTGGAGTGGCCTGAAAAAGCACTCATCCCTGTGTTTTGGAGAGGGTTAGTGGAGCATGTCAAAGATGCCCTAGCAACCAGAGAGGTCCCCACAAGTTTGGAGGAGTTGATTGCCATCTCCACCTGCATTGATCTCCGGTTTACGGAGCGCGGACTGGAACGTGCGCAATCCAGACGAAGGGTTAATTTGGCTACCACCTTCTCTGAGCCACTAAGATTTCCCGCTCAGGAGCTTACACCTTCTGAACTATGGAGGTGCCTCGCGCCGGCCCCAAGCCACGTCCGGTGTGAGGCTTCGCACTCTGTTACCAGTGGCGGCAGTTTGGTCACTCGGCTAGCTCGTGTCCTCTGCGGTCGAAAAAATGATCACTTCCAGTGGTCGTATGTGGTGGTCTACCTAATATGAAAACCTTTTCCCCCAAACCAGTATTCCGAGGGACATTAGATAGCGGTGCTTCCACCTGAGAGGTAGAGGTCACGGTGGACTCCGGGGCAGAAGGAAACTTCATGCCCTCATAAGTGTTGAGCAATACCTTCCGATATCAGGAAATATCGGATCGGATTGGATCGGACTGATACCCCAAAAATATCTGATATCGCCGATTCCGATACCGGAAACCAATGCAAGTCAATGGGACACAAATATCGGAATGAAAATAAACCCTTACTTTCCTTGTAGGTTAATTCTACATGAAGGAAAAAAACTAAGAATAATGTAGAATGTATTGGGGGAGGTGGAGGAGACATTAACGGCAGAGGTTTAGCTCAATCAAATGGAATAGCAGGAATTAATTTTTTTTTTAAGACGTTCGGAGTTACAAAGATATTGACTATGTTAAAGGGGTTGTGTAGCAATAGAGGGAGACGTTCAGAAAAGGCACATGTTGGCAGAGTGTTGGAACAGAGTGCTTCATCTAGCTTGGAGGTTGACTGAGCCCCTGACCCGGAGGACACGGCACAGATGCGGGCACCTGTATGCACAACAGACTGTGAGTAAAGCTTTGGAACTACATGCCCTGGTGTCCTCCAGTTATTCCTGCGCCAACACACTCAGCACTGCTACATCTCTGTGCCTGGCACTGCACCATCTATGTATCTTCACTACCTCTCCATCTACACTGCCCTGGGACTACAGCCCTTCATGTGGAGGGCCACAACATCAAAGCTGCACCACACCATCTGTCCCAGAGGCTCTGTCTGCAGCGTCGGCTTAACATCTTCATTGCTGAACACCACAGGTGGCGTCACGAATCATTCACTCATAAACTTTAATCATCATCCACACGTTCAACATTTCCCTTTTTCAAAGGATGCCCAGGGCCACGGACCGGGTCACAGCTACCGTGACATCTCCCATTGAAACCAATGGGCCCGGTACCGAGTACCCCACCAGCCCTGGTGAGTGATCCAACTTGGCGGAAACACATAACAGAACAGGTTGTCCGGGCTTTTCACATAATCTCAGTGCATATCTAGGCTGCAGAATGGTAACAATAAGTAATTTACCTTCTGTGGCTAGTCTACACGGTTTCCAAGATATCATCTCTTGCTTCTAAGATAAACATCCAGGGGGGTTGTGTTCTGGCATTGAAATGAGAACTGGTCGTTTCCTCCTCCCTCACTAGTTTCACTTTCCATAGATCACTGTTCAGAGTGTGTCTGGGGGAGGAGCAGCTGGGTGGTCTGCTCGGAGCCAATCACAGCCATGCCAATAGTTAACATGCCTAACATGCATAACAAGATGTGCCCACACTTCTTAGGATTCCTCATTGGCTGAATCAAATCAAACTGGCTCATAGCATTATGGGAACTTCCGATTCCGGTATTCGATATGCAAAAAGTATCAGAACTCAGTATCGGAATTCCGATACCGCGAATATCGGCTGATACCCGATATTTGCAGTATCGAATGCTCAACACTAGTCCTCATCCTTTGCCCAAAAGCACGCAATTCAGCTAGTACTACTGCCTCGTCCCTTGACCATCAGGTTGGTTGATGGTGCGCCTTTACCATCCCAAGTTACACACCAGACAGCACCTCTTGGTTTCTCAATCTCACCCTCTCACCACGAGACGTTGTCCCTGTTCATTTTGTCAGATGGCATCGACCAGGTGCTTCTCGGACTTCCGTGGCTCCATTACCATTCCCCTCATATAGATCGGTCTTCGGGGAGTATACTGGGTTGGAGCAAGGACTGTGAGGGAAGGTGCATGAGGGGCAGTGTTCAAGTAGCATCCACGGAGGTGTCCGTGGATCTTTCCGCGCTCCCTGGACACCGGCAGTGCGCGGACGTCATCTCCAAAAAAATCAGCGGAGACGCTTCCGCCGCACCGTCCTTACGATTGCCCGATAGACCTATTGCCAGGCACGGAGCCTCCTAGAGGTCGCGTGTACCCTGTATCTCTCCCGGAGACAGAGGCCATTTCACAATATATCCGGGAGAACCTGGCAAGAGGGTTTACCAGAAAAACGGTGTCGCCGGCTGGTGCAGGGTTCCTCTTCCTGCAGAAGAAGAGTGGGGAGTTGCGCCCCTGCATTGACTACAGAGGTCTCAACGCCATTACCGTAAAAAACAAATACCCTCTTCCTTTGATCTCTGAGTTTTTTGACAGGTTGCAAGGGGCCCGGATCTTTACGAAATTAGATCTACGGGGGGCGTACAACCTGATCCGCATACGAGAAGGAGACGAGTGGAAGACAGCCTTTAATACCAGGGATGACCACTATGAATATCTGGTCATGCCCTTCGGCCTCTGTAATACGCCTGCTGTCTTCCAGGACTTCGTAAATGACGTCTTTCGCAATATGCTCTCTACCTCGGTGGTGGTCTATCTGGATGACATCTTCAACTTTTCTCCAGATGTGGCCTCTCACCGGAGAGACGTCTGCAAGGTCTTCGACCTTTTGCGGGCGAATTCTCTCTTTGCCAAGCTGGAGAAGTGCCAGTTTGAGCAGGAGTCCTTGCCGTTCCTGGGCTATATCATCTCGGCCCAGGCATTGGCTATGGATCCTGCCAAATTGCAAGCGGTAATGGACTGGCAGGTGCCCCATTCTCCCAAAGCGGTGCAGCGCTTTTTGGGGTTCATTAACTCTTACCGCCAGTTCATTCCCCACTTCACCACACTGTTAGCTCCTTTGGTCGCTCTCACCAAGAAAGGAGCCAATCCAAAGGTTTGGTCAGAGCAGGTCTCCATGGCCTTTTCGTCCCTGAAAACCCATTTTGCTGGCGCTCCCATCCTCCACCTTCCCGATGTGGATAAACCCTTTATCCTAGAGGTAGATACCACATCCGTTGGTGCAGGAGCTGTCCTTTTCCAGAAGGATGCTCAAGGTCGGAAGCATCCCTGCTTCTTCTTCTCAAAGACCTTCTCACCGGCGGAGAGAATCTACTCCATCGGGGACAGGGAGTTGCTGGCCATGAAATTGACCTTTTCTGAGTGGAGACATCTCCTGGAGGGAGCGCGGTTTCCCTTCCAGGTGTACACTGACCATAAAAACCTGGTCTATTTGCAAACGGCCCAGCGTTTGAACTCTCGTCAAGCTAGGTGGTTGCTCTTCTCCCGCTTCTCCTTCACCTTGCATTACCTGTCTGGAGAGAACGTCCGTGCGGATGCTCTTTCTCGCTCGGTGGTCTCAGCGGAGGAAGAGGAGGCTGAGCCTCGGCTAATTGTCCCCATGGAGAGCCTGAGGACCATGGCTCCGGTCGCTCTTGAGGAAGTTCCGCTGAGCAAGACCTTTGTCCCTCCTCGCCTGTGGCCGGAGGTCCTCGCGTGGGCACACGCGTCTAGGGTGGGTGGTCAATTTGGCATTAAGCGGACCACAGAACTCCTGACAAGGTCTTATTGGTGGCCGCACATGGCTTGGGACACTAAAGAGTACATTCAAGCATGCGTCTCTTGTGCTCGGAACAGGTCCTCTAGGCATAGGCCGGCTGGGTTACTGTATCTCTTGCCGGTGGCAGACAGACCCTGGGAGATAGTCGGCATGGACTTTGTGGTCGGCTTGCCTATTTCTGGTGGCAGCACAGTCATCTGGGTGGTCACCAATCATTTCTCTAAAATGGTGCATCTGGTGCCACTCGCGCTGCTGCCTTCCGCTTGTGGTCTTGTCGCACTGTTCATAAAGCACGTATTTCGTTTGCACGGTATGCCAGACAAAATAGTCAGTGACCGAGGTCACCAGTTTGCATCTTGATTTTGGAGGGAGCTCTGCAGTCTACTCAGTATCGAGCTCAATTTGTCCTCCGCATATCATCCCGAGACAAACGAGTTGGTTGAGAGAGCCAATCAAACTCTGGTCACATACCTGCGACATTTTGTCTATGCCAGGCAGGATGACTGGGCATCCTTACTATCGTGGGCTGAATTTGCCCTGAATAATGCAGTGGCTGATTCCACTGGTCAGCCTGTGTTCATTCCCAATTACGGCCAGCATCCACGCATCCCTTTCCCGATGCCAGTGTCTTCCACTGATTCCGGGGTGGCAGTCTGGGCAGTGGAGGCTCGCGACATTTGGGATCGCACCCAGGATGCTATTCGTGCCTCTAAAGAGAGAATGAGAGCGTCAGCCGACACACATCGGCGTCCCGCTCCAACTTTTGCCCCTGGTGACTTGTTGTGGCTCTCTGCGTGTAATATCAAGCTGCGGGCCGAGTCCTCCAAGTTCGCTCTGCGATGCATTGGCCCCTTCACAGTCCTCGAGCTCATCAGATCAGTGGTCTACCATCTGGCTCTGCCACCACACTTGGCCATCTCTGACGTCTTCCATGTGTCCCTTCTCAAGCCTGTTCACATGGCTCGGTTTTCCGAGTCATCTGCCAGGACATCAGACCTCTCCTCGGATGAGTTTGAGGTCAACGCCATTTTGGGACGCAGGATTGAGCGTTGCAAAAAATTTTATTTGGTGGACTGGAAGGGTCATGGTCCTGAGGCCCGGACCTGGGAGCCAGTGGAGAAC